>NC_066526.1:20454641-20764641 GCF_024679095.1 Eriocheir sinensis | reverse complement strand
ACTTATTTACTTATCTTTAACACAACACCTATTTATTCTTTCTATATCTGCTTTATCTACAATCCTATCTACTCAACTAACATCTTTAAATTCACCATTTCACTTACTTCACGTCTAAGTTATCTTCAGTCCCATTCATTCACACCTGATAATTCTTTCTACTTTGCCTCACCCATCCACACGTATACACACACGCATAGTACACATATATCTAACGTCTTTAAACACCTTTTTTTCACTTCACATCTACGTTATCTTCACACTCATACATCCACACCTGCTAATTCTTTCTACCTGGCATCTCATCTTCACCTCCCTCTTACACACACACAAGCGCACACCTGCCCACCCAGCCTCTCACCTTCCTCCCCGACAGACAGGTGCACCAAATCCAATTAAGTTTTGTCGGACGGCCATTAGCCACGACACAGTGTACAGACTAGCTAATCAGGTGTGTTTCGCTTAATCCAATACATTTCACTGGCTGACGCTTTCCCCTCGCCCGCCCTAGAACCTCCTATTTATATGGTAATTAATTTAGTGGCGCTGGTTCTTGAGGCGTCGAGGGGGGAAGGGGAAGGGGAACACGGCGCGACGTTTAGTAATTGTCAGTAGCTAAGGGAGGTGCCAAGAGGGTGAGGAAGAGGGCTTGTGGCGCTAAATGGAGATGCTTTTCCTCCCATCTTCTCTCTGCTCCTACTTCATCTTCCCTCCATCTTCTTTCTCTCCGTCTCCTCTCTCTTTCTTCTCTCTCTCCTCCCTCTCGTCAGCTACTGAAGTCTTCTCTTTTCTCTCTCCTGCAGGCTTTGTTTTTCTTTTGTTTTGTTTGTCTTTGATCTTCTGCCTTGAAATAATAATAATAATAATAATAATAATAATAATAATAATAATAATAATAATAATAATAATAAGAGGAAGAGGAGTTGGGGAGGATTTTTATGATGGCAGTGAACAAAATTCTACACACACACACACACACACACACACACACACACACACACACACGGTCATACGGTACACACTAGAGGCGGCGGTGCACACAGACACAGACACACAGACAGACAGACAGACGCTCTCCCTTAAGTGTGATTAATGAGAGGTCGCGCGTGGCTGGGAGAGAGAGAGAGAGAGAGAGAGAGAGAGAGAGAGAGAGGAGAGAGGAGAGAGGGAGAGAGATGGGGAAGTCTGGAGAGAATAAACACACAAAAAACAAGACTTAAAACAACAAAAACAACAAAACAAACATGAACATTTAAAAGCTTTACATGACATCAGCTTTGTCAGAGAGAGAGAGAGAGAGAGAGAGAGAGAGAGAGAGAGAGAGAGAGAGAGAGAGAGAGAGAGAGAGAGAGAGAGAGAGAGAGAGAGAGAGAGAGAGAGAGAGAGAGAGAGAGAGAGAGAGAGACTTGCCCCCTCAATATCCCCGGCAGAAGACACATCCATCAGCCCCCCTCCTCTTCCCCCCTTCCCTCCTTCCTATATTAGGCACAGAAGCTTCTCTATAATTCGTGATATTTTGTCTCTCTGTCTCTCCTTCTCCTCCTCCTCCTCCTCCTCCCCCGTCTGTGCCTCCTTCGATATGCTGCAATGGGCGTGTGTGTGTGTGTGTGTGTGTGTGTGTGTGTGTGTGTGTGTGTGTGTGTGTGTGTTTACTGAAGGCAAGTGTTTTTCTTGGTATTACTGATGCGTGTGTGCGTCTGTGTTGTGTTTTTATATGTAAATAAGTAGATGTGTTTGTATGAATGTATATATGTCAGTCTCTCTCTCTCTCTCAAAAGTCACACCTGCAATCCATCCTACCCTCCCTCTCTTCCTCCCGTCATCCATCCATCTCTCCTCCTCCCCCCTTCTCCCTCTCCCTCCCTGGCGTCATCCATCACCTCTCCGTATCTTACCTTCCTCTTTTGTGCCTGGATTTCTCGCATGATGAACCTCCCTTCCTCTTATCGCGTCTCCTGATGGCTTGGTGCTGCAGTTATTCAAAGAAGCACACCCACTCACTCACTCACTCACGGGGTCCTTCAACGGTGGTGCTTCTGTAGTCTGTCTCACGTTATGCGGTGAGTTTTTGAAGTATTCAGAATGATAAATAAAATACAAAACAAAGCAAAAGAAAAATAAAGCCTGGAGGAGAGAGAAGAAGAGACTTAAGTAGGAGACGAGAGAGAGAGAGAGAAGAGAGGAGAGAGTGAACAAGATAGTGTAAGGGAGAATATGAGACTTTGTGCTGCAGTTATTGAAAGAAGCACACTCACTCACTCTCTCACTCACTCACTCACTCACGGGTTCCTTTTAGTGACACTTCAAAGGCGGTGCTGCTGTACCCAGTTTCACCTTGTGCTGTTCGTTTTGAAGTACCCAGAAATATAGAATAATGTATAACAACAAAAAGTCTAATCGGGAACATGACAAAAAAACACGAATCAAAACGTAACGTGAAATCGATGGTCACTAAACGCCAAAAGTAGTAAAGAATGAGATTTTTTGGATACATTAAGGACAAAAAATACCTGTCTTCCATTTGTTATATAGACGTAGCTGAGGACTGAGGCCACACGGAGCTATAGCGTGTGCCCCTTACATTACCTCTACAATCTGGTATAGGTGGAGATAATATATATTTTTAAGTATATTTGACATTAACTAGGTGATGATGAGTAATAATTGATAAAGATGTAGGTTTAGTACGATGTTCCTGGATGTATAAATTATGTGAATTAAATAAGTAGAAGGGTGGATGTAATGAAGTAAGTTATGATAGAATACGAGGTGATAGCAAGGAGAGTGGCTATAATAAAGATGAGTTAGTGAATAATGTAAAGTGGGAAACAGAATGAATTTGATGATGACTTGATTTATAGTAGAATATGAAATGAAAATAAAAAAGATAATGAGTTGCAGAAGAATGCGGAAAAGAATAAAATGGAATAGTTAGTGTTAGTAATTTACGTATTTTTATTAGCTTGTCTACTTGCCCTTCTGTGTGTGTGTGTGTGTGTGTGTGTGTGTGTGTGTGTGTGCGTGCGTGTGCGTATTACTTAACACCACACGCTCCACCATTTTGCCCTAAACTAACCTCTCTCTCTCTTTTTGTCTTCTCCCTTCGCATACTTCTCTTCCTCCCCCTTGTGCTTCCCTCTCATCACCCGCTTTCATTATTCTTCCCTTTTTCCTTCCCTCCCCTCTCCCTCATTCGCTTCACCTACCTCTCTTTTCTTTCTCTCCCTCTCTCTCCCTCTCTCTCTCTCCCCCTCCTGCAAACATTCCTCCCCTCACTAAGACAACACCCAGCCTTTTCATCACCCCTTCTCTCCCCTCTCACTTCGCCCCATCATCAACTTCTCTTTCTCCCTATTTTTCCTACATTTTCCTCCCCGTTCCCGGCTTACAGGTGTTCGCAGGTGTCCGCAGATGTCCGTAGGTGTCCGCAGGTGTTCGTAGGTGTCCGCAGGTGTCCGTAGGTGTCCGTAGGTGTCCGCAGGTGTCCGTAGGTGTTCGTAGGTATCCGCAGGTGTCCGTAGGTGTTCGTAGGTGTCCGCAGGTGTCCGCAGGTGTCCGTAGGTGTCCGTTTCCTTCCCTCACATTCCTTAGCTCCCCATTTTTCTCTTCCCATCCCAAAAACAGACGTCACTTTATCTTACATTCTCTCTCTCTCTCTCTCTCTCTCTCTCTCTCTCTCTCTCTCTCTCTCTCTCTCTTTCATCACGGTAACACCTTCCCCACAGACTAATTTCATCTCCCCATTTTCTCCATCCTTTATTTCCTTCCCATTTTCCCCTTCTCTCTCTCCCTCTTTTTGGCATAGCTACCGCATCTCCTCCTCCTCCTCCTCCTCCTCCTCCTCCTCCTCTTCTTCCCCTCACACTCGCAAAAATAAACAGGATCATAAACCTTTCGAGGCGTTTCACAGGCGTGTTACTAATATTTCTTCTTGATGTAAATGAGCGGGAAGATGGGAGGAGGAGGAGGAGGAGGAGGAGGAGGAGGAGGAGGAGGAGGAGATGATGTAACAGGGATGAGCGGAAGAGATGGAGGCAGAGGGAAATGAGAAAGGAGCAATGGGAGAGAAATTAAAAGGGTAAGGATGCTGTAAAGAGGAGGAGGAGGAGGAGGAGGAGGAGGAGGAGGAGGAGGAGGAGGAAAGAGCCAGATGAAATAGGGAGGAGGGAGAAAGAGGAGATATAAAAGAACGTATGAAGAGAAAGAGGTCGGGATATAAATTGAGGAGGAGGAGAAGGAAGAGGAGCGAGAGGAGGAGGAAGGAGATAGACGAAGAGGGGAAGAAGGAGGGAGTATAAAGAAGGGAAATAAAAAGAACACAAAAAGATGAAGAGGCCGTGATATATAGTGCAGAGGAGCCATAGAACGAAGAACAAAAGGCGGGAGACGATGAGGCGGCGGGGGAGAAGTACGCCTTAAGGGGGTCGTTCCATTACCCAGTACAGCAGAGGCGCCTTTACCGGCCTGTGCGAGAGGTACGTTTTTACACCCTCGGGAGCCCTTTTGCGCAACTAGAGGGCGTAAGGGTGATAAAGGGGCGTCTCTTTACCCTTAGCGTGAAGAGTAAGGCGGTGACAGGTATGCTGGATCATTACCCCTTACTGCCCCTTAAGGATTATCTCTTGTTTTGTGTTTCAAGAGTGTGAGTGTTGCTAGGGGGCGGTGTTGCTTAGGTACACACCCCGTTGCTTGTTTTCTTTATGGTGTCTTGTTTATTATCCTTATTCTCTCTCTCTCTCTCTCTCTCTCTCTCTCTCTCTATTTGTTGTTATATTACCTAGAATCACTTGTTTACATCTATATTTTTCTCCTGTATCGTTTTATAATTTCCAAGAGCTAAGAGTGCTTTCAAAAGTCAGTTATTCACTTTATTGCTTTTTTTCCTTTATTTTTTTTCCCACCTCTATATGTAGGATCACCATCTTCCTAGTTACCTTTTATCTTCCACCATACCCTCGTAAAGGCTCCTTCCTCCTCCTCTTGTTCCTCTTCCTTCTCCTCCTCCTCCTCCCTTTATTTCACGACCTCTTTCTCTTCTTACGTTCTTTTGTCTCTCCTCTTTCTTCCTCCTCCCATTTATATATATTAACTACTTACCTTCTGTCTGCCTTTATTTGGTAGCTATATCCTGTCTGTCTATTTTCTTGCACTCTGTCTCCCTTAATACTCTCCTAACAGCGTCACATAATACTTCCTTTCTTCTATATATATTCAATAGTTACCTTTCGTGTGCCTTTATTTGCTAGTTATATTCTACCTTTCTTTATTTTCTAGTGACAGTGTATCTTTATTTACTATAGTTACGTTCGTTCTTTCTTCTGTACTCTCCTAACACCGTCACGCAATACTCCCCTCCATTTATATATATTTCCTCTCCGGACCCCAAAAGTTTACTTCCCAGCGTCTCTTTTCCTCGTCTTCCGTTGCTCAGCTGTTATTTGCCGTCGTCTTTCCTCCCTTCCTCCTTCCCTCCTTCCCTCCCACCCACCCTTGCCCCTCCTCCCGACCTCCCTCTTCTCCCCTCCCATCATCTGCCTCCTGCCTCCAGTTGTCCCCCTCCCGTCTTTCCTCCCTTCCCTCCTCCTGCCTCCTCCTTTCTCTCTCTCTCTCCCTCCCGCCCCGTAATCCATCTCAGGGCGTGGGCGGGAGGAAGGAAGCGCCGGCCATCACTCAGGGGCGGGGAGGGGGGACGGGAGGGGGAATAGGATGGCGGGAGGATGCTTGGTGTCTCTTCTCCTCCTCCCGGCTTTTGCTCTTTCCTCTCTCCCTCCCGGTCACCTTTTCTTTTCATTCTCTTCTCTTCCTGTCTTCTCTTTGCTCATCTTGTTTCCTTCTCTTCTCCTTCTAGTCTTTCCTTTTGTTGTCTAATTCTTTATTTTGTTATTTTTCTCTTATTCCTTCTGCTTCTTACCGTCCTTTTTTTCTATGTTTCTTCCCGCTCTTCTGCTTTCTCCTTTTCCTTTCCTGCTACTTCTTCGTGTGTTTCTCCTCTCCTCCTTCCTCTACCCGCGTCTCTCCGCCCGCCCCTTCTTCCTTCCCTTTCCCCCGCCTTCCCGTTTTCACCCCTGCCCTTTCCCTCCATTTCTCCTTTCTTACCTTCTGTTTCCTCTTTCTGTATGTCTTCCTCCTCCTACTTCTCTTTCCTCCCACCCTTTCCCACCCTTTCCCTCCTCTCCTCCTTACGTAACTTTATTTCCTCCTTCTGTTTGTCTCGTCCTTCCCCTCTTTCTTCCTTTCCTCCAGTCCCTTCCACATTTCTTATCTTCTGTTTCCTTCTCCTGTCTGTCCCGTCCTTTTCTTCCTTTCTTCTCGCCTCCTCTCTCCCTCCCTCCCTCCAGCCATGTTCCCTCTATCTTCCTTCTTTCTTCCTCTCCTCCCGCCTTTTCCCTCCATCCCTCCATTCCCCCTCACGTCCTCTTCCTCTCCTCTTCCCCTTTCCCTTCCCTCCACATTTCTTGCCTTCTGTATCCTCCTCCTGTTGGTCCTTCCCTCCTTCCCCTCTTTCTTCCTTACCTCCCGCCCTTTGCCCCCCCCCCGTCCCATCCCATCCCATCCCGTCGAGGGTGGGCGGCGCTGAAAACCTTCGAGGCGTCTTATCATGTGCGATTTCCGTGCCAGGGAAGAAAGGAAGTTATTTTCTTTTTACGCTCTCTCTCTCTCTCTCTCTCTCTCTCTCTCTCTCTCTCTCTCTCTCTCTCTCTCTCTCTCTCTCTCGAGACTATTTTAGGAAAGTTATTTAATCTACGTGTATGAAGTTCATTTTGAGGTCCTATGTAGGTTGAAATAGTTAACAGGAGGAGGAGGAGGAGGAGGAGGTGGAAGAAGAAGAAGAAGACGACAACCAGTGATGAGGATTTAAAAGTGAAGGAGTTAGAAGATTGAGGAAGAGAGGAAGTTCATGAATGACTGCAAAAGAAAAAGGTGATGAAGGAAAAGATGAAGAGAGAAGAGACAGAACTTTAAGAGATGAATGGGCAGGTGAGCTCAAGATTGGATGAAACTTTTGGTTTAATGAATGGATGAAGATTGGAAGGAAAGAAATACGAGAAGAGAGAAGGAAGGAAAGGAAAGGAAGGACTGAAGGATGGGTAAAAAGGGAGAAAATAAAGTAAAGAAATAACTGAGGTAATATAGAAAGGGATAAAGGAAGGAAGGAAGGAAGGAAGGACTTGGAAAAGGAAGGGAGGAAGGAACATAGTACGAAAAGAGAGAACAAAGAGAAGAAGGAAGCGAGGAAAGAATAAAGAAAGGAAGATAGAGGAAGGAGACTCAGACGAAGGATAAAAAATGAATATTGCATCGATGTGTTCCCTTCTATATCTTATTGCATTATGGTGACTCAAGCTGTAGAGGGATGCCGGTGGAAGGGAAAGAGAGGTGGAGGTGGAAGGGAAAAAGAGAAGATAGGAGAGAGAGATGGAAATAAGTGAGAGAAAGAGGAGTAAATAAGTTAGAGAGAATATATATAAGTAGGAAGGAGGTAGGAATATAAGAGGAAGGGAAACATGGATATAGATGAAAGGGAAAGAAGAAGAGGTAAGAAGGATAGGGGATAAGTGGGAAGAAAAGAGGAAGGAGTAGCGGGGATGAGAGATGGATGGGTGAGAGGGAGAGAGGGATATATGTAGCTGGGAGGGAAAGAGGAAAGAGTCGGAGGGGGGAGGAGGTAAAGGTCGGCCTATTAGTGTACCAATTTACCGAATAGTCACCTCGCCCCTCACTCCCCTCACTCCCCTTGACAGTTATTTACTCCGACGATAACTCCTCCTCCGGCACTGTTTTAACGGCGCCCTGTTGTTGTTGTAGTGCCTTCGTCGTCGCCTCCTGCACCCACACCAACACGCTTGCTCTCTTTCTCGTGATGTTTGTAAGGATCCGCGCTTCCTTCTTATTCTTTTCACGTTTCGTTTTGGAGTGTTTTCTCATTCTCAGCTCATTTTCTGGGTGTCTTTCTATCATCGTTTTCATTGGTAAGTTTTCCTGTTTGTTTGTAAGGTTCCTTATATCTTCGTTTTCTTCGTAAGGTTTTTTTTTTTTTTTTGTTTTCATTCTTTTAATGTTTTTTTTACGTGTTTTCTCATTTTCAGTTCTCTTATCCTTGTCTCTTGCTATTATTGTTGTCATTTATTCGTGTATGTCGTGTAGCGGGCTTTTTTTTCACATTTGTTTCCTTTTTTTATGCCCTTGAACTGACTCCTCTGCTGTAAAAAAAATAATAATAATAATTACCCGTATTCCCTTTTTTCTGCTTTGGGTTTCCTGTTCTCACCGTTATCGTTCATTTATTTGTGCTTTTTTTTAGTGTTTCCCAATTCTTAGCTCTCTTCTCTAGGTCTTTTATGTCATCGTATTTGTGTTCCTTAGATTCTGTACAGTTTCTTTTTTTCTTTTCATACTCAATTTTCCGTTTAGTTCTCTCTTTTAGGTCTTTCATGTCATCGCTTCATTCATACGTATTTGTGCTCCTTAGATTCTGTACAGTTTCATTTTTATTTTATTTTCATCCTCAATTTTCATCACAGGACTGCTTCTTTCTCTCGTCCCTTTCTCCTTCATTCCCTCTTTTCTTTTTTCTCTTGATGTGGATTTGCTGCGGTGGCTTTCATCTACCCGGCTCTCACGTTCTTTCTTTTCTTTTTCTCTCTCGTCCTTCCTTCCTTCCTTCCTGTCTTCCTTCTGCAACACTACCGCTCAATACACAGCTGCACCCCTACCTCGCCGCCTCGTGTGTGTGTGTGTGTGTTGTGTGTCTTTGTATTGTGTGTGTTGCAGCCTCCCATCACTGCCTCTCTGCTCGTGGCTTTCTCTTAATCCTGAATCCTGATCTTCGTCTTTTTTTTAGTCCCATTTATTTTTGTGTGTGTGTGTGTGTGTGTGTGTGTGTGTGTGTGTGTGTGTGTGTGTGAGAGAGAGAGAGAGAGAGAGAGAGAGAGAGAGAGAGAGAGAGAGAGAGGGAGAGGGATAGTGAGAGAGTGAGAGAGAAAATATAACTTCCTTTCAAAACTTCGTACAGTCACATGTTTTCGTTTTCTTCTTCCTCCCCAAAACTCGGTCGTAAAAATGAACTCTGGTTTGTATCGACTGAACCCCCGGACGCTAAACAAGAACATTTCGAAAGATGAAAAAGAACTAGACAGGAACAGTTTGAGAGATTGAATCGATTTTTACTTACAAGACACCACGCGCCATAATAAGACCATAAGACCGTATAAGGTATTAGCATAGAATCTAACATGCTAACATTTCTCGTGCAACTAAAGGTGTGATGCTTACCTGTCCGTGCCACCTTGTTAGTGATGGTTTACCTCCTAATGATAAATGGGTTGAGGTGAGAAGGGTGGTTCGTTAATAGGTGAAATGGTGGAAGTGATGTTTGTAATCCAAGTGGGATGCTGGGTAGTGACGCAGAGGTAAGGGTGATGTGAAAGGTAGTTCTGTGTAGTGATCGCATGATGGTGATGTTGGTGGTGATGTTGAAGTTATGATGGTGACATGGGAGGTAGTTTTGTGTTGTGATCGGAAAGGGTGCATTGTGGTGGTGGTGATGATGTTGAGGTGGTAATGGTGATGGAGGGTGGGTGGGTAAGGACGATGAGGTGATGTTGAGGGGTCGATGAAGTTGAAGTGACGGTGGTGATCCTTGAGATGAATATATGGAGAAAGATAATGATGCTGAGGTGATGGTAACGAGTCTTGAAATGAATGTAAGGCAAGAGTAAGGATGTTAAGGTAATAGATCGTTAGGAGGAAGTTGATGCGTGGTTAGACTGAAGTTAATTTGGTGCTAAGAAGGTATGAAGGTGTATGTTAATTCTCGTGGTCAAGTAACAAAGTTTGCTCAAAGTTTACTCAATTAGTGGCCGTGAAAAATGCGTAACTTGTCCGGTACTTGTTTTTCTTTAGCCAAGTTCCGCCTCACCTTATTTTCGCCCTATATGTATTTTTTAAAGAAAGCTCAACTAAGAAAAGTTTATCAATGCGCACTTTACTTACCTTTCTACCTACCTATACTTACCTACCTACCTACCTACCTACCTACCTACACACATACACACATACATACAGTGAACAACACATACACTCTCTACCCTTCTAAGTATTCCACAGTGGTTGGGAATTATATCTTGAACAAAAATATTGATTAATCTGAGTTTCTCGCTTACCCTGTACATCCCGCACCGCCATTACGATGAATTAATACCAACTTGTGCACTATTTATCGCTTCTAAATATTCCAGGCCCCTCGAATAACCCGTGTTTAAGCTACTGATATATTAAGTGCTATGCTCGCCCTCAACACACACCCGTATTTCTAAAGTTTAAGTGCCACCCTAAGTGTTTATAGATTTTAAAGTGTTATAAGACTTCTCTATAAGTGTATAAACTGTATGACCCATGGACTTTAGTATTGTATCCCTGCCACGTGTCACTGCTCTGTTTTAAACCGTGTAATCAGGAGTCGATTTTTACTGCATAATTCTGACCTTTACGATACAGTATGGTCGGTGTGTTTTGCAGACCACGCCGAAATATCAATAATGCTTTCTTTCATACTTCTAAGGTAACATATAATATTCATTTTAGTTTGCAAGGCACACCAAATTAAATACAAAAATACTTCATAATTGTAAGTGTGGATACGTTATTTTCATTGTGATTTGCAAGGCTAAGCAGCATAGAAAAATACTGCTTTCCTTCATAATTCAAACAGTTACGATTTAGTATGTTAAGTGTGTTTCCCAAGGCACTAAAATAACTAACTTTTCTTGTAATAATTCTAGCAGTTGCGACACAGTATGCTCAGTTAAGTTTGCAAGACACACTACATAAAACATCTACGTCTTCCTTCATAATTCTCACAGCAACCATGTAGTGTGTTGTATTAGTTTGCAAGACACATTAAACTAACTAATTCATCCCATATAAAACTTCCAACAGTTATGAATAGTGTACTGAATGTCGGTTTCCAAGACACTTAGTTTTTTCTCTTGCCTGGAAACACAACTTTAATATCCCTTTTTTTCTGGACTATCAGCCAAAGTCGCATTAAACTAACAAATTCTTCCCATATAAAACTTCAAACAGTTATGAATAGTGCATCGAGGTTCAGTTTCCAAGGTACTAAGTATTTTCTCTCCGCTGGAAACACAACTTTAATATCCCTTTTTTCTGCACTATCAGCCGAAGCCCCGCCGCTAATGAGTCTTCCCGCCCCAATTATCCCGCGCGGCCTGGGAGGAGGACGATTGGCTGGGCGTCCCGCGGGTCATTATCCTCCCGCCCGCTTCAAGCGCCGCCGGGAGGGCCTGGAATTATGCTCCTTAAGATGCCCGATCGATTCCGAGTCTAGTTCGTGGCAGTCGTGCGGCGCGGAGACGTTCGTGTATCTTTGGGGCGATTCCCGATGGTTTGTGAGTTCGTGGTCGGGGGTGTTGTCTCGTGCAGAAGTTGTTCTTAGGGCTTCGCTCATTCCTCTGGCTGTGTTAGTTGTTGTTGTTGTTGGTGGTGGAGGTGGTGATAATCTCTTTTTTTCCATTAAGGGGGGCAGCTCAAGGGCAAAATAATAATAATATGTAATAAATAAATAAATAAGACAAAAAAAAGCAATGATAATAATAAAAATACTAAAAACAAACACTAGACGCTGCGCTGCTGTTTAGTACACTCAGATATTACTATAAAATAAATGCCTTGCCCCTACTCTTACTTATACGACTACTACTTCCACTGATTCTCGTTTTAAAAGGTCTTGAACGAATCCACACTAGGCAAAAAAGAGTACAAGAACATTCCCGAGTGTCATAAATATATGTAATAGGTTCTACTCGACAGCAAACTCATATCTTCCTATATATTTATCTATCTCCCGGACTGTTCAGAGGCGTTTAGCGGGAAGATATCACCAATAGATTTCTAGTAGGGGCGATAAATGCATCACAAGCCCATCCAGGCCTTACTCGGTACTGTCACTGCTATAATCAAAGGGAAACTTGATTACTGGGAGAACGTTCTGCATATATACCTGAAAGCACCTATTCTGACACCACCACCACTACCACCATCACCACAACCACTACCAAGATTATTATGACCCGCACCACGCATGAACCGAGCGACCCACAAACCACGCAATAACCGAACCCTTCTCAATATCCGTATAATGCGAACCCTGCTTGGTATGATGATCCGCCTCCGTGCCTTCCATCACTCCCAACCCCACATCAACCATTGCCTCGCTGCCTCCGATATCTCTGTGGACTCGAACCCGGGTCACCCCTTTCGGCCTCCTCCCTGACATACCGCAATCTACTCAAGACGACCTGATCCGTCTTATTGTCTCACAATCGCCCGGGAATGGAATTAGTGTGTATGAACTCAATATTATGGCCGGGAGGGGATCAGCCAGGCCTCCCCGTGCTCAGCCAGACGCGCCGCCCGCCAGGTCCATAGCGAGATATTGGTGTGCGCGAGATTAGGTGGGCTGCGGAGGATGCTGGTGATGCTGTGTCTGTTAGGGAGATGTTGCCTTGCTGAAAAGAAATAGTGTGATGGTTAAGTTACGTGACTGGAATGTGAGACTTCTGTTCGGTTCTCTTCTGCATTTGTACTACGTAAGATTTAATGTTCTACAGAGGAGGATGCTGTGTCTGTTAGTATGGTGGTATAGTTTTACCGTCTAGTTGAAAGGTAATATATGAACGTAAAAGATATTGCGTGTTTGAAGTAACTGCTAACAACTTCTCATCTTTATACTGATGTGTGTAAGATTAGGTGAGCTGCGGGGGATGCTGCAACCGTTGATGAATACTATATAATGGCCAAACTTGTGCCGGTGAGGGAGGGAGGAAAGGAAGGATGGATGGAAAGGTTGAGGGAGGGGGAGGAACACAAACACCAGGAAGGGAAGGAAGAAGGAAGGAGGGAAGGAAGACAGAAGATAGGAAGGGAGGGTGGGAAGGAGGGAAGGGGAAGGACACATACACCAAGAAGGGAAGGAAAAAGGGAGGAAAGGAGAAAGAAAGAGTGGAGAAAGGAAGGGAGGGAAGAAAGAATGGAGAGAGGGAGGAAGATAAGATTATGTAAGTTATATGGCTATGGTGGAGGGCAATATGTGCACGTCGAAGGAGAATATCAATGATTATTTGACTAACCTAATGCGGACGGAAGGCAAGGTTTAGTTAGGTAAGCCTTGGTTCAGACACGTTTGGTTGGGGTAGTCTCTGGATGCTGCGTCGTCTTATAATATAATGCGGACGGAAGGTAAGGTTTAGTTGGGTAAGCCTTGGTTCAGACACGTTTGGTTGGGGTAGTCTCTGGATGCTGCGTTGTCTTATAACCTAATGCGGACGGAAGGTAAGGTTTAGTTGGGTAAGCCTTGGTTGAGACACGTTGGGTTGGGGTAGTCTCTGGATGCTGCGCCGTCTTATTATAACCTTGGCAACCTCGAGACTGCCTAGGTTATAATATTACGCCTTGAAGCAACCTGAGAAGATGATTCCTGTGTGGCGTCTGGGTGTGACGTTGGTGTGACTCGTGTTTGTGTCGGCGCGGGGCAGCGATGGACCGTCTGATTCAGTAGCTTTGTGACCTGACACTTTCAAACAGATGCAAACCCTAAACCATGAGTGATAAGACTAAGATAAGACCCTCATCAAGTATTAAAACGCGGGGCAGCAAGCGGGCGTCTGATACAGAGTAGCGTTGATATCTGACGCTTTCAAACATATATAAACCCGAAGCTGTGAGTGATAAAGCTAAGATAAGAACCTCATCAAGTGTTAAAAAAGCGTATAATTATGTCTTGGCGAGTGAATTACAACCCATCGTATATTTGAATGCCTTTTGTACTTATCTCTCCAGTGTAATTTGAGTACGATCTAAATCAGCGTGAGTGAACGGCGTACTAAACCAACAACGCAGATAACTCGAGGCGTACTGAGGCCTTGCTGGTAGTAGTGGGGGAAATAGTTTGTGTGGGACTACTATTGATCAGACTATCGTGTCCTCCCTTAATGGCCAAACTTGTACCGGTGAGGGAGAGAGGAAGGGAAGGGTGGATGGAAAGGTTGAGGGAGGGGGGAGGAACACAGAGACCAGGAAGGGAAGGAGGGAAGGAAGACGGAAGAGAGGAAGGGAGGATGGGAGGATGGGAAGGAGGGAAGGGGAAGGACACATACACCAGGGAGAGAAGGAAAAAAGGGAGGAAAGGAGGAAGAAAGAATGGAGAGAGGAAGGGAGGGAAGGAAGAATGGAGAGAGGGAGGGAGGGAAGAAGGTAAGGGAGGAGGGAGAGAAGGAGCACAGACACCAGGAAGGGAAGGAGGGAAGGAAGAAGGGAGAGAGGGAAGGGAGGAAGAATGAGTGAAGAGAGGAAGGGAGGGAAGGAAGAATGGAGAGAGGGAGGGAAAGAAGGAGGTACGGGAAGAGGGAGAGAGGGAGGAACACAGACACCAGGGAGGGAAGGAGGGAAGGAAGAAGGGAGAGAGGGAAAGGAGGGAAGGAGGGAAAGATGAAGGGAGGGAGGGAGAGACGCAGACACCAGATAAGCCTTCAATAATTACCCTGAGAACGCGAGGATGGAACTCTCTCCCCGCCCTTCCTCCCTCCCTCATACCTCACCCTTGCTCCTCATCCTTGCCCTCTTGCCCTTATGTAACCCTTGCCCATTGCCCTTCTTATGTAACACCACACCTTTGTCATACCTCACCCTTGCTCCTCATCCTTGCCTTCTTGCCCTTGTGTAACCCTTGCCCATTGCCCTTCTTATGTAACACCACACCGTTGTCTCTTCTCCATTGTCGCAACTTTCCTCGCCTTCCCTTGTTTCCCCATCTCCCTTATGGCTTCACTCCTGCCCACTCGCCCTAATATACAAAGTTCTCTTGTCCATTTCCCCTTGTCTATATAATGCCCTTGCCCAACGTCCTTGCCTTTCCTTCCTCCTTCTCGTTTTCATCCTTGCCCATGATATTGCCCTTTCCTCCTTGCCTTGTCTTCCCTTCATCTCTTGTTCCTTGCTTTCTCTTTCCTTCCTTCCCTCTCTTTTTCCAGCTCCTTCTTACGTCATTTTGCTTTCCCTTTCTCTTATTTCCCCCTTCTTATTTACCTTATTATTGTCAATGTCTTCTTTCTCCCTTCTTCGTTTTGTTTTCCTTTTCTTTCGTTACCTTCTCCTTTTTGCCCTTTTTCCTTAGTGTCCGATCCTTGCCTTAACCTCACCTGTCTTTACCTAATTGTTTCCTCGTTGCCTTTCACTCACCTTAGCCTTCTTTCCTTTCCTCCGCTCCCTTGCCTTTCTTTACTTTGATGCATGTCTCATTCCTCATCTTCTTGCATCCCTCCACTTCTTTCCTTCCCTCGGTGCCTGTCCATCTTCATTCCTCCCCCCTCTATCTCTCTTTCTCTCCTATCTCGCCTCCTCTTCCCGCTCACCCCGCCGCCCGCCCCGCCCCGCCCCGCCCCCTGACACGCCTCCACGATTATCGGGGAACCAGAGGAAGATGAATCATGTTGATGTGGACTAAAAAAACAAGAGAGAGGAAGAGAGAGAAGGGAAGAGGGAGGTGGACAGAAGAGGAGGAAGCTTATGAAGAGATAAATGAAGAAAAGATGGAAGGAAGAAAGGAAGGAAGAAAAAGAAAGAAAGATAGACAGAAAGAGAAAGATAATAGAAAATGAAAGAAAAATAATAGAGAAAAATAAAAATAAAGAAAGGAAGAAAGAAAGATAATAGAAAAAATACAAGAGAAAAGAAAGTAGTAGAAACAAAGAAAAAAAGAAGGGAAGGAAGGAAGGAAGGAGCGTTTTATGGCATTTTAAATATGAACCGAAGGAGAAAACGTATTTAATTGTCATATTTCTCTCTCTCTCTCTCTCTCTCTCTCTCTCTCTCGGAAGTTCGGAGGGCCCCCCGAGTGTGGTTCACCTTCCCGTGTTGATCTTGAGGGCTTGTCTACCTGTAATTGGGGAGAGCAGCTTCTGGAGGAGGAGGAGAAGGAGGAGATGGAGGTGGTGGTGGTGATGGTGGTGGAGGAATAATAGTTCTAGTAATAGTAGTAGTAGTAGTAGTAGTAGTAGTTAGTGAAGAAGGAAGAGTAGGATGCGGAAGTGGAAGGGGAAGAGAAATGGTTGCGGAAGTGTGATGGAGAGGAAGGAGAATTAGAGAGACAGAGGAAGGGAAGAGATTGGATTTGATAGCGGGTAAAAAGAGTAAGAACGAACTGAAATATGATAAAGGAAGTGAAATCAAATATGAAACGAAAATGGACAAAACTGTTTGAAGTCAGTTATTGGTAAAGAGAAAAATGGAACGAGGGAAGAAAAAAAGTATGCAAGAACTGAAATATTGTGAAATTAAATAAAGATGTGAAATTTAAGTGAAAAAAAAAGTGAGGCGTCTCTTTCCGGGATAGATATTAATTTAAAGAGGAAAATGGAATGGAGGAAGGAAAGAAGTAAGCACGAATTGAAATATATTGAAGGAAGTAAAAAAAAAAAAGTGAAGATTAATTGAAGAAAGAGAAAAACAGTGAATCGTTTTCCGGGATAGATGCTAAAAAGATAAAAGAAATCGTGAGGAGGAAAGAAAGTAAGATATGAGAGTTAATAAAAGACAAAATGATAAAAGAAATAACGAGAGAAAAAAAGTAAGATATGATAAAGATAAATAAAAGGCAAAATAAAATAGTTTGAGAGAGAAGAAAAGTGAAATATGATAAAGATAGATAAAAGACAAAAAGAAGAGCCAGACGTCGTTTTCCGGGCTAGATATTAAGGAGAAAAATGGGGCGAGGGAGGAAAAAGAAAATCAGCGGCATAAATGGCCGGAGACCTTATACAAAGAGAGGAGACAAAAAATTGGCAGGGTGCCGAGCGTAATGGCCGTATTTGTCACTTTGTCAATCTTTTAGCTCGATTTAGTCCCTTCCTGCCATCATTCCCGCCTTCCCTTCGCTTCCCTTCACTTACCGGCGCTTCCCTTCCCTTCCCGTCGCTTCCCTTATCTTACAACCATCATTCCTGCCTTCCATTCCATTCCATTTCTTTCCTTTCCTTTCCTTTCCTTCCCTTCCCTTCCCTTCCCTTCCCTTCCTTTCCTTTCCTTTCCTTCCCTTCCCTTCCCTTCCCTTCCCTTCCCTTCCCTTCCCTTCCTTTCCTTTCCTTTCCTTTCCTTTCCTTTCCTTTCCGTCCTATCCTTTCCTTTCCTTTCCTTTCCTTTCCTTTCCTTTCCTTTCCTTCCTTTCCCTTCCCTTCCCTTCCTAACCTCTCACAACCTTACCCTCCTCCTCCTTCCCTCGTGTACTCCCTTACCTTCCTTTCCCGATCTCCTCAACCTTACCCTCTTCTTCCTCCCTTACCCTCCTTCCTTCGTGTACCCTCTTCCCTACTTCCCCTTTCCCCTCCCTTACCCTGCTGCCCTACATTTACGAGGAAGACTGACGAGGGAAGGAAGCAGGAGGCAGGGAATAAGGAGGAGGAAATGCGAGTGGAAGGAGGAGGAGGAGGAAGGAGGAAGGAGGGAGAGGAGAGAACGTAGAGTGATAGGGTGAAGCAAGTAGATGGAAACGAAAAACATTGACTTGATAAATGAAAAGGAGGAAGAACGAAGGAAGAATAAGACAAGTAAAAAATAAGTGATGTGAGGGGAAAGAAGTGATAAAGGGAGAGGCAAGGAAAGAGAGAAAAAAGAAGGGAAGGTAAAAGAAAACGAAGGAAAACGAAGAGGACGAGCAGGAACAATAGGATAGAAAGAAAAAAAACTTGTGTGTGTGGAAGAAAGTGGAAAAAGGGAGAGGACAGAACGTAGAGGGTGTAAGGAAAGGGAAGAAGAAACACGATGATAAGAAAAACAGACAGAAATTTAAGAAGACGAGTAGGAAAGAAAACAAACTGATGTGAAGAGGAAGATGATGTAGGAAGAAGAGGAGATAACTATTGACAGTGTAAGGGAAAGAAGAGGAAAAACAAAGAAGGCAACAAAAAACTAAAGGAAGGAAAAGAGAACGAGTAAGAGTAATAGAAAAGATGGAAGGAAGTGACAGAAGGGAGAGTAGAGAACGTAAGTAAGACAAAGGGGAAAAAACCCCACTGAGATTATGAATGAAAACGAAAGAAAACAAAGAAGACAAGTAGATGTATTATCGTACAAATAAAAACTCGTGGCATCAACTCTTATCTCTTAACGCATGGACAAATACTATAAGGATAATAAACACTCGGAAAGAATTATAGTGAAAACGTTAATGGCCAGCTTATATAAGACATTTTTTTCTGGCCCCGGGAGAGTCAGAGTAAATTGCTGTGTTGTGTAATAGAGCGTGAGAAGGATGACCCCCGATAAGTCAGCCATTTCCTCGAGCTGAGTTTATTACAGTAAGGGAAGAAGCTCAATGGTAATAAAGATTGAGGAAAAAACCCCGCTAATCACCGCCCTTATAAAAGACAGTAGACCTATAGAAGAGTGGCCAAGAGAGAGGTTGTGGGTGTTTGATGTGAGAGCGAGAAGAGGCATTGAGCAGACCTTTTCGTCGCTACATAGTAAGTTTGAGGACACAGTCTAAGAATACATAATTATTTCTCATTCCTAGGCTTTTTTTACAGTAAGGGAGGGAGCTCAAAGGCCGACAAACAAAAACAACAATATAACAATAAAAAAAGGCCCGCTATACGCTGCTCCAACGGAAGAACATTGAACGAGAGACTGAAAGAGAGGTGTCTTGATGCTGATGTTATCCTTGCTAGGGTCTAATGGGAAGCCAAAGTCGGTGCAGAGACGAAGGCTCGAACACGTCAAAGGAAGTGGTCCCGCCCATCAGTAAACGAGCTCTCTTAAGTTGCGTGGATATATTTCTTGGCACCGACACGGACGCCCCGCCGAGTCTGTCTTGTTTGGCTCTTTGATGGTACGAGGGAAGCTGAATGCATAACGACCACACACTGAATCATCTTGTCATAGCGTAATGTGTCGTGTAGGAAACGTTCACCATCGTAAGGTTTCATCACAGTATTCATATTCGAGCCTAATTACTTATCCGTGCATTCTAAAGTTTATATTATTACTAGTCACCTACTTGATAAATAGTGCCTGGCCGTATGTGCTCAGACTTCCAAAGAGGAGAAAAAGTCGATGGAGTCTCCTTGACCAGTGAGTGTGAACGTCTTGGACTGTCTCCTCTCCCCAGTAGAACAGTTAAAGATATGAAGATTAAGGAATGAAGATGAACAGTAAGGAAATTGAGATACGGAGAGTCGAGAAATTTTGAGCTCATGGAAATCGGAAACGGAGATCGCCGGAATGGGCAGGGACTCTCGCCTCTCCCTCTGCTGTGGCGGCCGCGGCTCTCCATCACAGCTGCTCAGGGACTATCAGCCGCGACGGTACATCAAAGGAAACAATAAAGGCGACGGTAATGGCAGGGAAAGTGACAGAAAGAATACCGACAAGGAGGTGAGGAACTAACGGGAATGACAGCAATAAGAAAAAGACGAGTAATATATCATTATGAGAGAGAGAGAGAGAGAGAGAGAGAGAGAGAGAGAGAGAGAGAGAGAGAGAGGGAGAGGGAGAGAAGAGAGAAACACCTTACCTACCTGTCCAAAAACCCTTTGATTCGTCAGTCAAGCAATAGATAGAGCAGGAAAAAGCAAGGTGAGGTTCGGAAGGCCAGGTAACGAAAAGAAAGGGAAAGTGTTCTGCAGGTGCGCCCAGGTTAGCACACCTTTTAATGAGGCAGGTGCGGCAGAGGTGCGGATCCTACGACAGGTGTAATTTTCGCAGGTGAAGTATGACGCCATTAAGAGTGATGAGTGAGGAGCTGGGGCGTGGCGGGCAGCGGTCAGAGAGAGAGAGAGAGAGAGAGAGAGAGAGAGAGAGAGAGAGAGAGAGAGAGAGAGAGAGAGAGAGAGAGAGAGAGAGAGAGAGAGAGAGAGAGAGAGAGAGAGAGAGAGAGAGAGAGAGAAGAGAAGAGAAGAGAAGGAGATAATTGCAGTAAGGTATGATGGAGAGAGAGAGAGAGAGAGAGAGAGAGAGAGAGAGAGAGAGAGAGAGAGAGAGAGAGAGAGAGAGAGAGAGAGAGAGAGAGAGAGAGAGAGAGAGAGAGAGAGAGAGATGTAAAAATAAAGAAAGAAAAAAGAAGAGAGAGAGAGAGAGAGAGAGAGAGAGAGAGAGAGAGAGAGAGAGAGAGAGAGAGAGAGAGAGAGAGAGAGAGAGAGAGAGAGAGAGAGAGAGAGAGAGAGAGAGAGAGTTAGTTAGTTAGTTAGTTTATTAGGGAGAAATGATATATCTAGCAGTCCCTAGCACATACGAATGATCATATTGTTGTGAGGGAAGTAAGAGTGAAAGGAAGAGGAAGAGAAAGAAAAGTGGAACAGAATGAGCTCATAATGTGAAGAGGAAGAGGATAAGGAACAGGAAAAGGAATAAAAGGACCTCGTAATGTGAGCGTGAAATAGCATTACTTTGTTTGCTACGTTCGTGGCGTAGTAAAATCAGTTCCCGGAATAATCCCATTGAAAAGAGAACTAAATTAGCTTCTTCACTCCTTCACAAATATTAGCTTTTGGGTTGAACGAACACACACACACACACACCCACACACACACACACACACACACACACACACACACACACACACACACACACACACACACACACACACACACACGGTACGTACGTAAGTTCATCAGACACTAAACAAACACGCCCTGGAGTTTTTAATTAAGTTTTAAAGGATGTGTTTTATTATTACAAGCCGGATTACGGGAGGGGCTGTAAAGAACGGGGTTGTTGTTGTTGTTGTTTTGCTGTTTGTTTTTCTTCACACCTGGTAACGAAAAAGACAGGTACAGGTAAAGTGAGAGTGAAAGGAAATGAAAACGAAATGAAAAAAAAAAAGGTATATATATAAGAGAGAGAGAGAGAGAGAGAGAGAGAGAGAGAGAGAGAGAGAGAGAGAGAGAGAGAGAGAGAGAGAGAGAGAGAGAGAGAGAGAGAGAGAGAGAGAGAGAGTCAATATTGTCCGGGTTACCTGTTAGGATTTCGCGTATCGGTGAGCGCCGTCGTAAAGCGAGACATCCTTACAGGGCACGTCCGTCGCCTCTGTCACGTGTTTGTGCTGTTGGTGTCGCTTTTGTTGTGCCCGCAGAATGGACGCTCCTACTAAGTGTTGTCTCGTAGCATTGCAACACCTGTTCGTCCGTCCCTTACGTAGATTGTTGTTATATATTGTCTGGGTTTTGTATCCTAGCCTTTAACGCAATTGCCTGCTCTTTCGGCAACCTCTTCGGATTCTATACAGGAGCAGTGAGTAGCGGGCTTTTTTTTTTTATTGTTGTTTCCATTTTTTGTGCCCTTGTGCTGTCTTCTTTGCTGTAAAAAAAAAAAAAATCAGTACGTGTGAAGGTGTGAAAAAATGTGTGGAAGTTAGGAAATAGTGCTTTTGGCTTTTGTTATGTTAGTGTTTGTATGTTGGGAAATATTGCTTTTGTTTGGATGCAGTCCCCCGCAGAGTAAATGAAGCAATGTGTTGTTGAGGCAATATATCTGAAAGTGTGAAAATGTGTGAAAGCTAGGAAATACTGCTTATGTGCTTTGTTAATGCTTTGTAATGTAAAGAAGGAATATTTCTCATGTTTTGTATCCAGTCCTTCTCAGAGTAAATGAAGCAATGTGTTGTTGCGGCAAAATATCTGAAAGTGTGAAAATGTGTGAAAGCTAGGAAGTACTGTTCATGGTTTCTGTTTTGTTACAGCTTCGTAATGTAAAGAAGGAATATTTCTCATGTTGTGTATCCAGTCCTTCTCAGAGTAAATGAAGTAATGTGTTAAGTCAAAATGCCTGAAAGTGTGAAAATGTGTGAAAGTTAAGAAGAAAAGTTAATATTGTTCTTGTTAGTACAGTTATAATTATGAAAAGAACCCTGCTTGTGTATTTTTATTGCGTCATTTTTGCAGTAAGAAATAAATGTTATGTAAATGCACTGTCCGAAAGTGTGGAAATGTGAAAATTTACGAAGAAAATACGTAACTGTGCAGCTTCTTCTCAGAGGAAAGCTAATATAGTGTTTAGCATATCATCTTACACTGTGAAGAAAATAATTATAAAAAAAGAAAGCAATCAACTAACACGTTTTAATTCAGTTATGTTCACGATAAACCCAAAAAAGAGCAGAGGGGGGGCTTGCCAAAACATCGAAAGTAAAAAACAAAACAAAACAGGACCAAACAAGTGAAAGTGAAGCAAGAAAAGTGAACGAAAGCAGAACGAAAGTGAAGTTGCAGGACAAGAAAATGATGTAACTTTCCCGAAACAACACAAGACTGCAGGGGGGGAGAGGAGAGTCATGAGCGCGCGTGTGTGTGTGTGTGTGTGTGTGTGTGTGTGTGTGTGTGTGTGTGTGTGTGTGTGTGTGTGTGTGTGTGTGTACCTCGTCCTGGGGAAAGTGAAGGAGACTAGAGGCGGCCGCAGCGAAAATGACAGTGACAGTGATAGCCAGCAGCCCGTGACCTAATTGTTCCTCCCTCTCTCACTTTTTGGGGCAGGGCCATTTGTCACAAGAAGGGAGGCGGGGAGAGAGAGAGGGAGGCGGAGAGAGAGAGGGAGAGAGAGAGAGAGAGGGAGAGAGAGAGAGAGAGGGAGAGAGAGAGAGAGAGAGTGAGAGAGAGAGAGAGAGAGGGAGAGAGGGAGAGAGAGAGGGAGAGAGGGAGAGAGAGAGGGAGAGAGGGAGAGAGAGAGAGAGAGAGAGAGAGAGAGAAAGAAGGGAGGATATAGAGAAGGAAGAAAGAAGTAGGAGAGAGATGAAGGAATAAGGGAAGGAAACAGGACTAGAAGAGAACAGAATTAAGAAATAAAGGTCAAGGAACGAGAAAAAGACATATGAAGCAAAAATAAGAGAAAGAAGAGAAAGAGAAAATGAATGTAAGAGAAAGAAGAACAAGAAACAGGACGAGAACAGAAAGAAGATGAAGACACAATGATAAAAAAAGAGAAAAAAGGAACAGAATGAGAATGAACGAAAAGAAAACAGAATGAAGTACAAAAAAAAAAAAAAAAACGGGAAGACTAAAAAGACGATAAAGGTGAAGACAGAGTAAGGAAGAAAACGAAGCGGAAGAAGACGGAAAAAAAAGGAAAGTGAAGAGAGAGAGAGAGAGAGAGAGAGAGAGAGAGAGAGAGAGAGAGAGAGAGAGAGAGAGAGAGAGAGAGAGAGAGAGAGAGAGAGAGAGAGAGAGAGAGAGAGAGAGAGATGCCATCAAACACACGTCATCCATAAAGATAATGATATGATAACGCGAAGGAAACCGAAGGAGATGGCGTGAGTCCTCGAGCCAAGCCGTCCTTCCCATCCTTCTTCCTTTTCTTCAGGAGTCCATATTTTCCCCTTTATTCCGTGGGTGGAGGTGCCAAGAGGGATCTGTATGGGAGGTGATGGATGCTCTGAAGGGGCGGAAGGGAGAGGAAGGAGAGGGAGGGAAGGGAGGTAGGGTCGTGTGAAGGGAGAGGAAGTTATTGGGAAAATGAGGGAAGGAAGAAGGAAGGAAGATGAAAAAGATAGATGGGGAGGTTGAGGAAAATGAGGATAGATAGGTTTGAGGAAGACGTGTACGGGGAAAAAGGAGAGTAATAGAAGTAAAGTAAAGAAAGGAAACTAAAACGAACAGCGGAAAAAGGAATGGAGATGAGGATTAAAGAAAAAGAGATACAGAACGTTGAGAAATATTGACTGCATGGATATTGGAGACGGAGATAAAGCGATAAGATACGAAAGACAAGGGGAGTGAGAGAGGGAAAGGAAAGGGAAGAAGAGGAAGAGTGCAAGGAAAATGAAGATGAAGAATGGAAAGGAATAGATGCAAGTGAAGATAGGAAAATAAAAAGTGAGAGGGAAAAGGAAGAAAAGGAAAAGGGAAATGAAGGATGGAGATGGAGAGGAATAGAAACAAGTAAGTGAAGATAGGAAAATAAAAGGAGAGTGGAAGACATATAAAAAAGAAAAGAGAGAAGAATGTAAGAAAAATAAATGGTAAAGAATAAAGGGAAATAGAAGCAAGTGGACAAAATTTTAAAAAAATCAACAAGAATGAATAAAAACAAAAAACAAAAAGGAGAAAAAAAACTAAATAATAATGATAATAATAACAATAATAATAATAATAATAATAATAATAATAATAATAATAACAACCTCAGAAAACTTTACCCTTAGCTGAGTGAGTAAATTAGAACCCCTTCCCACTACCGCCCCCCCCCCCAAAAAAAAAAAAAAAAAAAAACTGAGAAAACCGGAAAAAAAACAAGAAAAATAAAAACAAGTTCGTACCCAGTGGTCAACCCTCGCGCGTCCTGGGATGAGATTGAGGAGAGGCAAATGGCGGCGTCTGGGTCGTTTTGCTTCTTGAGGGAATTACGGGTGACGGCCTGGCGTTAGTCGTGTTAAAATGTTCCCTGTGCTGCCCCGGGGTGAGATAGTGTCCTGTTGTGTGTGAGGGAGGGGGGGAGGAAGGAGGGGAGAGAAGATTGTGGTGGTGGGGACGGGTGGGATGAGGGTAGAGGTAGTGGTGGAGGAAAAGGAAGGAGAGAAGGAGTGAGAAAAGTTAGTGGTGGTGCAAGGGAGGGAAGAGAAAAGGAAAAAGAAGTGGTGTTGGTGACGAGGGAGGGATGGGAATGAGAAAGAGATAGAGGGGGAGAAGAGGAGGTGGTGGTGAAGGGTGACAGAGAGGGAAGGGAAGAAAATAGAGTTGAGAAAAGGAGATAGAAAGAGGGAGAAGAGGAGATGGAGTTTCATAAGGAAGGGAAAGGAAATAAGGATGAGAAAGGGAGAGAAAGAGGAGATAGAGAGAGGGAGAAGAGGAGATGGAGTTTCAGGAGGAAGGCAAAGGAAACAAGGATGAGAAAGGGAGAGAAAGAGGAGATAGAGAGAGGGAGAAGAGGAGATGGAGTTTCAGGAGGGAGGGAAAGGAAATAAGGATGAGAAAGGGAGAAAAAGAGGAGATAGAGAGAAGGAGAAGAGGAGATGGAGTTTCAGGAGGGAGGGAAAGGAAATAAGGATGAGAAAGGGAGAGAAAGAGGAGATGTTGGAGAGGGAGAGAGTAGAGGAAGGGAAGCAAATGGGAATGAGGAAGGAAGGGAGAGACGGATAAGAGAAGAAGGTGAAGAGGGAAGGAGAGAAAGGAGGAAAGAAAATGAGAAGAGGAAAAGAATGGAGACTTAAAGAAAGAAACGAGCGGGAATTATCTCTAAAACGTACATCGTGAAACTCCTTACTCTCTCTTATATTACAGAGTACATAAACGTCTATATCATGTTACAGATTAGGAAAACACTCGTGAACGTAACCCCCCCACTCCCACCCCGCACCACCATCACCACCACCACCATCACCACCACCACCATCACCACCACTATCACCTGCTCATTTTCCTTTTGTCCTTCGTTACCTGCACCATCATTTACACAGGTGCCGCGTCCCCTAATTCGTCACCATGGCCATAAATCACAATCATTCATAATATCCTTCATGATTATCGCCTTTATCGCGGTTATAAATCAGCTCCGTAAAACCCACCACCGCCCATCGCCGTACTGGAGGGAGGGGAGGGGGGAGAGAGAGAGAGAGAGAGAGAGAGAGAGAGAGAGAGAGAGAGAGAGAGAGAGAGAGAGAGAGAGAGAGAGAGAGAGAGAGAGAGAGAAAAAAAGAGAAGGAAAAGAAGAGAAGAAAAAGAAGAGAAGAGAAAAGAGAATGGAGAGAAGAGAAAGAAGAGAAGAGAAAGAAGAGAAGGGAAAGAAGAGAAGGGAAAGAAGAGAAGAGAAAGAAGAGAAGAGAAAGAAGAGAAGAGAAAAAAAGAGAAGAGAAGAGAAAGAAGAGAAGAAAATAGAAGAAAAAAGACAAATTGGAAGTTAGAAAAGGATGTAAGAGAAATAAGTGCAACAAGATATGATTTACAGAGAGAGAGAGAGAGAGAGAGAGAGAGAGAGAGAGAGAGAGAGAGAGAGAGAGAGAGAGAGAGAGAGAGAGAGAGAGAGAGAGAGAGAGAGAGAGAGAGAGAGAGAGAGAGAGAGAGAGAGAGACCCAGAAACCCAAGTCGTAACCCACTCAGCATAATGACCGCGGGACCTTCATCCTTAAGGGCGGGGGATGCAGAGATGACGAATGGCGACCCAGAAAATATGTCATTGTCCGCCACATCTGCAGTGCGGCGACACCTCCACGACCTTGAGACTCCGAGAAACTGAACCAAAGAGGGAGAATGAGAAGATTTATATATAACTCCTTCTGGTGGTGGTGGAAGCTGAAGAGGCGGTGGCGGAAGAAAAACGGGAAACGAAAATATTGTTGAGAGCTTTTTCTTTTTCTATTTTCTTTTCGTTTTCTGGTGCCCCTTGATTTACTTCCATTGATGTTAGATGTTAAACGAGAATTGTGATGCTGGTATCGAACTTTTTTTGGTTGCCTTTGAGTTGCTTTCATTGATGTTAGATGTTAAACTAGGATGATGATGTTGATATCGAACTTTTTTGTTGTTGCCTTTGAGTTCCTTTCATTGATGTTAGATGTTAAACGAGAATTGAGATGTTGATATCGAACTTTTTTTGGTTGCCTTTGAGTTGCTTTCATTGATGTTAGATGTTAAACGATAATTATGATGCTGATAGCGAGCTCTTTCTTTTTATTTTCTGTTTGCCCTTGAGTCGCTTCCACTGATGTTAAAAATAGAAAAGCTGGAACTCTTTGTCTTATCTTGCCTCCTCTTCCTGGTGCGATTATGAAGGTGAACGAAGTGATTGTGATTTTAATGACATATATATTCATCCTTACATACTGATCTGTGCTGCTATAAGGCTTGAGAGGATGTGACGTTTGCAAAGAGGAAGAAAGGGATTGTGGATATAGGAGTTATTTAGAGATTCATGCTTCCTTTATACTTTTCTTCGTGGTTGTGAGGTTGGAAAGCTGTGGAATATCTAAAGGTGAAGGAATAGGCAGTGAAATGTAGTGGTTATAAATCCTTCCTGCATCCTCTTCTTCGCCACTGTTGAACTCTGAAACGTTTGTAGAGGAGAAGAAAGTGATTGGAAAATGCGAGGGTAATAAATACATCTTTCCTACATACTTCGTGATTGTCAGACTGTGAAGCTGTTTTAAACGTATGCCAAGTTGACGAAAGTGACAGTAACGTGCAGGGTTTATGGATACATCGCTCCTTCATGCTCTCTTCTCTCTCTCTAAGTCTGAGAATGATTCAAATGTCTGCAGAAGGGAAGAACGTAATAAGAAGAGAAAGAAGAGAATAGAAGGAAAAGAAGAAAAGGAAAAGAAGAGAAGGAAAAGAAGAGAAGAGAAAGAAGAGAAAAGAAAGAAGAGAAAAAAGAGAAGAGAAAGAAGAAGTACAGGTGTTCAAGTGTTCTATAAATAATACCCGCTTTTTTGAAGGAGGGAAGGGATTGGAAAAGTGTGGAAAGTAAAGGTGAAATAAAAGTCATAGAAAATTTACCCCTTGCCCGCTCTTCCCCGCTTTTGTAACACGGAAGTTGGAAATGTTTTGAAAATTGAGAGTTACAGTGAAAGGCAACAACACTAGATATTATTTTTCTTACCGTATATAGAGCTCAACGTTACTGTGTGATGCTGAAAAAAAAAATAACGTGTGAAGGGACGAAGGCGTGTTGGATGAAATGTTAAGAGTTATGTTGACTACTTTTGTCTTTAATATTATTCTGTGACTATGATGAAATTAATTAAGACGTATAATACAAAAACGTCGTCAAAGCATTAATGGAAACGAGATAATTAATTCATGTAAGGATTTAAAGCATGTAAGTGAGAGAGAGAGAGAGAGAGAGAGAGAGAGAGAGAGAGAGAGAGAGAGAGAGAGAGAGAGAGAGAGAGAGAGAGAAGACGAGACGAGACGAAATATTAGACGAAAAACGAGAAAAAAGACGAAAAACAAGACAAAAAAACGAAACAAAAAACAAGACAAAAATCAAGACGAAAACCGAGACGAAAAACGAAGAAAAAGACGGAAAAAGAAAAACGAAACGAAAAACAAGACAAAAATCAAGACAAAAACTGAGACGAAAAACGAAGAGACGAAAAACGAGAAAAAGACGAAAAACAGACGAAAAACGAGACGAAAACGAGAAAAAAAGACGAAAAACGAGACCATAAACGAAAAAAAGACGAAAAACGAGACGAAAAACAAAAAAAAATAAACGAAAAACGAGACATACGAAAAAAAGACGAGAAGCAAAACATAAAACAAAATAAACAAGAAACGAAACTAAACGAAACTCAAGCATATAAAAACATCCTTCCTTACGGCCTTAACTTGAAGACACTCATTGTAGGATTTCCACCTTTAGACGCAGACTCAGGGCACATACAAGAGACTTACCCCCCTTAACCCCACTCCCCCTTCCTTCAGCCCCCTTCAGACACCCTTACGACGCTGGAGAGGAAGATGGAGAGGGAGGGAGAGGAATGCAGCGAGGGAGAGAGGTCGCTCGAGGGCGCTTAATTCAAAGAAAGCATTAAATCACCGTTTAAGTCTCCACAATAGACGGGGAGACAGGATATGAGTCATGGCGGCGGGGAGAGAGGGAGGGAAGGAGAGGGAGAGGAGAGGGGTGGATGGGGGAGAGAGAGAGTGGGAGATGAGAGACCAGAAAGATGGGAAGAGAAAGAATAAAAGAAAACGAAAAAGTAAGAGAAAGATTAAGATAAGAAAAAAAGAGTAAGAGAAAAAGAAAAAGGAAACGAAAAAGTAAGTTAAAAAGATGAAAAGAAGAGGAGTGTAAGAGAAAAAGGAAATGAAAGAGAGAGAGAGAGAGAGAGAGAGAGAGAGAGAGAGAGAGAGAGAGAGAGAGAGAGAGAGAGAGAGAGAGAGAGAGAGAGAGAGAGAGAGAGAGAGAGAGAGAGAGAGAGAGAGAGAGCAAAAGACGAGAGAGATGAAAAAGGTCTGCTGAGTTAGAGGATGGAAAGAGAGTATGAGTGTTGCCAGCTAAGAGATTAGATCTACGAATAACTAATGTTGTTTTTGCTGGTAATGAGCATAAACAAGATACTTTATACAACTGGTGATGCTCGGGTGTGATAAATAAAGGAAGGAAGGTCATGCATACACCGACGATAAGCTATTTCACTGGTATATATATTAAGCGTGATGATAAAATATAAGACAGTGACGTAGTTTGTGTTTTTAGCATTTGACACTAAAAAGAAGGAAAATATATATAGAAAGAAATTATATCTAACAGTATTAAGGAAGAATAAGAGAAGGAAGCTAATAATAAAGAAAGGTATCGGAGAATAGTAAAATTTTCTGATGTAATTACTAGAAAAAATCATGTGAAAAAGATTAGACAATAGTGTAGCTTTATTAAGAGAAAATAAGAGAAGCGAGTAAAAAACAAGAAAGGTATCAGAAAACAGTGAAAATTTGCTGCATAATATAAAACATAACTCTCAAATCTATACCCGGAAGGATAAGGTAAAAAAAAAAAAAAAAAAAAAAAAAATCAAATAAAGCAAAAATATACCCCCCCAAAATGAAAAAAAATAATAAACAAAAATCACCAAAAGGAAAATATTGAGAACTGGGAAGCCACCGATCACACACACACACACAGACACACACACACACACACACACACACACACACACGGAAGAAGAAGGAGCGTCGGCGTGCGGCTTGTGTCCCGCTGTTTTCCTGGGTCTGGGAAGTGGCCTCGGTGTCAGCTGTCGATACCCGTGATGCAATGTCGATGATCTCACACCAGCCACGCCCACACCTCGCCGACACCCGGGCAGGACGTGTGGAGGCTGCGGGGAAGGAGAGGAAAAATGAGGAAGATGACCAAAGGAAATATGGGAGAGATCGCGGGAAGGGGGGATAAAGGGGAGGAGAAGAAGGAAAATAAGGGAAAGGCTGTGGAAAGCGGAGGAGGAAAATCAGCAAGGAAAACCAGGGTGATACTGCATGTAGAGGAGAAAGAGAAGGAAAATGTAAAGAATAAAGATAATAAGAGAAGGCTGAGGAGGGAAAAGGAAGGGGAGGTAAGGAAAGCAGCGGAAATGAATTAGGAGAAGAAGGAGGAGGAGGAGGAGAAAAATGAGCAAAGGAAAAAGGGATCTGGGCGAGAAGGAGAAGAAAAAGGAAAAATATGGAAAATAAGCAAAGAAAATAAAGGAAAGGAGTTACTACCGAAGCGTGTAGAGGAGAAAGATGACTAAGTAAGAAAGTTTAATAAAAAATAAAAAAACTAAGCATTGACAAATATTAATCAGGGCAGTTTAACAAGGCCGTGAAGGTACAGCGATGAAGAAAACTACATAAACAGAAGAAGAAAAGAAGGTAGGAGGTGTAGCAATGGAGGAAAGTCGTGTGGGGGGCAGGGGGGCTGAGTCTTCACGTGATGAGTCAGTGAATGTCGAGAGGTGAAGGAGAGGTTAGAGAGGAGAGTGAGGGAGGCTTATTCTTGAGACGACGAGGACGAGGCGGCGGAGAGGAGAGTGAAGAGAGGGGAAGGAGAATCTATAAACGCTAGACTTAAAAATGATGAAGATGGAATTGAAATGGTTGAGTTTTGTAGCTAGTTATGATGAGTCAGTGAATTGGAAGAATGTGATTGAGATAGCGAGAGAAAATACTGAAATTGATATAGAAAGAAAAAAAAAAGTAAAACAGTAGCAATTGGCAAAATGAAATTGGGGTTGTTGTAGGAACATTCAGGTTAAGATATAGTTATTGAATGTATAAGAGAAATGAATATAGTGTAAAGTAAAAGAGAAAGGAAGGGAAAGGATTACGAAATAGCAAAGAAAAAAGCATAAAAATACGAAGCTATATTGAATGAACGCGTGAGTCAGATAAATAGATAGATAAAGAGAGAGATTCGTTAGTACACAATCTCACCGTTTTTCTTCCGTCTTTCCTCCGCCTTCCCGTCTTTCTTCTCCAGGCTTCGTTCCTTCTTCCCTTCCTCCGCCGCCACCAGGAAGGCAGGAAGGAGCTATTTCCTCCTAAATCCTCCCATCCTCTTAAGAAAATCAGGAGGAAATTATCGTCGGAAGGCTCTCTATAACTCCTTCACGACCAGGAGGAGGAGGAAGAGGAAGAGGAAGAGGAAGAAGAGGAGGAGGAGGGCTAGAATGGAGGATAAAGAGGAGTAAGAGAAGTTGGAGGAGGAGGAGGGAGAGGAAGGAAGAGGGATTATGTTGCCATTAGTGAAGTTCCTTGTAATAAGAGACAAAGACATACAGACACACACGAAGACAGAGATGGGAAGATTGACAGACAGACAGACGGACAGATGGGCAAACAGACAAACACACACACAGAGGGATAGAGTGTCGTCTTGATCACGCTTATTGTCACCTTCTCACACACACACACACACACACACACACACACACACACACACACACACACACAAACAGACAGTCTTCTCACGCCCGAAATGTAGTGTTTGTGTGTTTGTTTGTGTGTGTATAGTTTGCGTCACAAACTTATTTTCTCTCTTCCATACTTATTTTTCTCCTCCCTTCTTTTCCTCTTTGCTTCTCTTTATTATTTTTTTTATTATTAGTACGACTGTCATTTTTCTTGTTTTGTTAATGTTTTCTCTTTCCCGTTTCAGGTGAGTTTCCGTGAAGGTGAGACGTGAGTCAGTGTTAAGGGCGTGAGGTGAGTTTAAATAATTGAAGTTTTTTTACGTGAATTTCCCTCTCTTCTTTATTCCTGTTTAGTTCTTTTCTTCCTCCATTTTTTCCATCTCCTTTTTCTTCTGCGCTTCCTCCACCCGATCCAATCTCCCATCCCCTCTTTCTAATCTCTCTCCTCTGTTTCAAATGCTTCTAAAGATCCCTGCTCCTTTCCCTTCTCCTCCTGCTCCTCCTCGTCTTCGTGTTTCTGCTTCTCCCTCTCGCCCTCATTCCTCTCTTCTCATCTCTTCCTTATCCTTCTTACCTTTCGTTATCATTTCCTCATCCTCCTTACACCCCCTCTTCTAAGTCCTCCTCCTCCTCCTCTTCCCCTTCCTTCTTCGTCTCTTTCAGCTCCATTCTCACTCTCTCCTGATCCTCTCAATGCTCCCCCTGCACTCACCGCCCCCCCCGCTCGCGTCCTCACAGCCCTGTCAACATTCTCCTCTCCTTGTGTGATCACCCTGCCGGAAAGCCGCGGGATGCCTCCTTCTGCTTTTTGTTTAATTAAAGTTCCAGTTTCATTGATTTTTTTTTTAATCCTCGTTTTCCCTTTTTTGATAATGTGAGCTTTTTTTTTTTTTTCTTAATCGTGACTGTTGCGAGTGTATGTTTGTTTGGATGGGTTTTGATACTATTTACTATCACTTTGCGATATGAAGTTAGTGTTTTATGTTTTTTTTGTATTTTTTCCCTGATTATATTCCTTTTTTATGTTTTCTATGTTGACTTTTTTTTATCTAACATGATTTTTGTTTTTTGTTCACCTTTTGTATGTCACACTTAACTTAATGATATAATGATTGGAGTGTTTTGGTAGTTTTTTGTGTCATTTATCGCAGCGTTTTAGATTTTTCCTCATTTTACGTTTAATCTCAATTTTTTTCTTCTAAATCACGACTGTTCTGGTGTTTTTTTCTCGAATCCTTTGGGGTGTAACTTTACGATATATGATACAATTATTTATGAGTATTTGTCTTTCCTTTCTCATAACGTTTTCATATATTTTTTTTGCTTCTATTCTTATGATTATCTCGAAGAACCTTTTTCTAGATTACAACTGTTCTAATGGGTTTTAATTTCTTTTGGGCACCACTTAATATATAATGCAAGTTTTAAGTGAATTATAGTAATTTCTCGTATTGTTTTACTAGATTTATTGCCCTGTTTTTTCTTATTATCTCGAAGAACCTTTTTGTAGATCACGAGTGTTCTGTTTTGGGTGTCGAGACAGAATTATAGTGCTCACGTATATATATTTTTTCTCCCTTCTCGTTTCCTCTTCCCAAGCCAACAAAACCCTACTGGTGATATTCCTGACGTCTCATTAGTCTCTACAAGCACCCCCTTGAGCCCGTATCGATAAAAGGAAGAAAACAGCATCGGATTCTTCTTCTTCTTCTTCACTCTTACAAAACATATCGTAACGTGTTTTCCCCGCTGACTTCTTCCTCTTTTTCATGTTTCTTTGGAGGCTTTCGCTTTTATCCGCCCTCCATCTCGTCCTCGGCGTCTCGTTCTGTCTTGTTGTGGCTCTCGATCGGGGTTACAAATGGCTCGAAGTTCTCCACAAAATGTCCCGAAGCGCAATCCATTTAGCGGCTTTTTTATGTTAATGGCACAAGAGAGAGAGAGAGAGAGAGAGAGAGAGAGAGAGAGAGAGAGAGAGAGAGAGAGAGAGAGAGAGAGAGAGAGAGAGAGAGAGAGAGAGAGAGAGAGAGAGAGAGAGAGAGAGAGAGAGAGAGAGAGAGAGAGAGAGAGAGAGACACTCAGACTGGTAGATATCTGAAAACTCGACCTCAAATCCTAGAACAAAATAAATAAATAACAAGAAAATATAAACGAAAAAGAATAAAAATAAACAAAAATACGCAGCTTTTTATGTAAATGGCCAAAGGAAGCGTCGAGAGAGAGAGAGAGAGAGAGAGAGAGAGAGAGAGAGAGAGAGAGAGAGAGAGAGAGAGAGAGAGAGAGAGCAGGCAGACAAATCGTAATAGGAAGGGCGGGAAGACTTGTGGTGGCAGGCGGGTTTGGGCTGGAAGCTTTATTGAAGGGCCCAATCTTTTTATAGCGCAAGTTGAGGACAGTCCCCGCCCAAGGAAGAATATCAGGAAAGGCGTGAGGAATGGCGGCCTGAAGGAGGAAGAGGAGGAAGAGAAAGAGGAAGAGGAAGAGGAGGAGGAGGAAGTGGCAGTGGAAAAGAAGGATGGGAATGAGGAGCAGGATGAGGAGGATGAGGAGGAAGAGGAAGAGTATGAGTAAGATAAGAAGGAGGAAGATGAGGAAGAGAAGGAAGAGGAAGAGAAGTAGGAGGAGTAAGAGAGGCAAGAGAAAGAGAAAGAAGGAGAGGGAGACGGAGAGTTAGAGGGAAAGGAGAGGAGGGAAGAGAAGGGATAAGAGAAGAAGAGGAATAGGAAGAGAAGGCGGAGAAAGAGAAAGAGGCGACACTTTGGGAACCGCATAGTAAGCATAACGATCGGATATTGAAAGAGTGCGGTGGAGATGAGGAATGGACGCGAGGGGCGGAAGTCTGGGTTGTCCTATATACGAAAACGCTACATGAAGACGCTGAACATGGCATATAAAGCTTTCAGTATGTGCAGAGGAACATGAGTTTAAAGAAGGAGTGTAGAGTCGGATACTAAAGAAATTCGACCGACTCAGACTCCAGCTCCTTCGCCTTCCCCGCTTCTACGGTACAGTGGTAGACAATCAAACCGCACTGCATCACACCCAGCCACACATCACACGTGTCGAAGAGTCTGAGTCGGAGATATTTTTACCGACTCCAACTCCACCGACTCCGACTTCGGCTCTGACTCCACACCCCTGGTTTAAAAAAATAGTTGAGTAATAATGTAGTATAGAAGTAGTATGGAAATGAACAGAATAGTACGCGAGACAAGAGCCGTAACAAGGTCATGGATATAATTAAGGGAGAGGGAGAATTAAGATCAGAGGAAGATAGGAGACTGGAGGGAGGGAGATGCGTGTAGAAGAGGAGGGGAGCAAGTGTAGATGAAGAGTAAGAGGGGAACATACATTAAAAGGAGGGGGAAGGATGATGAAGGAGGTGAAAGAGTAGGAAGAGGAAGAACGCTGATACAGTAGAAAAAAAGGAAGAATGAGAAAACTAAGGGGATGGAGGAGATTAAGAGAAATATATGTAGACATTAAAAGAAAGGAGGAATAGTATATAGATTGAAAGAATAGAACAGTATAGTATGAAGTGTAGAAATGTATAGTACAGAGGAAGGTGCACAAATTTCACCACCTGCAAATAGTGGAGAGAGGAAATATGAATGAGAAAGGTGAATCAGTAGGTGTATGCGTGTGTTTGGGAAATACAGGCATGATAACGCACTCATTTGTTCCTATTACCTCGGGAGTATCACAGAAATGCCTCTCATTAAGGTATATAAAAAGATACTGGAATATATTGCTTTGTAAGTATTAAACGAAAGACTCGGTTTTTTTGTTGTTGTTTGTGCTGGATTACGAACAACGGCAACGACAATAACAACAACAACAACAAAAAAAAAAAAACTTACGATTTATAGACAAAAAACATAAAAACGAGTATGAAATCTTATTATAACAACAACAACAACAACAGTAATAGCAACAGCAATAACAAAACAGTATTATGATTTATAGACGAAAACATTAACCAAACCCGGCGATCAAATCTTATTATAAATGACATGATGCTATCCAAAAACACTATAAATCATCATAATGGCAATACTCTACATCAAACACATTAATGATATCCAGAGAATCGCAAATCGCCTCCTCTCTGTACAAGTTATTATAGTCACTGATTAAAATGTCATGACGGCGCCGCGTACTTTAATTTACACATGATTGCAAATTTAAAAAAGAGTGACGTGGGACGGTTCTCACTTCACCTAAAAGCGTCATTATCCAAATTGGCGGAGGTTATCGTGATCTAAGTACTGCAAATGACCTACAATTATGAGAAGTAATGCTGGTTCCCCCTATCTAAATACGGCAAATTGTACTCCACTATCTAAACGGCCGCTACTGAACCATCAACAGCTGGATATAAAGGTAAGGATAAGAAGAATCAACAGTTATATATGAACCTAAGGAAGGGTAAGAGTCAACAGCCGGGTATGAACTTAAGGAAGAGTAAGGATAAAGAGCTGGATATGAACTTAGGACGAATAAGAGTCAACAGGTGGATATAAAGGTAAGAATAAGAAGAATCGACAGTTATATATGAACCTAAGGAAGGGTAAGAGTCAACAGCCGGGTATGAACTTTAGGAAGAGTAAAGATAATGAACTGGATATGAACTTAGACAAGTAAGAGTCAACAGCTGGATATGAACCTCTGAATAGTAAGGAAAAAGAAGATGCATATAAACTTAAGAAGAGGAAAGATCAAGAACTGGACATGACCTTAAGACGAGCAAGAATCCGCAGCAAGATATGAACTAAGAAGAATAAGAATTAAACTTAATATAAACTTAAAAGGAGTAAGAATCAACTGCTGAACATGAACTTAAGAAGACAAGACAAAAGACCCTAGACATGAACTTCATAAGACCCGTTTTTCCCTAATAAAAGGCCAACATTGTGTCTCTTAATATCAAGGTGTTGGTGGCGCTGGGGGAATTAATGGGTGTTCTTCTGCGGCTCCTCCTCCTCCTCCTCCTCCTTATTAATAGCATCAGTTAATAGGACAAATTAGTGTTAAGACGCAGACACTCGCTTCGACCAATTTACTTCAGTGTCTCCAATTTTCTGGACAAGCAATTACGGGCAAGACGAATGGCTCTGAGGAGGTGTGCTGGGCCTTGTTTGTTTCGTCCTGTGTGTGTGTGTCTGTGTGTGTGTGTGTGTGTGTGTGTGTGTGTGTGTGTGTGTGTGTGTGTGTGTGTGTGTGTGTGTGTGTACCTTCCCCTTTTTCACTCTTTCGTTCACACTTTTTTCTGATATTATTTTTTATGCTGGAATTGAATGTTTGTTTTTGTTTGTGTTTAATTTTTTTTATCTCTATGGTGTTTGTGTGTTTGTTTGTTGTCACGTGCGGCCTCAAGCGCGGTGTGTGTGTGTGTGTGTGTGTGTGTGTGTGTGTGTGTGTGTGTGTGTGTGTGTGTGTGTGTGTGTGTGTGTGTGTGTGTGTGTGTGTGTGGCCTTTGTTCAGATCCCTCCGATTTTTATAGTTTTATTTCGGTGTGTGTGTGTGTGTGTGTGTGTGTGTGTGTGTGTGTGTGTGTGTGTGTGTGTGTGTGTGTGTGTATTCCTCAACATTTCATATTTCGAATTTAACTTTTTCTGTTTACACTTTTTTTTTTTTTTTAGAGCGAAATGTTTGTGTTTGTTTGTGTTTTCCATCAACGCAATATGCTTTTTTCATCCAATATTTTTTTCCATTTAGATAAGAGGAACAACGTACATACTTAATTCTGAAATATGTTGCGGGAATAATTATGTACATGTAAATTTTAAAGTATTCATAATTTCCCCCCTTTTTCTCTCTCTCTGTCATGCAAAAAACTCATCAATTCAATTATTCACGACCGCGGCCTGACAAGATTAAACAATTCATTATTTTCCAGCAAAGTGTAGATGTAATGGGAGCGCTATGTATATATATTATTTCGCTGCAAATGTAACGTGTGTATGCTGGTAACTAACTGTAGGAGGCGGCTTCAGTTACTCTCTAACATTCAATTATTATACGTTTTCTTCACCTTTTTTGTGTGTGGTGCATTTTGTTTATTCGTATTCCTTGGAAAGCCACAGTCACCCTTGTATTTTCGCTTACTTATTCTCGTTTTCTTTTTTATATTGTTCTGGCGTTTACCTGATCTTTTGTTTATATGTACTTGGCTTCTACCAGTGAACAATCCTAACGGCGCAATAGACCGCGACGTAAAGAGAAATAAAAGAGAAAATATTAATGTTTGATATGGTGATGGAGGAAGGAAAAGGAGAAAGGATAAGCAGAATGGAATGATGAAAATATGCCGAATGTTTATATGCATGTAGGAAGCGATGCAGAAAAGGGAGAAAAAGGTAAATATAAAACAATCAGAGAAATTATGATGACTTGTTGTTTGCTAGGCGATGGAGGAGGAAAGGGCGCACCGTTGCCAGATTATCGTACTCAGAGCCGCGTATTTACCTGTATCTGGCCCATAACTGAGCACCAATAATTAACCATTTAAACGATAACTATATATGAAGGCAGTTATTTGGGTCGGAAATCGGCAAACATAAGAGGCAGAGTACAACAATCCGGCAACGTTGAAAGGGAGAGAAAGATAAATAAAAGAGAATATTGAGCGTAAATATAATGAATGTTTACATGTAGGAGGCGATAGAGGAGGTATGGGAGAAAATGATAGATAGGATGGAAGGAAAGGACAAATTATGACGAGTGTTGATGATGCATGTAGGCGATGAAGAAGGAAGTGAAGCAAGTAGAAGCAGCAGAAGTAGTAGTAGCAGAAGCAGTAGCAGCATACCAATTGAAGGAAGAGGAAGAGGAAGCGGGGAAAGACAAAGGGTGATAATAATAGGATAGTTTAGATGAAGGAGAGAGACGAGCAGCAAATATACAATGCCCATGAATATGCATACGAGCTCAAAGGAGTTTAAATGGACAGAAGAGCAACAACAACAATAACAACAGTAACCACTACCACCAACAGTACAACAGCAACAAAAACAAATACAGCAAAACAACTCCACATGAAAACAAGAAAAACAAGTTAAGAAGGGAATGAACAGAGACGAAAATAGCGTAGAGAACAGAAGAGGATGATGATGATGATGAGGAAGAGGAGGGAGAAACGTGGAGAGAAAACCCGCATCTCCCTTCCCTCCCTTCTCTCCCTTCTCTCCCTTCTCTCCAAGTAAACATGGAAGGAAGGAGAGGCGGCGATGAATACAAATACGCGAGACAAGAGCCATAACAAGGTCATGGATATAATTAAGGGAGAGGGAGAATTAAGATCAAGAGGAAGATAGGAGGCTGGAGGGAGGGAGATACGTGTAGAAGAGGAGGGGAGAAAGTGTAGATGAAGAGGAAGAGGGGAACATACATTAAAAGGAGGGGGAAGGATGATGAAGGAGGTAAAAGAGAAGGAAGAGGAAGAACGTTGATACTGTAGAAAAAAAAGAAAGAATGAGAAGACTAAGGGGATGGAGGTAAAGAAGAGGAAGATTAGGATGATGGAGGAGGAGGGAGAGCATGAGTAGATAAAGAAAAAGAGGTGTAGACATTAGAAGAAGGGAAGAAGAAGACGACGACGAGGACGGAGACAGAGAGAAGAAGAGGGAGATGTGAATGAAGGAGAAGGAGGAGAGGGAAGAGATGAAGAGGAAGAGAGACAGATGTAGAAAGGAGGAAGAATGTTAAGACTAAGAAAACGAAGATAAAGATAAGAACAGGGAGACGAAGATAACGAATTTGCAATGATGATGACGATGGAGAAGGAGAAGAGAGTAGATGAAGAGGAAGATAGAACAAACATTAGGATGAAAAATGACTAGACTTAAGAAGAGGAAGATAAAGAGAAGAAGAGGGAGACGAGGAGAACGAATTTGCAAACACGATGATGGAGAAGGAGAAGAGAGTAGATGAAGAGGAAGATAGAACAAACATTAGGATGAAGAATGACTAGACTTAAGAAGAGGAAGATAAAGAGAAGAAGAGGGAGACAAGGAGGGCAGAGTTGCGATATTGATGAGACGGAGGAAGACGAGGAAGAAGAAGAAGGAGTAAGGAAAACGAAGAAGAAGGGCTTTAAAAATAGAGTCATTGGTGTTGATGAGCTCCAGCGGCAGGTGATAACATGGGACTACATTCACACCTGTTCACCTGTTCTCCAAGCGCCCAGAACACTTAGTTAGAGCGTCATTACCCACCTGAGAACACGTTAACGATGTGTGTGTACCTGTGTCTCCCTCTCTACTTATAGTCACTAACAGCCTTTTCCTTATAGTCTCATTTATTCACCTCCATACCTCATCTATAAACTGATTTTTGCTAGATTTTTTTTTGGCAACTCTGTATATTGTATTTTGCATTGTCATTTTGTTCCTCGACTTACTATAGATTTAAATTCCGTGCCCATGTTTCCCTATTTCACACTGATTGATTACAAGACAATTTTCACCATCATACGTGCATCAAATAAAATGCTTGGCCTGTAATGATTATTTTTTAATATTATTTGTCTTTTCAATCTCTGGACTTCATAGGCGAGGATCTGTCTATTCCTTTTGTGTTTTCTGTTCCTAATTTCAAACTTTCAAACTGAATTACATCAAACGTCCATTTTTATTGCCCTCTATTAATTTTATATATTCGTAATCGTTTCTTTAATTCTCTCGATTACAAAGGCAAAAAAAATATACGTGCTTTTTTTCTACTCATAAATACCATCTTCCAAACAACAACAAGCGTCTGTATTTATTGGCCTGTATTGTATAATTTCGTATAATCTTAGTCATTTCTTTTATTTCCTCGACCTCATAGGCAAAAAAAATTATACGTGTTTTTTCCTGCTCGTAAATATCTTCCAAACAACAGGAAGCGTCTATATTTATTGGCCTGTATTGCTTAATTTCGTATAATCGTTGTCGTGTCTTTTATTCACTCGGTCGCTGCGTGTGTTTTGTGTCCATAAATTCCGCCTTTGAGAGCCGCAGATCCTTCTTGCGTCGCTTCATTTTCCCGGAGAGAACGACTTTGAGATGTTCGTTCTTTTGTTCCCTTTGTCTCCCTCGCCTTCATTCTGCACGAGGACCACTTCAACTAATCCCCGCCGCCCTTCACCCTTCTTTCCTCCCTCGCCAGACTTTACCTTTCCTTTCTTTTCCTCCCTCAATTTCCTCCTCAGTGTTTTCGTTTTATTTCTATGTTATTTTTTTACTTTCATCATGTCTTTTCTTTTTTAACCAGTTCTCGTTTTTACTTTCATCTGCAGTCATTTTTTTCTTTTGAACTGTTTTCTTTTTACTTTCCTTTTCAATTTGTTCTCTTTTTTTTTTAGCTGATTTCCTTTTTACTATTCACTTTCTTTTTACCTGTTATTGCCTTTCCCTTGTCTACCTGTGTCTGATTCTTAGTATACCTGTCTACCTATCTGTCTGTTAGTCTGTCTTACTCTGTGTTTGGGTGTCTCTCTGTTTGTCCGTCTGTCTGTCTGTTTGTCTGGCTGCCTATCTCTATAAATGAGCATATATATCTTTCTTCTCTCTCTCTCTCTCTCTCTCTCTCTCTCTCTCTCTCTCTCTCTCTCTCTCTCTCTCTCTCTCTCTCTCTCTCTCACCCTTTCTTTCCGCCTCCTCGCCTCTCAAGTACTAAATCCCAGACGAGAAAACGGAAGAGAAATAAGAGGAGAAGAGTGACATTATGAGAGCGGCGGCAGCGAGGAGTGTTATTAGGTGTGTGTGTGTGTGTGTGTGTGTGTGTGTGTGTGTGTAAGGTATGTGATTTTTCCCATTGTTAGTGTTTAGATTTTTTTCCCTTTTTCCTTTCTGTTTTTTTGTCCTTTTTTGTGTGTTTTTGTTTAATTTTTACTATCTCAAACTTTTTTTATTTGTTTACACTTCAGTTTGTATTATTTTTATTTTTTTACGTTCTTCTTTTCAGCCTCTAAAAAGTTTCTCATTTTTTTCTGATCATTTCCCATCTCAAACCTTTTTATTTTTATTTTTGTCCATTCCAGTTTATTTATTTTTTGTTCGTCTATTACCTTCTTTTTTTCCCCTCTAAAATTTTCATTATTTTTCCTAATCATTTCCTATCAAGCATTTATTACTTTTTTCCACGTCAGTTTATGGCATTTCTGTTTCCTTTCATCTTTTCACTCGTAAGAAGTTTCTCATTTTCTTTCTAATCGTATTTTATCAGTATTTTTTATTAGTTTCCACTCTTGTTTATATTATTTTTATTTGCTTACTTTCCTCTTCTTTTCACCCTTTGAAGTTTCTCTCAAAAAGACGTGACTTCCATATAAGTATCGTGTTATTTATTTTTTTCTAATTTTTCCTATTATAATTTTTTTTATTTCTTTCACTCCAGTTTATATTATCTTTTTATTCCCCTACTGTTTTCTTCTCACCCTCTTAAAGTTTCCCTCATAAAGCTGCAACGTCCATTTAAGAATCTCGGTGATATTTTTACTTACGACCTGGAAAGAAATAATAAAAAGATGAATATACTTCTTTCCAGTAAACTAAGATAAAAATACTTTAGATCAGAACTCCGTATGTTTATTTTTCTTTTGTTTGTTGTTCTGTATAAAAAACGAAATGTGTCTTGATGCAATTTGCTGTGTTGAGTGGATCCTTAAGTGGTCTTTGAAGGTTAAAAATAAAAATAGAATGAGAGAGAGAGAGAGAGAGAGAGAGAGAGAGAGAGAGAGAGAGAGAGAGAGAGAGAGAGAGAGAGAGAGAGAGAGAGAGAGAGAGAGAGAGAGAGAGAGAGAAATACAACAAAGCCCACACAAAAAAGCCTGAGAGGGAAATATAATGTAAGTTTATAAGCCACATAACTCGTGAATGTGAGGAGGAGGAGGAGGAGGAGAGAAAGAGGACGAGGGAAAGAGGGAAGGATGGAGGTAGAAAGTCGAGTGAGTGTGGCAGAGTAAGAAGAGGAGGAGTAGGAGGAGGAGGAGGAGGAGGAGGAGGAGGAGGAGGAGGAGGAGAGGGTGAGAGAAAGAAGACGAGGGAAAGAGGGAGGGAAAGGAGGAGGAGGAGGAGGAGGAGGAGGAGGACGCGTTCCCCCCAGCAGAAGAGATTAAGGTCTTGAGAAAATTTAAGAGGCCGGCAGTAGCTTGGAGGACCCTCGGGGGAATGGGCTCTTAGGCCGCGCGGGGGAGTGGCATTCTTGAGGGTAGACAGTTAATTAGGTTAGGTTAGGATGAAGCTCACGCCCTCCTGTGGCCCGCCTGGGGAAGGGACGCGAGCGGGACGACCTGACCGCAACCTGAATGAAAATGGTGAATTAGATGGTCGTGAATGTGGCGAGTAGGAAAGTGTTGGTGTTTGTTTATGAATGACGCAATAAATAATGTAAATGAGATAAGTTTGAATGTTGTGACGGAGGAAGTATGTGAATTTCGTTATATTAGGAGTAGGTTCAATATAGCCGGGTTTTTTTTTACAACAAAGGAGACAGCTCAAGGGCACAAAAAAGGAAACAATAATAAAAAAAAACGCTACTCGCTGCTCCTAAAAAAGAATCAAAAGAGATGGCTGAAAGAGAGGCTGTGTTGCATAGGAAACGAGGGATGAAAGATTTATATAATTAAGTTTTTGTATAAGAAGTAGTTAGTTAGTTGAAGCGGCATCGTTAATTACTGTTAGTGTAGTCATGTTTTATTACAAGGAAGGCGTTAGATAAAAGATATAAATAATTAGGTGTTTGGTGTATGACTTAGTAAATGTCGCATCGTAAATAAGTGTTCATTTTCTATATATTTTAAAAACAACATATGTAACAAGACTCAGATGAAGAATAAAAAGCATTTGACTTGAACACTTTACAAGAAATTCATACTCTCATCGAACTCATTTTTTTTTTACATAATTTTAGACGATCATTGAGGTTTGAAAATAGGCGAGTCGAAGTGAAAAAAATAAAACGAGAAAACAAAAGAAAAGAGAAACAAAAGACGGAAGCCATAGAAACAAATGCGATAGAGACACTTAGTTTAAAATATATTCTCACTTATCTCTCGCTCTTTGTCATGCAGCGGCGCCCCTGAGAGAGAGAGAGAGAGAGAGAGAGAGAGAGAGAGAGAGAGAGAGAGAGAAGAGAGAGAAGAGAGGGAAGAGACAATAAAAGGAATAAAGGAGAATGGACGCAGCTTGTCAATATAGGTAGAAATAGCGAGGGCAATACATCAGGGAAGAATATACGCCGAAGTAATACTATGAATGGAGGGAAAAAGGAAACGAGGAGGAGGAGGAGGAGGAGGAGGCGAATGTGGCGAGGTACGAGTATTGAGATGTATTGACCGTGGAGGAGGAGGACGAGAAGAGGAGGAGGAGGAGGAGGAGGAAGAGGTGGAGGAGGAGGAGGACACGCCATGTTTATTATCCAGGGCGAGACAAATACGCAGGACTACCATTGTTAGATCCTTCCCTCCTCCCCTCCTCCTCCTTCTTATCTCGTTTCCCTCCTCTCTCTCTCTCTCTCTCTCTCTCTCTCTCTCTCTCTCTCTCTCTCTCTCTCTCTCTCTCTCTCTCTCTCTCTCTCTCTCTCTCTCTCTTCCTTTTCCTTCCTGACGCTCATAATCGCCTTCCTTTGTCTCCCTTTAGCTGTTTCCTTTTTTTCTTCCTTTACTTTTGGGATTTAAAAATGTTCTCTGAGGTTTTCTTTTATCTTTTGATGTTTTTTTTTACTCTTGGGAGAACAGAGAGGGAGAGAATAGGGGAGGTATTATGATGCTTTGAGCGAATGTGGGGAGAGGGAAAGAAAGACGAGAGCGAAGGAGGGAGACAGAGGAGACGTCGGCTAATAACGATACATATTAAACCTTCCCCTTTGGACATGTTTCCCCTCGGCTGCTAAGACCTGAAGGCGACTGAGAGCGAAGGGGAACCGACGAGACCCTTTTGTGGTGGCCGAATCGAGGGTCATATTCTCTAACATTCCCTCGCCCAAGCACACACATTTGACGAGGCTTTCCTAGGATTTCCGGGTGTTTCCGTGGATATCTCTATGACCCTAGTGGCAGTTTGAACCTTAGGAAACACTCATTACAACCCGTTCAATCCCTTTTTTTGGTCCTTTGGAAGTACTTGATGTGGAAAGCGGAAGCGGCTGAGAGTAACCAAGCATTGCAGGGCTTACACACACACACACACACACACACACACACACACACACACACACACACACACACACACACACACACACACACATATGATAAGGCTTTCCTAGGATTTCCGCGTAGTTCCATAGATATCTCTATGACCCTGGTGGAAGTTTGACCCTTCTTCTGTACCATGAATCTAGGGAAACACTCATTGGTTTGACCCTTCTTCTCTACCATGAATCTAGGGAAACACTCATTAGTTTGACGCTTCTTCTGTACCATGAATCTTGGGAAACACTCATTACAACCCGATTAATCTATTTTTCGGCCTATGGAAATAGTTGATTGTTGATGTGAGAGGCGGAGCGTCTGAAAATACCGATTTGGAGCTATGAAACGAGAGAGTAAGACGGGGACCTTTTCCAGACGAGGGCCTCTTTTCGTTCTTTGCCTCTCCCTTGGGCTGTGGTTGCGTCGGGCGGTTTATCTCCCCTCCATCCCTTCCCATTCCCCCTCTCCCCCTCACCTGTCAGAAGCGCACGAGCCTCCTTCCTTACCTGCGGGCGTCAAGGTGTGCGAGAGGTGTGTTGGGGATGGGTCGAGGAGCGGCAAGATGGCCCAGGTTGAGGCAGGTTGTGGTGGAGCAGGTGCGCTTGATGAAAGGGAAAGCAGGTAAAGTGGGGCAAGATTTCTTTTGTGTGTTGAGAGAAAGGCTCGAATATCATGTTTATTTTAGGTAACTTGATGAATGTGTAAGTAAAGAAGGTATGCTAATTAGATTCTCAAGGCAGATAAAATGAGGTAGTGTTTTTTTAATGTTTTTAGAGAATTTGAATAACATATGGAGCAGGTAGACTGTTGTATGGTTTCCTTGTGCTTGCATATCACATATTTTTCTTAGGTATCTTGTTGAATCTGTAGGAAAAGAAGGTATACTAATTAGATTCTCAGAGCAGGTGAAACGAAATAAGGTATGGTGTTGTTATTTTTAGACAAGTTGAATAATACATGGAAGTTTGGGGATTTTTGAAGCGTGTAGAGAAAGAAGATGAAACAAAGAGCATATGAAACGGAGAAGTCTTTTAACTGCTGAAGAACGGGATGAAACGGGATGAAGTAGAAGCGGTAGGTAACTGGAAATTTGAGATTGTTGAAGAAAGTATGTAGTAGAAATTGAAGGTAAAACAAAGAACATTATATGAAACAGAGGACTCGTTTAACTGCTGGAAAAAAAAAAAAAAAACCTGGAGGAAACGGGAGGAGGCAATAACAGCGGTGACTTACAACCAACCCCAGGATCAGCGACACTAACTCACAACCACCGCCACCAAAGGAAACAAGAACAACCATAAAACTACACCGATAACTCATAACATTACCACCTTGGGGGACGCCTGTATTCTTCTCTCCCTCCTCCCCTCATCTCCTTTCTTTCCTCTTCCTTCCTCTCATCTTCAACCCTCCTCCTGCTCCTCTCCCTTTCACCCTCTTCCTCGCTCTCTTCCCCCCAGCACATCAAGGCTTAATACTGCCAATATCACCCTTCTTCACCCCCTCTTCTTCCTCCTCCTCCTCCTCCTCTTCCTCGTCCTCCTCCGTAACGCAACCTTTCCTGTCCTCCTTGCTCCCCCAGACGAGTTGTTTACATGAATTTTTATTGTGTCTGAGGAAGGGCTGCGCGGCGAGAGTCCTTTGTGGCGATGATGCTTGTGTTGCTGTTGTGTTGCGCGTGTGTCCTTTTATTAGGCGTTGTTTTGTTTAGTTTTTCTTTCGTGTCGTGCTTCACTTTGTCTTTTTTTTCCTTTGTGTTTCTCTCGTCGTTCATGCAGTGTTTCTTTCGTCTTGTCCTTCCTTCTATTAGTCGTTGTTTTGGTTAGTTTTTCTTTCGTGTCGTGCTTCACATTGTCTTTTTTCTTTATTCTTCTTTCGTCTTTCACTCATTTCTTTTTTTTTTCGTCTCCTACTTGCTCTTTTTTCCTCTTTCCTCTATGCTTGTTTTATGTTTCACTCATTTTCTCAGTTTCTCTTTCGTCTCCTGCTTCAGTTTGTATCTTTTTTTGCTCTACTATTTCTCTACTTTTACTTATAACTTTCTTTTTCTTTCTTTTCCCACCTCAATTTGCTCTTTTTTCCTCTATGCTTGTTTTCTGTTTCACCTGTTTTCTCTGTTTTTTTCTCTCGTCTCGTACTTCAATTTGCTCTTTTTTCCTCTATGCTTGTTTTCTGTTTCACCTGTTTTCTCTGTCTTTTTCTCTCGTCTCGTACTTCAATTTGCTCTTTTTTCCTCTATGCTTGTTTTCTGTTTCACCTGTTTTCTCTGTTTTTTTCTCTCGTCTCGTACTTCAATTTGCTCTTTTTTCCTCTATGCTTGTTTTCTGTTTCACCTGTTTTCTTTGTCTTTTTCTTTCTTCTCCCACTTCAATTTGCTCTTTTTTCCTCTATGCTTGTTTTCTGTTTCACCTGTTTTCTCTTTTTTTCTTTCGTCTCGTACTTCAATTTGTTCTTTTTTTCCTCTACGCCTGTTCACTGCTTTCACTTTTTTTTCTTTTTCCTTTCTTATCTTATTTCAGTTTGGACATTTTTCTTTACTGTCATTCTCCTGTTTTCACTTTTTATTTCTCTGTTTCTTCTTTTCTTTCTCATTTCAATTTGCTCCTTTTTTTTCCTTTATGATTGTTTCCCGCGTTCACTTTCTTACTCCTTCACGGTTTCCTTTTTCTCACTTCTTGTTTTGTTTCCTCTTTCTGATCTTTTCTTATGTCTTCATCTTTTGCTTTCTGGTCTTGTGCTTTCTCTCTACGCTGTTATACTTTCCTCTGGCTCCTCATTTCCTCTTTTTATTTTTATTTTCCCTCTTTTGCTTTCAGTCCTTACTTTTTACCTTCCTTTTCCGTTCCCTTCCTGGCACTCCTCTCCTCTTCTCTCCTCTCCTTTCCACTCCTCTCCTCTCCTCTCCTCTCCTTTCCTCTCCTCTCCTCTCCTCTTCTCTTCTCTCCATTGCTTTCATCACATCTCCGGCATCCCCCATTCCTTTATGCTATTCTCTCTCTCCCCATCCTCGCTTACCAAGAAGAGAGAGAGAGAGAGAGAGAGAGAGAGAGAGAGAGAGAGAGAGAGAGAGAGAGAGAGAATTTCCCCGCCCCTTTTGTCATATGTACACCATTGTATCTTGATGTTTAAATAAAGAGAGAGAGAGAGAGAGAGAGAGAGACGAGAGAGACGAGAGACGAGACAGATAGACAGACGCATAGAAAGGGGATCACACAAGAGAAGAGACAGATAGACAGACATATAGAAAGAGAATCGCGAACACACACACACACACACACACACACACACACACACACACACACACACACACACACACACACACACACACAAACGCGCACACACACACACACACACACACACACACACACACACACACACACACACACACACACACACACACACACACACACACACACACACACACACACACACACACACACACACACACACACACACCCCACCCCACACACAAACATACAGGCCTCTTCCTCCCTTTCCCCCCGCAACATACACAAACCCCCTTCTCCTCCCACACACATACACACAACCCCTCCTTCCCCCCCACACACACACACACACACAGCGCCATAAATCGTTGTCACGAAGCATGCAGACAATAAACAAAACTAATGAGACCCGCCAATCACACAAATTACACGCAGGAACACCCCAACCGACGGACCGACAGCCAGCCCGGGCAGCCCATTACGCCCAGCCCGACAAAGACACAATGGAAAAAAGAACGGTTCAGTTATGGGGAAGTTTGCTATTAATGGAGATGTATTTAAACTTTCAGTACGCTATTTCCCGCATAACTACCCCCTGTCTATCATTTTCCGACTCCACACAAAAGGAATGATTCAATAGTGGCCAAGTTTACTATGAAAAAAGGATTGGCTCAGTTATCGCCCAAGGTTACTATTAATTGCGATATATTTAAAGTATCGCCACACTAATTCCCGCATAACTATCCCCTGTCTATCATTTTCCAATTCCCCCCCAAAAAAAGGAATGGTTCAGTAGTGGCCAAGTTTACTACAAAAAAAGGATTGGCTCAGTTGTCGGCCAGGGTTGTTCTTAATGGAGTTATATTTAAACTATCGCAACATTATTTCCCGCAAGACTATCCCCTGCCCATCATTTTCCGACTCCACAATAAAGAAATGGTTTAATGATGGCCAAGTTTAATACAAGAAAAGGATTGGTCCAGTTATCGCCCAAGTTTAGCATAAATGGCAATATGTTTAAACTATCACTACACTATTTCCCGTAAAACTACCCCTGTCTGTCAAATTTCGATTCCTTAAAAAAAAAAATTATAATAAAAAAAAAAAAAAACGGTACAGCAATAGCCAAGTGTACTGTTAATGGTCATGTATTTAAACCATTGCCGTCCACTTTATTTCACTTCATCAAAAAAAAGGTTCATTTATGTAAAACTACCCCCTGTCTGTCAAATTTCGATTCCATAAAAAAAAAAAAAATCATGGTACAGCAATAGCCATGTATTTAAACCATTGCCCAACTCTATTATTACTTTTTCCGTCCACTTTATTTCACTTCATAAAAAAAAAGTTCATTTATGTAAAAATACCCCCTGTCTGTCATTTCACGACTCTTCAAAAAAGGAATGGCTCAGTAATGGTCTAGGTTACTATTAATGCCCATATATTAAACTATCGTTCAACTAGTACACCGTTTTCCGTCTATTACATTTCAATTAATCAAAAAAAGTGGTTCAGTTATAGCCGATTTTAATATTATTGTAAAACTATCATCCGCCTATTATATTTAGACTACAAAAAGGTTCAAAAATAGCGAATTGTACTATTAATCTCCATATAGCTCTACTATCGCTAAGCTCTTACTATTTCCAGCATAAACTATCCGTCTATTATATTCTGTTTTGCTTCCTCAGCCACAATATATTTCCCGCAAAAAATGATTCCCAGAACTAAGATTATTTTTTCCTACCTCATTTTAAAACATTTTCCTCGTGGCTTCAAAATACGGTGTAGCATAATGGAGCTGTAACATATTTCTACGTTTTAAATGATTTTTGGTGATTTATCGTACTAGTTTTGTTTTCTCGGTCAAATTTACTTTATTTTAAAATTATTTTTATTCTTTTTTTTTTACTTTACATTTTTTACATCTATTTTTTGTTACATTTACTTCTTTTTACTCCTTTAAATTATACTTTTTTTTACATTTACTAATTTACTTCTACTTTTCGACTTTACCTTTTTTTTTTACATTCTTCTACTTATTTTTACTTATTTTCACTTTTTTTTACTTCTTTACTTTATTGTTTTTTTTCGGTCAATTTTACTGATAAGATGCATTTTTGGGGGGCGTTCTTTTCCTTTAGTTTTCTTCACCTTCTTCATATTTGACATTCGCCTCAGTGCGCCGATGCCTCTTCTGACAAGGAAACTCCATTGCCAGGTGTCCCCGCTTCACTGCTTTAAGATTACTCCCCCCCCCCTTCCTACCCCCTCTGCACTCCTCTTTCCTCTTCTCCCAGTTCAAATCCTCCTCCTCCTCCTTCCTCTTATGTCTTCTTTTTCTGTTACTTCTCCCTTTAATTATCTTGTCCCTTGTCATTCTCTTCCTCATCATCTATTTCCACTTCACCCTTCTCCCCCCTCTTTCTACTTCTCTCTCTTCTCTTCTTCCTCCTCCTCCTACATTCTCTTTTACTTCTCATCCTTCTCCCATTTCTTCTCCTGATATCATCGCGTTCTTCTCCCCCTCCTCCTCCTCTTCCATCTCCTCCCCACCTCCTTCCCCCCCTCTCTTATATCACTAGAATGTCACTTCACACTCATAATTTTGTTTTTGCAGTTTTTCTTCTCCCCAACATTGTGCTACAGTTCAGACTTAGGATCGGTATTCTTTTATTGAGTCTATTCAGTTATTACCTACTTTTTTTGTTACTTGATTAATTTTTTTTTTTGGTAATATTCTTGATAATTTTTTTTCTTCGGTTACATTAAAAAGCCTCCGCAGTGTTATTCTGTCCGCCTTGTTTGTTTTTCGTTGGTTTGTAATATTCCTTTTTTCGTGGTCTACTAATATTCCTTTTTTTATCCCCCAAACGTTGCACATTTTCCAACATTTTTGCATTTTTACATTTTCTTTCAGTTGAAGCCTTTCCAATTGTACCTTTTGTTTTCGTTCCGCCTTCATGGTTCCCTCCCTCCGGCGCCTTCCATTCCCCACACTCGCTGCGCCGCCGGTGTGTCCTTCGGCTGCCGGGGTTCATGGGAAATAAATCTTCTTTATGGTGCACAAGACTCACACGCGGCGACAGTAATCATAATTCCAATATGCAACACGCGGCTAAGTTCTCACTCGCTCCCGGTAACCTCGCTCGCTTGTCTGTTTCAGCCGCGGCCCCCCCTGAGTGTGTGTGTGTGTGTGTGTGTGTGTGTGTGTAGGTACATATATACATGCATGCATACATTCGTACAAACTTTCCTACATTTATTTGTTTGTGTTAAAGTTGAGTCCCATTTGTTTTGTTTCCTGTTTGCTATATTTGGTTGTTAACTTGCCGGCGAGAGTAGAAATGTTTGCTTTAGTTTGGTTGCGCCACAAGTTTCGTTTGTGTATATTGTAATTTGTGTGTGTGTGTGTGTGTGTGTGTGTGTGTGTGTGTGTGTGTGTGTGTGTGTGCTCGTTGGTGTAAGTGTGCATAGTTTTTCTGTGATGCATTTGCAATATACATGAATCCGTGCATGAAAATGGAATATGAATGTTTCAACACTTTCAGGCCCTTTTTTTTTCGTTCACTTTTGGTTTGCGAGTGTTGTGTACGAAACCGGAATACAGTTTGGCTGCAAATGTTACTGTATGGAGGTAGTTCAGCCTTAGTGGGGGAGTTGAAGCACTGCCGGGCGCCACAAAACTCCCTAAACTCTCCGGGAAATTCACCAGCGCCACGCCACATTTGGAGAGCTGCGCGGGCGAAAAAGTCTGTAGAATCCGCTCTCCGTATTTAACTTACTCTTCCACTCCGCGCTCACTTCCTCCGGCCGTCACTTGCACAATGGCTGTTTTCCACCTTGCTACCCCGTCCCTTTCCTGGCCTACGGCGGCTTTGCTCCCTGTTTGAGTTAGTCTTACAGTCGGCGGGGCTGTTCAGACTCATCACAAACATCTGTGGCTGATATTCAAAGAGGGGTGAGGAGCGAGGCGACGGGAAAATGGAGGTGCAGGGTTGCTCGTGCGTTAATGATTGATTACATAGCCGCTGGTGCTCAGCTGGACCTGTTCATATGCGTGTGTGTAGCTCGGTCATATTTATGCCGGGTGTGCTTACAGAATAGCGGGTTCGGCACAGAGGAAGGTAATTTTTTTTTTTCATATATTTTTTTCTATTGTGGCGTTAATGGCGCTTGGGTAGAAGCATCTGCAGAAGTGTAAACTATTGTAAGCACACTACTTTAATTATATATATATATATATATATATATATATATATATAGATATATATATATATATATATATATATATATATATATATATATATATTATCATGATTAGGCCTTTACGGATTAACAAAGCTTACAAAATCAACACACATTTCGCTTCTTACTCTGTTATTCGCTGAAGTTTCATCACATTACGGTACTTTACTAGAATTTTTTAAACGTGTGTGTGTGTGTGTGTGTGTGTGTGTGTGTGTGTGTGTGTGTGTGTGTGTGTTTACCTAAGCGCCCGCTCCTTGGCCTGTCTTGGAGCATTGTTAAGGTTGTAAAAATTAATTGGATGATTTTCCCGGATAATTTGACATTTATACGAGGCAAGGAAATGCTATCAAGCCTCATTCCACCGCGCTGTTTTATCTTTATTGCCGTGACCTCGTTCCGCTGACGCCGGGAGTGCATCGCGGGGCTACAAAAAGAGGGAACACATTTATATACTCAACTGATAACACACCCAGTATAGCGTACATGCGAAGTGAGGGAAAGCCGCCCCACTAAACCCACCCTCCTCATCTATGTAAGTTAATGGAGGTTTATTCGGCACGTGGCTCGTCCTTCGCTCTGGTGTAATTGATGCTGTTTTTAGTCTCCCGAAGCCTTTGATGCCGCGATTAGGACTCTCCTCTCCCTAATTCCTCCTTCTTCATGGGAAATTGAGCCATTCACGGAGCCTAATGACTCGACCTCGAGCACCTTTTTTCCCTTCCTAGAAACGAAGAGAGAGCGAGACGGAAGAGCTTGCAACTGGAATATGGCTTAGAACTAATAACCAGTTGAGATTATATAGAACAGATAATATAGTTGTGGCGCTGTGGTCTAGTGGTTAGAGCGTCAAGCCATGGAAGTGAAGAGTGAGGACGAGTTGGTTCGAACCCCAGTACCGCCGCGTGACGTCAGGAAGAGGATCCGATCTTATACCCCCGAGCCACAATCCCAAAACAGCGACACTAGATGAAAAAGAGTAAAAACTGTCGTGAAAGGAAATATGACAAGAAAGACAGCAGGAAAAAAAAAATCAGTAGAAGTAAAAATTAAGATACCATGGAAGAAATTATCAAGTATGAGACTAACAAAATGAGTAGAGCATCGTTTATAAGTACATTTAAAACCTTTTTTCTTGTGCCTTTTGTATTCGGGGGAAGGAAAAAAGGAAGATTATTCATGAAGGCAAAAAACTTAATGTAAAAAAGAATGAAAAAATCAAACTGAGAATATCTTTAAATAGTACAAAGCTTCATTTTTGTATGTTTTTTTGTCTATTGTCTTGCGAAAGGTAAGAAAAGAAAAAAAGAAAAAAAGAAAAACCGAGGTCATTATAACATAGTACACAGCTTAAATCTTGTTCGTCTGTTTGTTTGTCTTTGGTGTTCAGGATACTTTTCATAATTGTACAAAAAACGAAAAAAAAAAAAAGCATAACTGCAGATACTGACAACCACACGCATTTATAGCAGAACACTTTATTATCCTGCGGCCAAGCAAAGGACAGAATCTAGTTCATTAATTTACATATATACGAGAGCGGTTTATAGGGTCGCGGGCAACATTTTACAATTATTAGCCCGCGAAAGTAATCCTCCTTCAAAATTAATAGCGAAGTAATTGGCGGTGAACTCTGCGCCTAATGAAGCTTCGGTCTCTAAAATATAAAATCGCTGTGTTTGGGAACTGTTCTAAATTTGTGAGTTTTTCTGTGAGTTGAATTGAGGTTGGTTGGACCTTTTGACGTTTTATATATGCGTTAAACCTCAAGAATGATAGATAGTGAAAGGAATAAAAAGAAAAAGGAAATAGGTAAGATAAAGACTGAAAAAAAAGGATAAGGAGGTAAGATAAAGTACAGGAAACGGGAAAGAAAACAGACAAGACAAAATGGAGAAAAAGGAAACAGGGAAAGTACAGGTGAAAGAAAAGGAAAAGTCACAAGGAAAATGTAAATAGAAAAAAAGGTAGAGAAATGGAAAAGGAAAGCAAGTAGGGGAAAGGGATAAGGAATGGGACAAGAGAGCCCGCTAGATAAATGGGAAATAAAAAGAAAAGAAAACGGGGATAGAAGTGAAACAAAAACAAAAACTCAAAGAAACAGGTAACAAAAAGGAAAAGGAGAGGAAAAACAAAAGGTAAAATAAGAGAAAAATAAAAAAAAGGTGAAAAAAACAATAACGGAGGAGGATGAGGAGGAAACAAAGTAAAGAGAGGAAAGAAGGAAGGAAGGAAGGAAGGAAAAGAGAGATTGATGGCGATTAATATCTCACTAAACAAATCTTGGCAGCGTTATTTCCTGATTTAATATTTCGCGTCGCCTCTCGGTTCGTGTCCTGTCACCTCCTCCTCCTCCTCCTCCTCCTCCTCCTCCTCCTCTTGCCGCAATAAGCGACTCTCGTAAATCGTGCCGGGGCAGCTATTCTTCATCCCTTCCTCGCTGACACCCGCCCTTGCATGTGTGTGTGTGTGTGTGTGTGTGTGTGTGTGTATGTGTGTGTGTGTGTGTTTGCTTGAGGCAGAAAGATATACAAATACATAATACATAGATAGCTCATTAAGTAGATGTTTAGATAGTGATGTAGATGCAGAGAGATACATATTCCATACATTTAGCGACAGATAGTTCTCTTAGCAAGTGTCTGCATGTGTTATTCAGCGTTATTTTTGTTTTCTTTTATTCCTTTTCATTTTTTCTTCTCTTTAATGTGCGTTCGGTAATAAATAGGAGGCGCCTGGTTTGGTTTGGCTCCATTCATGTTACGGTTATTCCTTATTTTCTACTTATTTTCATCATTAACTTCATTCTGTTAGACTTATCACAATTTGTTTTTTTCTTTGGTATCATTTTCTTTACCAGGGACAGGCTCAAGACATTTTCTGGCATTGTTTTCCATCTTCAGCCTTTTTTTTTTATCTATCAAGCTCTTCATTAATCAGTCTTATCTTCTTCTCGTTTCCTGTTGTTTTCTCCTTGTAAGACAGTTCTTTCATCACATTCCAAATCCAGGTTTCCGTTGGCCTCTTCCTTCCCTTTCCCATCGCTCCGTCTGGTCAATTAATCATTTGTCCCATGTACACATTTTTTCTTCATCAACACTAATTACCATCACTGACGACTGTATTATTTCCTGTTTGTTACCACGCCAATGCCTTGCCATCAATCAGTGCATCCTGAGCCAAAGAAAGGAAGAAAAACCCCGTAAGAAAACCAGCCAGATGGGAGTTTGAATCTGTTTTTTCTCTCTTAATTATAGACGCAACTATTTTATCTTCTGTTTGTTACCACGTCAAAGTTTCACCATCAATCAGAACGTTCTTAGGCAAAAATAGAAAGAAAAAATCCCAAAGAAAACCATCTAGAGGGAGTTTAATTCGTTTTTGCTCTCTCTCTTTAAGCTCACACTGGCTTAAAAATAGCCCCCTTTCGTCCCCTTTTGTAATGCAAGTGAAGTTCCGAGATGAAAAAGTCCGCCTCGTACTTTCAAGGATGTGGAAGCCTCGAAAAGTTGAGCTCTAAGCAAACAGAGGGAGGGCAAGGGCCATCATTTCATTAAGTCTCCCTTGTGTGTGTGTGTGTGTGTGTGTGTGTGTGTGTGTGTGTGTGTGTGTCTCTCTCTCTCTCTCTCTCTCTCACTCTCTCTCTCTCTCTCTCTCTCTCTCTCTCTCTCTCTCTCTCTCTCTCTCTCTCTCTCTCTCTCTCTCTCTCTCTCTCTCTCTCTCTCTCTCTCTCTCTCTCTCTCTCTCACTATCATCTTTTCCTTCCAACTTCCCTCCATTACTTTCTCCTCTCCATTTCCCTCGCTCTCCATAATCATCCCTCATATTTTTCCTCCATCTCTTCCTCCCTCCCTCTGGTCTCTCCCTACCTCCCTTCCCTCCATATTTCCCTAGGTTCTCGGCACCCTTTCCTCCTCTCTCCCTCCTCCCTCCTCTTCCTAACGTCCCATTCCAGGATTCTTCTCTCCCTCCTCCGCCATTCTTCTCCTCCCCCTTTTTATACCCATATTTTCTAAGGTTTAACACTCCCCTCTCCCATTTTTTCTTCATCCTCTGCCCATACGTCTCCATCACCTTCTTCCCCCTCTTCACGCCCCTCCCCTCATCGTTTCTTTCCTCCCCTGGCGCCTCTTTCTCCCATTCTTGCCTTCTGCTTCACTTCTTCCTTCCTTTCCCTCTCTTCCCACTATTCTCTCTGATGGCACTCTCCTTCTTTCTTTCTTCTTCATTTATTTCTCCCCCTTCTTCTTTCTTTCCTCTTCCTCCTTTTCCCAGTCTTCTTCATTTACTCTGTTCCCGTCTTCCTTTTTTCCTTTTTACCTTCTCTCCCTCCTTTCTGTTTCCTTTCTTCTCCTTTCCCTCTTCCTTCTCTTTGTTTGTTCTTTCCTTTTCCTCTCTCTCTCTCCCTTCCGTCTTTCGCTCACTTTCCCTTTTTTCTTCTCTCCTCCTTCTTCACTCCTTCCTTCTCCATTCTTTACCTTCCTTCCTACCCTCGTTTTCTCTCTCTCTCTCTCTCTCTCTCTCTCTCTCTCTCTCTCTCTCTCTCTCTCTCTCTCTCTGTACATACAATCCCTTTCATTCTTTCCCTCTCCTCCTCCTCCTCTTCCTCTTCCTCTTCCTTTCCCTCTTCCTCTTCCTCCTCCTCCTCCTCCTCCTCCTCCTGACACAATCCCAGCGCGCGGCGTAACCTGATCCTCGCTGCGTCTCTGTCTCGTCACCTCACTCTCGCCTTTCTTAACGAGGCCAAATTTAGTGTGTCTCTGCCAGCCCGGCTAGGCAAACACAGGGGGTGGGAGAGTGGGAGGAGGAGAGGGAGAGAAAGGAGGAGAGGAGAAGGAGGAGGATGGGGATGGGAAGGGAGAAGGAAGGGTGAGAAAGAGGGAGAAAGAGGGAGGAAAACAGGAGAGGGAGGGAGAGAGGTAGAGAGAGGGGAAAAGAGGGAGAGAGAGAGGGAAAGAGAGAGAGAGAGAGAGAGAGAGAGAGAGTATGTATGTATGTATGTATGTATGTATGAATTATTTTCAGTGTTACGAGTGGCATTTATTTTTATAGCAATTCCGTGATTGAAATATTGATGATATTATTGTCGTTATTAATGTTATTTTTATTACACTTTTTTAATATGTTAGTTTTGCTCTCGGAAGAACAACAACAACAAAAACAACAACCATAACAAAAACACTACTACTACTATTACTACTACTACTACTAACTACTACTACTACTACTACTACTACCACCACCACTACCACTACTACTACTACTGCCACTGCTAATTTCCGTTATAAGTTATCATTGCAATTACCAAACCGACGTAAAAACTGGATATTGTTTTGCATGGGAACGTGACAGTAATTAATGTTCGGAAAATGAGCGTAGATTTCATAACTTACCGTAATTTGCGAAGAATTATAGGGATTTGAATATTAATTATCGCTAAATCCGACGTGAGGGATCGGCGAGACGAGGGACGGCTTCAATTGGACGGTTCGGTTCTGGTTCTCTTTGTGGCGAATGTTTGGGTGACGACGACTCTGTGTGTGTGTGTGTGTGTGTGTGTGTGTGTGTGTGTGTGTGTGTGTGTGTGTGTGTGTGTGTCAGTCTGGAAGGTGGGAAAACGGTTGCACTGTCGTGGTTGTTTTACTTTGTCGTGGTTAAATCTCTTTCGAATATATATTTACAAAGTCTTTAAGGAATTTATACTGAGAACTGTCGCCCGTAACCTCTTGTATATCCATTTGAACTTCACTGAAACCATCTACGTATAAATAGTTCTCTGTTAACATCTTTTTTATCTTGTTCGTTCTCTTATTATTATGGTTGGTATTCGCAGACGCTTGCATTTCCCAATTCAGCTATTTTTAAACTCCAAAAATGAGATCACTTGGTTTCTAATGAGTGCGTTTTAGGTATACCTCGAAAATCATCCCTCCTCCTCGATTTTCCTCTTTTTCTTCCTTCTAAACTTCTTTCTGACCTCCAATACAGCTCACTAACGATCCAAATCCCTCTCTCTCTCTCCCTTCCGCAGCATCCCTCTTATCTCAACTACCACCAGGATCATAAAACTAGTTCTTGAAATGTCCAAAAATCCTACGAAAGGCTTGCCAAATATGTGCTTGGGCGACGAAATGGTTAAGAATAGTGGTAGTGGTAGTTGTAGTAGTAGTAGTAGTAGTAGTTGTAGTAGTAGTAGTAGTCCTATCAGCTAAGTCTTCTACCCAGCTGTACTTAACTGAGAAATGTAGTACTTTATTTCACTTAGGACACATTCAACTGCTTTTTGGCTCTTAAAGTGACTTAGATTTGGGTGGCGCCTTCAATTGTGGGGCTAAGTTATCCGCCACCGCTTAAGTTAACACCAAATACCTCCTTTTCCTCCTCCTCCTCGTCTTTGTTCTCGCCCTCGTCCTCGCCCTCCTTACGTCCTCATTTGCGCCCCTCCTTTATCTCCTACTAGTGTCTCCATCCTCCGCCTTCTATGCCACTTGAAACCATTCCTTCTACTATCCTCCACGCCCTCTGATGCCACCTTGAGCCTCTTAGCGCACCTTATACGCTTTCTCGGGTCTTCTCCATCTCCCCTTCTTCTCTCCTACGTCCACGCCTCTACTACAATTCCTCGACTCCTTCCCTACTCCCTTTCTCCCTTCTCCCTCTCCCTCAATCCTCGGTTCCTTTCCCATCTTCTCTCCTTTCCTCCTCCTCCCTCACTCCCTCCGGCGCACCCTCATACCTCTCACACTACCCGAACACCGTCAGAGGCGAAGTGAAATTGCAGAGTGCGCTTGAAGTGGCTGGAAATATTTGGGTGTAGTTGCTCTTGCCATTGTCCAAGGAGATGCTTGAGATAACTCGTCAGATTTTCTTCGTATATTGGGTTGTAGGAGAGCGTGGAGAGCCAGGCTTGAGGACGAGGAGAAGGAGGAAGAGGGGAGGAGAAGGAGATGGAATAGGAGAGAGGACGGAGAGAGAAAGGGAGATGAGAGGATGCTGCGGCAGGGAGAGAGAGGGATTTGGATCGTTAGTGAGCTATATCGGAGGTCAGAAAGAGGTTTAGAAGGAAGAAAAAGAGGAAAACCGAGGTGGGATGATTTTCGAGGTAAGGTAACTATGATGTTCTGGCAGAGATAGAAGTAGATAGATAGATAGATTGGGAATGAAAGTGTGTGTGTGTGTGTGTGTGTGTCTATCGATCTCTCTTTGTTCTGGATTTAATTTTTGATCGTATTTATATTTTATCCGTTCTATCCATCTTTCTGTCTATGTATCTGTATTTTTCTCCGTCTACCCCTTGTATTATTTTGTACACCTATTTATGTATTACTTCATCAATATCTTTATCATCAGTATATCTCTTAACGATCGCTTCCTTGGTGCCTTAAAATATATACCCACAAAACGAAGGCAAGTATATAATGCAGAGAGAGAGAGAGAGAGAGAGAGAGAGAGAGAGAGGGAGAGGGAGAGGGAGAGGGACAGAGAAAGGGAGTGAGAGAGAGAGTTTCCATTCCGCCCCTTCCTCCCCAACACACACACACACACACACACACACACACACACACACACACACACACACACACACACACACACACACACACACACACACACACACACACACACACACACACACACACACACACACACACACACACACACACACACACACACACACACACACACACACACACACACACACACACACACACACACACACACACACACACACACACACACACACACACACACACACACACACACACACACACACACACACACACACACACACACACACACACACACACACACACACACACACACACACACACACACACACACACACACACACACACACACACACACACACACACACACACACACACACACACACACACACACACACACACACACACACACACACACACACACACACACACACACACACACACACACACACACACACACACACACACACACACACACACACACACACACACACACACACACACACACACACACACACACACACACACACACACACACACACACACACACACACACACACACACACACACACACACACACACACACACACACACACACACACACACACACACACACACACACACACACACACACACACACACACACACACACACATTCTTCCGTGCACAATACAAGCCCTCGTCTGACGCTCTCTGACTCGAGGCTTCCAGATACAGACAAACGCACTGTTATTTACACTTCAAGATTTGTGGCTATTGTTTCCTTCTCCCTCCTCCTCCTCCTCCTTCTCAACCTAGCCCTCCTCCTTGTCCTCCTTTTCCTTCTTCTCCCTCACCTGATTTTACCTCTTCCTGCTTCGCCTTGTCCTCGCCCTCCTTTTCCTCCTCCTTTTCCTCCTGCTCCTCTTCCTCTTTCCTCTTTTTTTTTTTCCTTTCCACCCACATGTCACGCCACACTTCCTTCCTCTTTCTCCTTTTGTGTTCGTGCCTAATCTCTCTCTCTCTCTCTCTCTCTCTCTCTCTCTCTCTCTCTCTCTCTCTCTCTCTCTCTCTCTCTCGCTCTCGCTCTCGCTTTCCCTCCCTCCCCCTCCCTCCCCCTCCTCCCCATGATGTAGGCGGGTTCCTGGGCTTCGTTATTTGTCGCTCAACTTTTGCAATCGTGGTAATGGCGCGAACTCATGGCCTCGGCGCCCTGCCTGGACTAGGTAAACAAAGATGGAAGGCACTGCGGCAGGAGGAGGAGGAGGAGGAGGAGAAGGACGAGGACGAGGACTACACAGCATTAACATCGGTAGCAATAACACAGTAGCAGATAATCATGAAAATTCGCCAGGTAGAAAAGCTGGTACATGTATAGGAAACATATTTACCTATTACGAGGCCACATGTCACTGTCAGATACATACCCAGACACATAGCAAGGCCGTACCGTATATGTGTCAAAAACTTGTCAGGTAGAAAATATGTTCTGGTAAAGCAATCATATTTACCTATAACGAGGCTACATGTCACTGTCAGATACATACTCTAACACATACCAAGGCCTTACCGTATGTGTCCTTGGGCGTGAATGCATGTATCAAGAAACCTCTCCACCCGAAATTGACCTCTTTTTTGGCCACTCTCTACTTTTGTCTGTTGTTGGAGCGGTGAGTAGCGGACTTTTTTTTCTACACTCCTTGTTGCCCTTGAGCCGTCTCCTTTGATGTAAAAAAGAAAAAGATAGTGAATAATAGAAAGGTAATCAAATAGGTAGAACACACCAATACAAATGACTAGACGGAATGGTTAGGCGATTCAGAAGCAAAGAAACAAAGTAGCAAAGGTGTAAGATGCAAAAAAAGGATGATGATGATAATGGTGATGATCTTGATAACCCCGTGGAGGTGGTGACGGTGGTGACGGTGGTGGTGTTGTGACAGGTGGCGGTGTTGGGAGCGGTGGGTGTTGTGACAAGCGGTGGCGGTGATCCATGGTGTTGTAGTAGCAGTAGAAGGTGTTAGGCGGGTGATGGATGTGGTTTGGGGGTCGAAGTGGATGCTAATGTACATGTGACTTGTTCCTGGTGTGTGTGTGTGTGTGTGAGAGAGAGAGAGAGAGAGAGAGAGAGAGAGAGAGAGAGAGAGAGAGTATTGCCAAATTATCCGCATTTTTAATCATTTCAGCGTGGTAAATAAATTGAACGGGAAGGCAACGCGATGGAGGAATGAGAAAGAGAAAAAGGAGAAGGAGAAACAAGAGGACGGAGGAGAGTAAGAAAGAGAATAAGGAATATGGAAGAGAGTAAGAAAGGAAATAAGGAAGAGAGTAAGAAATGGAATAAGGAAAGTAAGAAAGGAAATACGGAAGAGAGAACGCGGAAGAAACAAAAAAAAATACACATAATGGTTCCTGTGGTCTGGTTGATAAGTGGTAGTAGTTTGGTTTGGAAAAATGTTACCTTACTTATTTTCACTTATTTTAGCTCTAGTAGTAGTGCCAGTGGATAGAATGCAGTGGTAAGTAGTTGCAGTGGTAGTTAGATGTAGTGGTATGGTATGTATATATAATAGTTACAATGCTAAGTAGGTAGGTAGGTAGGTAGCTTTTGCAGGTACATAGGTGGGTAGTTTCTGTGGTAGTTAATTGCAGTGGTAGTTAGATGTTGTGGTATGTGCATATATTAGTTACAATGCTAAGTAGGTAGGTAGGTAGGTAGCTTTTGCAGGTACATAGGTGGGTAGTTTCTGTGGTAGTTAATTGCAGTGGTAGATAGTTGGAGTGGTAGTTGCAATGTAGAAATAGCAGTTTATTTGTTGTTGCAGAAAGTAACTTCTCTTTTGGCCGCTCTTCTGAACTCTTTTTCATAGGGGCAGTGTTTAGCTGGCTTTATTTTCTCATTATTACAATTTGTTTTTTTGCCCTTGAGCTGCTTCCTGTACTGTAAAAAAGTATATTGGTAATGGTAGGTGCAGTGGTAGCAGTGGTAGTAGTAGTAGATGCAGTGGTGGGAATGATGGATATTGGCTGGCTGGGCTGCCCTAACACACGCACATTCTTCAAACATTCAAAGCGTCTCGTCTCGGCCGCGGCGTGTGAGGGGGAGCCATTCAGCCGAACACTCTTTTCAATGAACATTCTCGGGGCGTGGCTGATGGCGCCCGATCACGAATGTTCCTCGCCTTTCTTTACTCGCCTTTTTATTCACTTCCTTTTCCAGTGTCACCCTTCCCTAGACACGAATGGTCCTCTCCTTTACTTTCTCTTTATTCACTTCCTTTTCCACTGTCCCCTTTCACTAAACACGAATGGTCCTCTGCTTTACTTTCTCTCCTTTATTCACTTCCTCCATGCAGTTCCTCTCCTCTCTCCTCCTCGTCTTCTCTTTACTTTTATGTTTCACCTCATTCTCTTTCTCTCTCTTTTCTGTCCGCCTTTTCTTCCTTCTCTTTTTATGTCAACTGCCATCTAACTCCTCCTCCTCTTTTTCCTCTTCTGTTTATTCTCCTTTTTCCCTTCTTTATTATCTTCCTTTTCCACGAATCACAGATGTTCCTCTTCATTTCTCCTTTTCTTTTTTATTCAGCTCCTTTTCCACTGGCTCCTTCATTAACCACAAATGTTCCTCTCCTTTACTTTCCCCTTCTTTATTTCTTCACTTCCTCTTCCACCTTTCTATCCCTTTAAAACGTGTCACACTTCTTGGTTTATATTATTGGTTTCTTTGATTTTTTTTTTTTTACACCAACGTTTCCTTTTCTTTGTGTCCACTTTTCTCTAGTGTTATTTTTTTCTCTACGTTATTTTCATTATTCTGTATGCATTTTTTTCTTTTTCTCAAACGTTCATATCTTTCTACGGTTTCTCATTTTCTGTATACAAGTTAGTTTTCTTTATTTGTGTGTGTACTACTACTTCTATCTCACCTTTCAGTATTATCGTCTACCTTAATTCTAACTTATCCTCCATCAAAAATCTTATAATCGTCTATCTTAATCATATAATCGACTACCTTAAGTGTTTTTCTTCTAATCGTCATCCTTCCTTGCGTCGTGTTGTGCCTTCTTGCTCTGGCTGCTTTCACTGACCTTTATTTCATTTTCCAGTTATTTTTATTTTCATTCTTGTTATCTGACTTGCTCTTTTCCGCGTCCGTGTTCACTCCTCCTCCTCGTCCTCTTGTTTCGTTTCCTCTTCTCCGCTTTTTACTTTTATTTGACCTCATTCTCTCTCTCTCTCTCTCTCTCTCTCTCTCTCTCTCTCTCTCTCTCTCTCTCTCTCTCTCTCTTTACTGTAAGCCTTTTCCTCCTCCTCCTCCTCCTGTTTATTTTTTGTCTGCTTCAATTATTATCACAACTACCACCTATTTTCTCTTCTGCATCTCCTTTTTCCTTGTTCTCCTTTTCCTCCTATTTTTCCTTCCCTTTTTTCCTTTCTTTTTTCCTTCCATCTTGTCCTCTTACCTTCCTTCTTTTTTCCCCTTCCTTTCCCTTTTCATTTTCTCTTCTTTTCTTCCTCTGTTTAAGTCTACCACTACTAATACCACAACTACCCTTCACCTTCTGTTCCTACTCCCCATCTTTATCGACTTCTCATCTTCCTCATCTTCCTCCTCCTTCTACTCCTCATCCTCTAACACATCTTTCTCTTCCTCCTCATTCTCTTCGGCATCTTCCTACTTATTCTTTTCCACATTTTCCTCATAATCTTCATCTTCTGCATCTTCCTCTTCCTCCTCCTCTTCAGCATCTTCCTCCCTGCTCTCCTTTCCCTCCTCCAGCGGAACGACGTGGCTGTAGGGGCCTCCTGCCTTGATATGTAGAGGACGAGTCGTTGCGGTGAGTTGTGGAGGGAGCGAAGAGGCAGGGAAAGGAAGGAAAGGAGGAGGAGGAGAAGGGGTAGGCGGAGGAGGCGGAGGCGAAGGAGACGGTGGCGGCGGAGGAGGAGTTGCACGGCGCGGAGATCATGGTGATGGTAGATGAGGAGGAGGAGGAGACATGAAGGCACAGAAAGGAGAGAAGGAGAAAGAAAACGAGGAAGGACTCTTGGGAAGAATTCTTGGAAGGAGGAGGAGGGGAAGGAGGAGAAGGAGGAGAGGAATTAGAAGGAGGAACTGCGAGGAGGAAGGCAAAAGAAGATTCGTGTAATTTTCAGATTATCTCGAAATTTTGTGGTTTATGGGATTGTTATTTATTTTTAGTTGCGGCGTCATTCAGCAACCTTACTACGTTCATGGGTAGATAAGTCAGCCAGGACGTCAGCAGAACGGAGTCAGCAGTTAAGCTTGTCAGATATACTAGACTTGAAACCTTGCAGAACGGGTGATAGACGACCTTTTAATGAGATAGGAGAGACAGGGGGATGAAGTAAGAGTGGAATGGGGGATATAGAAAGAGGAATGGGGGATATAGAAAGGAATGGGGGATGAAGTAAGAGTGGAATGTGGGATATGGAAAGAGGAATGGAGAGGAGAAAAGTAGAAACAGGGAAATGGGAGATGTAAGGAGATGCAGAGAGAGAGAGAGAGGAATGAAAATGAGATAAACAGAAAAAAAGGAATGACAAACTGTGAATAATGAAGAATGGAGATCAGCAACGATTAAGAGATGAGGAAGAAGACATATGAAAGACAATTGATAGTCGGATGAAATATGTCTTTTTAATGATAAGGGAAGGACACAGCATGATTTGTACGTCTAGAAACATGTTATTCATTACTGTTATTATTGTTTTTATTGATTATTGTTCTTAGTGTCTTTATTTTCGTTGGATTTGGACTTTCTGTTGTTGGCTTATTCTTGGACTGACCCTCGACTCCAATTTGCTTTGTTTTTGATGTGGTAATCCATCGAGACAAATTTTATGGGGATGAGATTGAGGGATTTGCAGTAATGATGGAGTGAGTTCATTCTCGTGAGGAAGGCGAAGGGAAGGTGATGCGTCTTGGTGTTAGCGTTGCAGTGGTGATAAATGGTGCTGAATGATGTCTGTTCTTTGTGCGGGAATGAGTCAATTAGCCGTTTATTCCGCTGAAGGTCAAGGGAACGGAAGAAGGAAGACAGTAAGGTCAGGTAAGGCAAAGGGAGAGTAGCCTTGCCGTCCGTCCTCCCTTAGTTATATAGGAAGAGAAGGGGAAAGCTTTGAAGAGAGCAAGGAAGGTAGTGAGGCAAAAAGGTAAAGGAGGAGTTGCCTTACCTGTGAATGATAAGGAAAGGAAGAACAGGGAGAGATCAAGGAAGGAAGGGAAGCAAGAAATAGGCAAAATAAGAGTCGCCTTACCTTCGATTCTTCCTCAGTGCACTTTAAAGAGGAAAGGAAGGGAGACAGGAAGGTAGAATAGGTTTTCCTCCTTTAATAGGCAATAAATGAAAAGGAAGTGAAGGATCGCAAGGGACGAAGGCAAGAAGGTATAAGAAAGATTCGGCTTACCTTGTATCCTCCCCGAGTGAAAGTAAAGGTCAGGGAGAGAGTAAGGAACGAAGGCAGGAAGAGTCGCCCTGCCGCCCGTCCTGGCTGGTGCCCGCCTCGTCGTCTCTATACACGCGAAGAAGCGGACCTGAAAATTGGAGGTTTACTGTGCCCGTTCGGAGCCGCGCGCGCCCCACCTCCCGCGAGCCCCCAGTCTTAATATTTCCGCGCTGCAGCAGGAAGTTAAGCTAATACAGAAACTCGGCCGGGATTTCAACATAAGCAGAGCAGGGCAGGAATTCAGGTTCCCTGAAGCATGTAAATGAGATAAGCTCGTGATTTATGGAGACGCACAAAGGGAAAGTTACCGTTTAAAGGAGGAAAAATTACCGAAAATGAAAACAGGTGAGGGGTTAGTGCGGGCCCAGCTGGACGCCGCTAATACAACGCTCAAGCTGCTTTATTTTCACTGCAGCCCTGCCGCCGCCCAGCTGTGCTCCCGTGGCAGCTGCGGCCCGACCTCTGATGTCCTAAAGGGCCGCCTCTTAGGACGTATTTTGAAGCTGACACGTGAAAAGAAGGAAGGGAAGGAGAGCCAGGAGAGCGGAGGAAGGAGAGACGGAAAGAGGAGGAGGAGAGGGACGACGGGGAGGAGGAGGAGCGCGTTGTGAAGAATATACGTGGAAGGAGAGAGGAGGATATTGCATCGACGAGGAGGAAAAGGGTGAAGAGGCGGTGGATTGGGAGACTAAAGCATGCAGGATGTGTGCGGAAGGGTTGAGGGACGTCGGCGGCGGGTGTTTGGGCGCCGCGAGGTGTGAGACCAACCAGGAAAGTGAAAGAGGAGGGAGAGGAAAACCGCTATTTGTGAGCGATGACGTGGAATAGAGCTAAGTAGTGTGGAACGGAGGGTGCGTGAGGCGCTGAAGGGAAGGCTTGGCGGCGGCGGCGGTGCACAAGGACTGACGAGACCAAGACCGACGGGTAGGATGAAGGGGGCGTAAAGAGGGATTTAAAAGGGCACATAACAAGGGCTCAGCGGGGGCCATATTCACCCTCGGCGGGGCCTGACGACGACCTGAAGGGGAGAGACGGGACTGACGGGACCTAATGGAGGCCAAGCAGGGGCCTGACAGGACCTAACGCGCCCCGACGAGCCGCCGCTCCAACACACTTCCATAATTTACGTCAGGCGGCCCCAGCGCCCTTCTGGGAGGACATTAAATGGCACGGCTGGAGGGGGACCTCATTGTCGCGGCAGCCATTGTCCCCAGGCACTAAATGGCACTGTGCCGGCAATTATAGTCCCCGGAACACTGTTTGTGAAGGGAAAAACCTCCCTCCCATAATAAATGGACCCGCCGAGGAGCCTTTTGTGTTGCGGCGCCGAGTGATAAGGGCGAGGCTTCCATCATGGCGGCTTTCAGGGGGGCATTACTCTGTTGTCGCTTCCTGATACTGGTGGTGGTGGTAGTAGTAGTAGTAGTAGTAGTAGTAGTAGTAGTAGTCGTTGTTGTCGCAGAAACCTCAAACTAACAAAACAACAACAAGCAACGAATGACAACAAAACATCGCTGCTTATTCAGGTCATTCACTCTTTCAAAACCACGTCAACCCAACTCAGCCACAGGAAAAGAAAGATTTGGGCCCACCGGGCGGCTGCAGGGAATGGCGTGAGTGACCAACCACCTTGCGACCAAACACCCGTCCTTGGTTTGTGTCCGTGTATGGTCCGCGGTAATGGGCGTCCGTGATGGTGTGAGATTACGGGAATGGGATGTTCGGGCTTGTCCTCACTGCCCATTAGGCGGAAGGGAATTACTTATCGACACAATGGTAATGGGCTGATTATACTTTCATTGGAGTATCGATTCCGTGGGCCTCAGTGTGAAGGTGGGTTGGTGGTGAGGGGTGGTGTTGGTGGTGGTGATGGTGGTGATGGTGTTGGTGATGGTAGTTGTGGGATTGTTCGCGTGTGTGAGTTTATTCCTGTTACTAGTTCGAAGTTGACCGATTTTTTTCATTCTTGTGTTTGCAGATAATTCCGAAGGTGATTTTTAATTTTGCAAACTTACCAATTAATGTCAATGGTCCAAAATAGTGACACTAAAAACACAGACTGAAAAACTAAAAACTAAATCTAAAACTTATGAAAAAACGGACTTAAAAAAAAAAATGAGGTGTGTGTAGCGATTAACTGACTGATAAATTCCTCTCACTTATATTATTCTGACAGTTTATAATTTATTCATTCATTTACACAATAATTAAAGTCAAAAGGGATAAAAATAAGCATAGAAAACTGCCAAATGATAAAGATGAGAGAGAGAGAGAGAGAGAGAGAGAGAGAGAGAGAGAGAGAGAGAGAGAGATGAATAGTAAACACGCCGTGGAGAAAATTCATCATTGTTTGGGTAAAAAAGATTAATATAATGAGAGGAAGGTAATCAGAGAAAGTGGAAAGAACGAACACACACACACACACACACACACACACACACACACACACACAAACACAAACACACACACACACAAACACACACACACATTTGTCAAATTACGGGTCCCTGTCAAGTTGATGTTTGATAAGTGATTGCAGGGGGTTCAAATAATTGTTAATATATATTTGAAGCTACATGAATTGATTGTATATAAAGTTGAAGGTTGTTTTTTAGGTTAATGCAGTGTTATAGTTGTTGTGTTACCATACATTCTTAGTTTTCATTTATGTCTTTTTTAATGTTTTCTTGTTTCAGCGTCATTGTCGTTCATTTCTTATTTTGCTTCATTTTCTTTATTTGTCTTTTGCTCCTGTTTCTGTTCTTGTTCTTGTTCTTCCATTCGTTCTTTTCCCCTTTTTGTTTTTTCATCTTTATTTTATCTATTTTTCTTTATCTGCTTTTTTGTTCTAGTTGCTCTTGTTTATGTTATTATTACTCTTACTAAAAACATAAACACCGAATAGAAGAAGGCGATTAGCTAGACCAACGCTATGCCTAATAGTAAACCCCCAGTAATATTTAAGAAGACAAGCCTCAAGGGAGTTATTTTATTCAATACCAAACTAATTAATAAGGAAGGAAGACAAAACTCGCAAGCAGCCTCCTTAAAATTACAACAACAACAAAGAAAACTAATGAACTTACTCGAGGCAAAACTGTCACCATATCTTCTCAGAATTCATCAGGGAAAAAAAAGGTTGAAGTATAGAACCCCCTAAAAAATAATTTAGAAAACGGGGAACACCTCACTTTACGCACCTTAATATTATAGACTCAGCCTCTTCAGAATAGTCCGCACGAAGTCGCATATCACTTCAACTCATTTCACCTCATGTCTTCCCTCTATTTCTTGCTCCCTTCTTTTGTCTCCGCTCACTTCCTCCATCCATCTCTTCCCCCTCCTCTCCTTCCTTCGTTTCTTTCCTCTTTTGCTCCCTTCTTCATTTCTTCACTTCCTCATTTCTCTTTTTCGTCCCTCACTTTTTTCTCTCTTCGCCTCTTTTATCCTCAATCGGTTCTTTCCTTCTTTCTACCTTTCTTTGCCCCTTCCCTTTTTTTTTTGCCTTTAGGAACCCCCCCCTTACTCAACCCCCAATTCCCCGCCCCCCCCACACACACATAACGTTTGTAGTTTAATAATCATCCTAGTTTTTACGAGCGCCAATTTGTCTGTTATGGCCGAGAAAGCAGAGGCAAGAACGAGCGCGTAAATTCTGGCGGTGCTGCAAAATATCCCGTGTTGTAATTCCCGGACCAACGAGCCGTGCCGCGGGGTAACGCTGGCGAGTCTGTACGAGCCTTTCCGTTGAGTCTTGGCCTTGGCGCCGCTTCTTCTGCGTCCGAGCCTCCTACGGGTGTCTTCTTGCCTTCGTTTCCTCCCCCTCTACCTCCTTCTCATGCTGTCTTCTTCCCTATTTATTACCTTCGTCATTTTATCCCTTCCTGTTCCTCTCTTTCGTCTTTTTCACCCTCCTTTTGCCCCTTCGTTTCCTTCTACTGCACCTCCTTCTCACGCTGTCTTCTTCCCTCCTTTGTTTCCTTCGTCATTCTCTTCCATTATGGTTTTCTCTTTCGTCTTTTTCTCCTCCCTTTCCCTCTTCGTGTCCTCCTACTGCACTTCCTTTCTGACGCTGCCTTCTTCCCTTCTCTGTTCCCTTCGTCATTCTATCCCATTATGGTTTTCTCTTTCGTCTTTTTCTCCTTCCCTCTGCCCCTTCTTTTCTCTTTCTTCAGGAGGAAACGAAGGACGAGGGAGGGAAGGAATGTCTAAATGAGCAAAAGAGGGAAATAGAAACGAAGGGAGCGAAGGAGAGGCGAAGACGTGTGTGTGTGTATGTGTGTGTGTGTGTGTGTGTGTGTGTGTTCGATTTCACTTTCCCTTCAGCTCTTCGAAAATCTGTTTGTTATTCCCTCCAGGGGGCGCGCGGAATATCTTTTCATTACATATTCATAACCTGCATTTCACTCTCTTGTTTCGCCTCCACACCCACGTTATCGGAATGTAGGAGAGTGTGTGCCGACATTACTCTGTGTGTTTGGCTGCCTGCGTTATTCCATTCCTCTCTCCCTCTCTCCCCCTCTTTCCCTCTCCCTCTTGAAAGGTCTCGCCAAGCATTATATATTTACTTTGTTATCTCCCCTATCCTTCTCTTCTCTTCTCCCTTCCTTGCATTATCTTATCTCCCATCTCTCGTATTTCGCATTGGTGCTTCCACTCTCTCCTAGCACTCGTTTGATTCCTGTATCCTTATTTCTTCGCTTTAATATGGTTTTAGGGTAACGTGTTTTCTTCGTGTCTTCTGTGAGTTCGACAATCATTTAGTTTCTGCGTAAATGTTTTAAGGAACCAGTCAACGTTAAATCTTAGTCCTCATGCGATTCCTGTATCCCTGACTTAACTTTTCCATTGCTTAATATATGTCTTGGTTGTCGTGTCTTCCTCGTGTCCTCTGTGAGTTAGACAATCATTTAGTTTCAGCGTAAATGTTTTAATGAAGCCGTCAACGATAAATCTCGGTCCGCCAGCACCATTTGCCCTCTAGCGTCAAACTTTTGCAGCGTCGACCCTCATCCTTTTCACTTTCCATCTTCTTGCGCCCTTTCTACAGCTCTTAAATCTTCTTCCCATGCTCCTTTATTTGCTCTCACCCTTTTGCACCCTCGCTCGACCTTTCCACACCTCTGTCTCCCTCTCTCTTTCTCTCTCACCCTTCTTCTATATGTAGGTACCCCTTCTCGCTTCTTTTTCCTTTCCTTTCACCGCCTTCCTTTTGTTATCTTACTCTCGTCCATCTTCTAAGCAGCTATTCCTCATTTTTTCCTGCTTCGTACCTTCTTAACCTTAACCCTTCTTTCTTCTTTTTTCTTCTTAGTTCTTCCTTATACTTCCTCTTCTCCCTCCTCCTTCTTCTCTCCTTCCTTCTCTCTTATCGCATTCCTACCCCCTCTTCCTTCTTCTCCTCCTCAGCAGTCTTCCTAGCATTTCCGCCTCTTGATACTCCTCCTCCTCTTCCTCCTCCTCCTCCTTCTCCTCCTCCTCCTCCTCCTCCTCCTCCTCCTCCTCCTCCTCCTCCTCCTCCTCCCTGAAGGTAACGTTGGACTGGCCGCTCGCTCTCGCTCTGTTAATTAGAACCCAATACTAAACAGCAAGAAAATATGCGTGAAATGAATGTCTCCCATGATGCACGTTAGTCTTGAGGGTCCTGATGGAGGAGGTGTAGGTGGAGGAGGAGGAGGAGGAGGAGGAGGAGGAGGAGGAGGAGGAGGATGAGGAGCTTGTGGAAATAGTTTCGCAGTGTAGTCCCTCCAAATTTGTGTTCCTGAGAGAGAGAGAGAGAGAGAGAGAGAGAGAGAGAGAGAGATAAAGTTTACCTTCACGCAGATACAATCAACGCAGACAAACAGACAATTCACAACACTGCGCAACTTAAGAGAGAGAGAGAGAGAGAGAGAGAGAGAGAGAGAGAGAGAGAGAGAGAGAGAGAGAGAGAGAGATTATAATACGTCACTGTCTGTTTCCATGTCTAATTTACCTGTCTGTCTGATCGCAACACTTGTGGTAGGCGAGGCAACACAAGACAGCGCACTGCCCTCAACACTAACACTATTCTCCCTGAAACACTCCACTTTTGGTTGTGTTTCTGTGTCTAGGCGAATATATCTGACCTCTTCTTCTTCTCTATATTCCTCTTCTCTAGCTTCCTCTTCCTTTCCCTTTCTTGCTCCTCTTCCGCATTTTCTTCACTCTTCCTCTTCTTCTCGTTTTGCTTGTCTTCTTTTCCCTTTCTCTCTGCTCTTTTTCCTCTTCATCATTTATATTCCTCTTTTCTCTTCATTTTGCTCCTCTTACATCTCGTTTCGATTTTTTTCTTGATTCTTCTTCGCTTGCTCCTCTTTCTCGCTCTTTCCTTCTTCTTTAGCTCCTTTGCTTCTATATCTACCTCCTTGTTTTCCTTCTCTCGCTTCTCTTCCTTCTCTTTCCCTTTCTCACTTCTCTTCCTCTCTTCTCTTCTCCTCTTCCTCCTCCTCTTTTCCTTCCGTGTCATTCTCCTTCTATTTTGTTTTCGCTTTCATTCTCTTCGTTTGCTCAATTCGCTTTTCCCTCGTCCTCTGCCTTGTTGTTTTGTTCTCCTCCTCCTCCTCCTCCTCCTCCTCCCTCCTCCTCAAGCTCGAGCAGTCCTGACATGGCTTCCAGGTTTTTGTCCGTCCTTACTAATGACTAAATGTTCCTAATGGCCTCAATATACGCAGACTGACATCCCCTTTCTCTCTCTCTCTCTCTCTCTCTCTCTCTCTCTCTCTCTCTGTTTTTCTTCCTTTTTTCTTCTTTTCTTGACGATCATACGGATTTAAGTGTCTTGTGATCTTCGTTTTCTTCTTCTTACTTTTTTTTCTTTTTTTTTGTCTTCTCTCTCACAAGCGCATTTTCTTTTTTTTCATCTATTCGGTTTTCGTTTTTTTTATGATTGTCGCATTTCCGTGTTTTATTTGTTTTTCTTTTCTCTCTTTTTCGTTATCGCCGCTGAACTTTCCGCCGTTTTACCCGCCGTCGACTTCATCGCCATTTGCATCTCAAAGCGAATCTTGTTTTGATCGGTGGCGCGGAAGGGGTTGCCACGCCGATCATATACCGACCTTTCCTCACCAGGGCTCTCTTTTTTTCCCTTTCCCCTTTATTGTATGAGGAAAGGGAGGGAGGGAGGGATGGAGGGAAGAAGGTAGGAAGGGAGAGGAGGAAGGAGGAAAGGGATAGGAGAGTGACCAACCTTTTCTCTCTCTATCTCTGTTTTTCCGCTTTTTCCTTCTTATTGTGTTAGGAAAGGGCGCCGTCGATGGAGGGAGAGAGGAAAGGAAGAGGAGGGGTGGAGGAAGAAGGGAGAGAAGGAGGGCTGGAGGGAGGGAAGGGAAGTGACCGACCCTTCCTCACTCTTCGTTTTCAGGGAACGGGACAGAGAGAGGCACGGGGCACTTCGCTAAATGAAGGTAAATCGCGTAGATAGAAAACGGGGTTCTTCTCCATCACCTCTGAGTGTAGGGAGGGAGAGGAGGGAGGGAAGGGAGAAGAGGAGAGAGGGAGGAAAGCCTGGGGACATGGGGTGAGGTAAGAGCTGGTAACTGCTTCCTTTTCTCCCTCCTTTCCTCTCTCCCTCCCTCTCTCTTCTCTCCCTTCCTGCATAAAAGGGTGTAGGAAGGAGGGAAGCGAGACTACAAGGGAAAGGGATTAAAAATGGAGGCGAGGGGAAGAGTGCATTGGCAGAAGTGATAAATTTTAAACGAGGGAGTGAGAGAGGAGCGTGATCACCAGAGTCAACGGAGAGAGAGAGAGAGAGAGAGAGAGAGAGAGAGAGAGAGAGAGGGAGAGGGGAAAGGGATAGAGCTAGACAGACAGACAGACAGGCAGGCAGATGAAACGCAGATAGACAGTCGTTAATCAAAAACAGTGTGTATTCGAAAATTTGACCAGAGTTGTAGTGTGAAATAGCAAAACGTTTTCGCCTACTACTACTACTACTACTAATTCTACTACTACTACTACTACTACTACTACTACTACTACTACTACTACTACTACTACTACTACTATTACTACTACTACTACAAACTCCTCCCAAATAAAAACAACAATACAGTCATCACTCATTCTCTTTATACTCGTTCCTTCATGTTAAATTTACCGATTAAGCTACAAGAGGAAGGGAAGGGAAGGGGGGAGGGCGGTTCTCTTCCTTATCTTTCCCTTCTTATCTCCCCTCTTTCCCTTGTTCCCTCTCTTCATATTCCGTCACTTTCAATCCCGTGGGTGACAAAAATAAATCGCCTGTGAAGTATATTTCTTTTTGTTTTTTGCTTTGGAACTTCATGAGAAAATAAGAACAAGAAAAATAAAAAGGAGGGAGAAACATGTATTGGATGGAGAAAAATGTGCATGTGTGTATATGGTGGGTGTAAGGGGGATCAGAGAGAGAGAGAGAGAGAGAGAGAGAGAGAGAGAGAGAGAGAGAGAGAGAGAGAGAGAGACTCCGTGACCAACTGGAATGTCAGCACAGATTTAAGATCAAGATATACTCGACACTAAAGCTATATATCGCGACATGGCGGGAGGCGAGGGAGGAGAAGGCAAGGGAGAGAGAGAGAGAGAGAGAGAGAGAGAGAGAGAGAGAGAGAGAGAGAGAGAGAGAGAGAGAGAGAGAGAGAGAGAGAGAGAGAGAGAGAGAGAGAGAGAGAGAGAGAGAGAAGATGACGACGAGGAGGAGGAGGAGCGTAGGTAAGGAAATAGGAGAGGAGACACAAGACGAAGTAGAAGTAACAGGAGCATAAAAATCCAATAACTGCTTAAGAATTTTCAAGTGTATAAATTAAAGGTGAAAATCCGTAATGCGAAGTGCGGGTTTGGGGCCTTAGAGTTTATTTTTGGAGAATTCTGTATTTTTCTATCTCATTTATTTTCTTTTTCTTTTACAGGGTTGGTTGGTTGTCTTGGCGCGTTCCTGTGTGTCTGTCTGTGTCTGTCTGTCTGTCTGTCTGTTGGAAGGTATGTATACTCTCTCTCTCTCTCTCTCTCTCTCTCTCTCTCTCTCTCTCTCTCTCTCTCTCATGCCGCAGTGCAGTGAGAGAGAGAGGGAGAGAGAGAGAGAGAGAGAGAGAGAGAGAGCATAGGAGACGTGAAGAGGCCATGGGAGGATCTGTATATAATGTCTGAGTGTGGAGAGAGAGAGAGAGAGAGAGAGAGAGAGAGAGAGAGAGAGAGAGAAAATAAAATAAAGAAACAGACAAATCAAGTGAAACAGATAGACACTCACAAACGAAAAAAATTCCCCCCCCCCCCCCCAAAAAAAAAAAAAAAAGGTGAAAAAATAGACTAAATAAAAGAAAAAATAATAAATTCACGAAGACAACACAAAACGGGCAGGAATAGGAGCAAGGGAAGGGGGGAGAAGGGAAAGAAAAAGAGGAATGGGAAGAAGGAGGACAAGAGGAGGGGAAAGGAGAAGAGAAAAGGAGAAGGCGAAGAGGAAGAGAAAGAGGAGGAGGGAGAGGGAGAGAAAAGGGAATAAGAATAGGAAGAGAATGAGAAAAGAAAGAATAAGAGAAAGGGGAAAAGAAAGAGGAAGGCGAAGAGGAGAAGGAAGAGGAAGAGGGGTAGGGAGAGAAAAGGGAATAGGAAGAGGAAGAGAAAGGAAAAAGAAAGAATAAGAAAAAAAGGAAAGGAGAAAAGAAACAGGAAGGCGAAGAGAAAGAGAAAGACGAAGATGAAGAGACAGGAGAAGGCGAAGAGGAAAGGGTAGGGGAAGAGAAAAGGATAGAGGAACAGGAGCAGTGGAAGTGAAAAGAAGGCAAAAAGGGGAAATAGAAAAAGAGGAGGAAGGGGGACCCAAACCTCTTCCCATTAGCACTTCCACTTTTATTAGGCATCGTAATGGTTAATGCGTCCCGAGGTTGTGGTTATTACGCGGAGTCTTGCCAGCAGCGCCGCGGCCATAACTGCTTGCTGGCTGCCGCCCCTGAGAGCTGGCTAGTGGGAGGGAACTCCTTGAAGATGCGGCCGTTAGTGAAGATGGAGAAATGTGTGGTGCTTGGCGTTTGCTGGTTGTTGCGGCGGTGGTGGTGGTTATGAAATTGTGGTAGTTTTGGTAGTTGTGGTAGTTTGGGTTAAATTTCTTGAAGATGATGTGCTATAGTTAATGACCTGTATAGCACCCGTTTTTTTTCCCTTCTGTAGACGTGACCCAGGCTAATGTGACCGTTTGTGACCCCGTGTGACCCATTGTGACCATTTTCCTAAACTTTTCACCAATAAAGGCAAATATTCGGTGACCTAACCTTTATTCTCTGCCCGTTTCCTTTCCTTCTATTGATGTGACCCAGGCTAATTTGACCGTTTGTGACCCCTTGGGACCCATTGTGACCCATTTCCTCACCTTTTCTCTAATAAAAGCAAATATTCGGTGACCTAACCTTTGTTCTGTGTTCGTTTCCTTTCCTTCTATTGATGTGACCCAGGCTAATGTGACCCCGTTGTGACCCCGTGTGACCCATTTCCTCCCCGTCTATATATGTGACCCGTTCCTCTGTCTCCCTAAGTGGACGATCCTTCTTAGTCGGCCCAAGAAGTGAGTCATTTCTCTCCTGTCCGGCGAGTGACCCGTTCCCTCCGCGGCCCATACGCGTCCCATCTGCCCCTTCCCTTCGTCTCTGCCAGAAGTGGACCCCTCAGCACCTTCCCTTTCTCGGCCTTCCTGTGTCTTTGTTTGTAGCTATCTCTCGATCTGTCTGCTTCATGGCTCTTCTTATTTCCTTTTCTATAACTGTCTGTCTGTCTGGTTGCTTGTCTGGTTGTTACTTCTGTTTGTTTTTCTCGTTTGCTATACCTGTCTGTGTTTACCTGTGTGTGTGTATGTGTGTGTGTGTGTGTGTGTGTGTGTGTGTGTGTGTGTGTGTGTGTGTCTTTCTAATTGTCTGGTTTATGGATTGTTTTTTTCTTCTATGGCTCTCTGTTTCTGTGTGTCTTTCTGTGGTTGTAATTTGCTTCTGTTTGCCTTTTTTTCTATCAATATCTGTCTTGTCTGTTTCTCTGTCTGTCTAGATGTCTGATTCACGGCTTTGTTTCTGATTATCATCCTTTTTCCTGTCTTTCTCTGTCTTCTGTGTGTGTATGTCTGGTTCATGGATCTGTTTCTTTTGTCTTTATTTTCTATACCTACCTGTCTGTTTCTGTGTGTCTGTCTCTCTCTGCCTCTCCTTGTCTGTTTCTGTGTGTCTGTCTGTCTATCTGTCTCTCCCGTTACAAGGAATAGACAGTCCCGGGATGTCATGACGCAACACTCCCTTTGTGGCCCTTCACGTGTCCTCCATATGTTCCTGTTTGCGAGAAATGGACTCCTTTAACGCTCCTCTATACCCGCCAGATGACCTTTTGCGTCTCTATATGGCTCTAGGCTCGTGTTCTTGCCCCCCGTGCCTAGGAGTATAGAGGCTGTTTAGTGTTTCTTTCACCCAGTTGTGTTTACTACTTCCCTGTACAGTGCTGTCGTGTTTTTCGTTTGTTTATCGTTCTCAGTACAATAAACAGTCTCCTAAACGCCTCCCGTTTGTAAACACTCAGAAAATACATTAGTCACGGCAGCTCTCTTATACTATGCCTTTGACTTTACCTTAGAATTATTAAAAGTTCCATTTCGTATCTCAAAATTACTAGAAGTTCCATTTTGGTATCTCTTAAACGCTTTTTTTTAGCCTAACGAAACTCGGTACTTCGATCTAGACCTCAAGCTGTTTTTTTTTTTTTTTTTTTTGGCTTTTTCTTTGCTACTGTAGTTTTTTTCGCCGCCCCTTCTGCCATGAGTTTTTTTTTTATTTATTTTCCTTCGTTACAGCAGGTTCGTTTCATGGCCTCTTCTATCCTCTAGTTACTCTGGTACCTCTTGCCGCTTCTTTCATTTGCTTTGTTATAGCTTTTCTTTCGCTAATGCATTTTTTTTCGTCGCCTCTTTCATTTTTTTTCTTTCTGCTTTTCCTTCGCTACTCAAGATTCTTTTCATCGCCTTTCTGTTCTCAAGTGCCTCTCCCCTCTACCGCACTATGTTTTTTGCTTTTCCTTCTTTATTGCATTTTCTTCGTCGCTTCTTCTCCCATATGTTTTTTCTTTTTCTTTTTCTTTGCTATTGGGGTTCCTTTCATCGCCTCATCTGTCCTGTAAGTGTCCGCCGCGTCCCCGGGAATGCGTCGGTAGCCCTCGGGAACCCACCGTGGCGGGAGTGTCGGGTGAATGGAGTGCTCGGGCTGTTTGTTTAGCCGTTCGGGGCGTGCGCGGCGGGCGGTGTTTGTCGCGACAGTGTCCGTGTGGCAAATATCACCAGATTTATGGATCCGCGACTCAATAAATAACATTCAGTCCGCCTGGCAGGGTTTCTGGAGCCTTGCTGAGTAGTGTTTCTGCCCCCCTCATCCCTTACCCCTTTTCTGGACCCTTTCTTTGAGTGGTATGTCGCCCCTCTCTCATTTTGTCCCTCTCTTCACCTGGATTTTCTTGAGTTATTTTTTTTACAACATGGGACTAAAAGGGCACTAAAACAAAGATGAAGTGACCTGACCTTAGTGTGACCTGTATTGCACCCGTTTCCTTTCCCACTATAGACGTGACCCAGGCTAATATGACCTGTTGTGACCCATTTCCTCCGTGCTGATGTATGTGACCCGTTCCTCTGTCTCCCTAAGTGGACGATCCTTCTTAGTGTTTTTGTCCCTCTCCCCTTCCCTTTTCTTCCTTTCCTTTATCCTCCCTTGAGTGTATCGTCTCACTCACCCTCTTAACCCCATTTCCTCCCTTCACCTTAACCTTCCTCGAGTGGTGTGTCGTCTCCCTTTTCCCCCTCATCCCCCCTCCCCCAAACTCCCTTTCCTCACACCCAACACACTAACGACCCACACTGCCCCCTCTCTCTTCCCTCCCTATCACCTGAACCTACCTGAGTGGTGTGTCGTCCCCCTTTTCCCCCTCCTCCCCTCTCCCCCAAACTCCCTTTCCTCACAGTCAACACACTAACGACCCACACTGCCCCCTCTCTCTACCTTCCCTCTCACTTGAACCTACCTAAGTGCTGTGTCGGCCCGTCTCCTACTAGCCCCTCTCTCTCCTTCCCACACCCATCACAATCCAACGTTCCCCTCCCGCCTTTCTTTGCCTTCCCCCTCAACTGAACCCTCTCCCCCCTCTCCCTCTCCTCCAGTAGCGAGTCTGAATTCCGCCGCGCGCTGGGATGGACGCGTCTGCCCGATGAGTTACGGCGTTCCGCAAGGGCCCTCGAGGGTTTTGTGGGACATCGCGGCGCCCTGAATATTTTATCGTGTCCGCGTTGGCGTGTCCGATCTAATTGATGTTTGTAATTACTCATCTTGAATTTTTATGGCTTTTTTTTTATACGCCATGTTTGGTTTGCACAGCGTCGGTATGAGTTGTGGACCTTGGTTTATGGCTGTGTGTGTGTGTGTGTGTGTGTGTGTGTGTGTGTGTGTGTGTGTGTGTGTTGGGGGCGAGAAATCATGACCCAGACACCCATGAAAAATAGCACAAGAAGAAAAAAAGGAAGAGGAGGAAGAAAAAAAAACTAATGTGGCAGAATTATGATCCGGAAGGCCATGAAATCAACCACAAGAAAGGAAGAGGAAGAGGAAGAGGAGGAAGAAGAAATAACTCGTATAAAACGTGTGCGTGTGTTGACTCAATCGACCAAGACATGTGTAAATAAAAGAAAAAAATGTGGCAAATATAATAAAACGGAATGAGGACAAAAAAGAAGAAAAAAAAAGAGGTGGGCAGATGAGGCGATAAAGCTCTTTTCTTCTCTTCTCTCTTTTCTTCTCGCCTTGTCTCTTCTCTTCTCGTTTGTCTTCTCTTTTCTTCCCTTCCTTTCCCGTCCCTTCCCCTCCTTTCCCATCCCTTTCCTACCTTTCCTTTCCTTTCCTTTCCTTTCCTTTCCTTTCCTTTCCTTCCCTTCCCTTCCCTTCCCTTCCCTTCCCTTCCCTTCCCTTCTCTTCCCTTCCCTTCCCTTCTCTTCCCTTCCCTTTAATTTCCTTTCCTTTCCTTTCCTTTCCTTTCTCTTCTCTTCTCCTTTCTTCTCTTCTTTTCTCTTCTCTTTTTTCTTCTCTTCTCTTCTCGCCTCGCCCCGCCTCGTCCATCACCTCCCCTGGTGGGCCTTCCTGGTAGCCCCGCCCATTACAATGCATAACGTGAGCCTTGGTAGCACACCTTGGCAGATCGTATCACACTCTTCTTGCACCTTCAATTCTATACCCTCGAAGCGTTAGTAATATACACCCACCACCTTGCCTTACCTCTCTTCAGCTAGTAAGTTAGTTAGGTACCTTAGCGTTAGTAGATCTTTGCGTTTAGTAGCACAGTTAACATCACACCTTTACGTACACTGTTAGTAGTATTCAGGAAAGCGTTAGGAGCCTGTCTTTTCACTGTTAGTAGTACACTCCTCTTTGGTCTTCGCTTACGCACTCTCACGGCGTTAGTAACATACACCGTTAGTAAAATGTACATAATATTTACCGCAGACTTACAAAATTGGTAGCACATACTTACACACTCTCAGAAGCACACCCTTACACACTGATACTACCACACCCTTACACACTTAGTAACACCTCCACATTGTCAGTACTACACTTTTTCTCTGTATATTGCACATTCCTCTACGTAGCACACGCACCTTTTAAGAGACACACTCCAACACTCCTACAAACACTCACGCTCTTTCTTAACACCATGAACTCCTTACTTACCCTGGTATGGAGCTCTTATGAAGGCCTTGTGGTATAATGATCAGCTTTATGACGCCTCGAAGTGTTATCATTACTTTTTACCTCCTCTTTAATTCTCCCCCTTGACCTTCACCTTTTCGCTCAGACAGGTGGCGAAGATTTGAGTTGGTGAAGTACAGGTGTTGTAGTGTTCTGTAATGGCTCCGGAAGTATTGCTGTAAGTCTCCTTCTCACCGGGAATCGTCTACTATTCTGAACGTAAGATAAGTTTCGTTGCTGATTTGTCGTCTTATTCCTAAAGCTCATTTTTTTGTAGTTTAAACCATGTCTTATTTACAAGGCATCGAATTTGTGTTTCATATTGTGTTGTTTAAATTGTGTTGCGTGTTTGACATTTTACACCCTGACCTCATTTCCGGCAGTTGGAAGCATATATTATTTCCTCACGATCAAATTTGTGGTTCATGTTTTGTGTTGTATAATGGGTGTGCTTCCCTCAATGCTACGCCACTGTAATGGGTGCGTGATGGATTTGTTTTCTATTATTTGCGAGGTATGTATTTCTTTTGATATATTCCTTTCATGTATGGGACGAGTGGTGGGTCAGTTTTCTAATGTGTATGTTTATAATTCTTACTCTCTCAAACACCTTCATGTGCTGGACACGATAGGAGGTTGTGTTGCCTAATGTCCTGTGTTCTCATTTCTCCCCTTCTAACCCTTCTATCTAATCGTTTTGTCTCTTTTTGTCGTGTGTCCTTCTCTCCCTTCATTTTCTACCCCTTCCTTATAATGTATTGGACAGGACTCTTTCGGGGCAGGGGAGGTTGTGTTTCAATCTTTGTTGCATTCCCCGTCCTCAACACCCCTTCCGGTATTGGTCACATCCAGTTGTATTTCATCGTGTTTTGTTGTTTCCCTTCCCCCTTCCTTCAAGCCACTTTTGCTTTTGGTTGTGCTACATTATTTGCCTTGCTGTACAGATGGCGTTGTGTGCAGGTAAAGCTCCATGTTGATTTAGCTTTTATTTGCTCCTGGGTGAGGTAGCGGCAGGGGCAGGAGGAAGGCCGGGGCTGCGCGGAACCACCCTTGCTCGGAATACATATTGTGGCATGCTGGATTTGACTTCAATTATTCAGATTAAACATGTTGCAATATTGAAAAGTGGCAAAAAAGTGGAACGACAAAACAGAATAAACCCACGCATATGGCATGGTACGCGCTCACACACACACACACACACACACACACACACACACACAGCACATGGAAAAAACGAGGCTGTATGCTGATTTCTCTCTCCCAAACACACACACACACACACACACACACACACACACACACACACACACACACACAGATAATACGTCGCTGTAATCACGCTGAATGTTCCCTTGCTAAGTAATCAGATTATACTAATGGTTGTCCACTTTTTGTCAGCTTCCTTTTACAGGGGTTCCGAGAGCGTAAAACCCGCCGTGATTATAATTCCAGGCTTCCTCTGAATGCTTGAGGGCACTCGATAGCGGTTTCAAGAAGAATAAGAGGAAGATATAAATAATGAATTGATTTGTTCGGCTCTCAGTCACAAAATGCATGCGTTGTACTCGATCTCCTACCCTTCCTGCCCCGTCCGTTCGCCGCAATTGTGTGTGTGTGTGTGTGTGTGTGTGTGTGTGTGTGTGTGTGTGTGTGTGTGTGTTCCAGCCGCAGGGTCGTTGCTGGCTTTATGTTCTGCGTGGGCCAGGAACGACCACGCCACCACCACTACCACCAACACCACCACCACTACCACCACCACCACCGTCACCACCACCACCACTTCTGCCAATGTTGCTATACCCTATCTTTATTTTCTTGATGGTAAGGATGATGCCGCTATCACAACACGACAACTATCACCACTACCATTATCACCATCACAACCACCACCACTACTACCACTACTACTACTACTACTACTACTACTACTACCACCACCACCACATTACTGATACAACCAATACCCTTACTATTTTCTCTCTTCCACTACATTCACTACCACTATCACCATCACCACCACCACCAACCGATTACTGCTTTCACTCTGAACTTTACCCACCACCTTCACCACCACCACCACCACCACCCCTACCATAGGAACAAAACAGAACACCATCCATCACCACCACACAGTTTAACCCCCTACATAACATCCCACTACACTAACACTTCATCTTTTTAAATTTAGTTGAAAGAAGGGAAAGAATTATATGAAACTAACAACAACAGTACGAATAACAACAACAACAACAACAACAACAACAACAACAACAACAACAACAACAACAACAACAACAACAAAAACAACAACAACAAGAGTAAACAAAGCACAGCCACGTACATTTACGGCCACCAAACTTTTGTTACTGCTGCCCCGCCATTACCTGAGTCACCCCCCCCCCCCCCCCCACCACCACCACCACCACCGTCATCACCATCTCCGTTCCACCCCATCGTCAACACTCCGTCTCATGCCACGCCCATTTGACACAGAGAGAGAGAGAGAGAGAGAGAGAGAGAGAGAGAGAGAGAGAGAGAGAGGGGGGTGGGGGTGGGGGGGACGAGGACATAGAAATTCAGACCACACAAACCCAATGGCCCAAAAAGGTACGAAAAAAAAAAAGAGTGAGAGAAAACGAGAGAACGAGAACGAGACCACCACCACCTTACATTGCACCCCCTAAGAGGCTTCACATCACCATTTAGAGGCGCTTGCTGCCCTCGCGTCCGCACTAATTAGAAAATGTGCGATTGATGTCCCGGCGAAGTAAAGGTCATTACCCCCAATTAGACTGTACACACCAGGAGACGCCCTTTCCTACGCCCTTCCTCCTCTCTCTCTCTCTCCCCTGATTGGTCCCTCAGCGGCGGCGGAAGTAGGAGGAGGAGGAGGAGGAGGAGGAAGGATAAAGGGTACTGATGTTGCGTAGCTTGGGAAGAAGACGAGGGAGAAAACTGAGGCCGTGTTAAGGAAGAGGAAGGAAAAAGGGTGAAGGAGGAAGAGGAGGAGGAGGAGGAGGAGGAGGAGGAGGAGGAGGAGGAGGAGGAGGAGGAGGAGGAGGAGGAGGAGGAAAGGGTATTGATGGTGGGTAGGGAAGAGGAAGAAGAAGGAGTTTGAGGAGGAAGGAAAAAGGTTGCAGAGAAGAAATAAGTAGGGGAGGAGGAGGAGGAGGAGGAGGATAATGGATAAGAATAGCGGTGTAGGTTCCCACTAAGAAGATAAGTGGAAGTAGAAAGTGGAGAGAGAGAGAGAGAGCGAGCGACCCGGAAAAATGTATGGAGGAAGGAAAGATCAGGCGAAGGTGAAGGTAATCCAATTAGTGGAGGAGTTTTTTTTTGTTGTTTTATTCCGCTTTACTATTTTTTACACAGAATGATTTTTGTTGTTAAAGTAATGCGTCGGTGAACCATCCGTGTGTGTGTGTGTGTGTGTGTGTGTGTGTGTGTGTGTGTGTGTGTGTGTGTGTTCGAGGACGCAGCAGGAGAAGCCAAAGTCGCGTTAATTAATGGAAATAACAAAACAGTAATAAAAGTTCAAGGAGAGTTTAATGAGTAATGAACTTAGGAGGGGAGCGCTAATGAAACCCCGTCGAGGTTTTCTTGTGGCGAATTACAACTTACCAATAAAGAAAAGAAGTATCGAAGTATCCCCTCAAATGACTAACGAAGGCCACATCTACAAAGAAATACAACTACAGACACATATGTAAAAATTTTAGGGATTAACTGCTAATGAATCCCCGTCGAGGTCTTCTTGTAGCGAATTACAACTTACCAATAAAGAAAAGAAGTATCGAAGTATCCCCTTAAATGACTGACGAAGGCCACATGTACAAAGAAACAAAACTACAGACACATACGTAAAAAGTTTCAGGGATTAACTAAGAGTAAGAAAAATGAGATCCTCCAGGAATATGGGAATAGTTATGAAACCCCGGAATGGGAATAGCGGAATAGTACCAAAATGTAGAGGAGGAAAATGGAATGGAATGGACGGCGGAGGCTAAAAATTTGTAACCGAGTCGAATTGGAGTGAAAAATACAGTTAATTCTTGTTTCGCTGCAGCGGGGATTGTTACGAGGAGAGATTTTTTCCCCCTGATATTTGTTCACTATATTTGTCATTCGAATACAATAGCCGCAGCAAACAGTATATTCATTATTTCCGTGTATGCAGGGGAGAGATGGATTTTTGAAGCGCTAGAGGGGTCCCAAATATTAAATACGGATTAGAATTCACCGCCGAGAAAGAACGAAACAAAGCTTATGAGAAAGATGAGGGTGGAGGGTTGCAAGAAGTGGGTTGAGGAAGGGTGGGAGATAAAAGAGGTCCGCTGAGGAAGAAGTACGAGGAGGAAGGGAGGGAAGGAGACAAAAGAGCTATGGAAGGGAACGAGGTATATACAAGAAAGAAGGAGATAAAGATAGATGTGTGACTGCCGGTAAGATGCAATAGAGAGAGACCGGGTGAAGGAAGGAGAGAAGGGGAAGGAGAAAGAGGGACAAAGAGGTCAGGTCAGGATAAGTAGGAAAAATACGCGGGGCAAATCGTCGCCTTTGTAGTAATGTAATAGAATTTATGATATCGTATGAGTTATATTGAAATGATTTTATGCTCAAGAAGAAAAGGGTGATAGATGCACGAGGGGAGTGGAATTAAAACTGGGGAATTGCGAGAGAGAGAGAGAGAGAGAGAGAGAGAGAGAGAGAGAGAGAGAGAGAAGAGAGAAGAGAGGAGCGGGAAGAGAGGAGAATGTAGGAAAGCTGAATACGAAAAAAAAGAGCCAAAGTAAGCTGGCCGGGGCACGCCACACACACACACACACACACGCACACACGCAACACACCGCCACGCAACACTGAAACTGAACACTGAAACACTCGTAGAGGGCAGGAGTGGGAGAGGGGGGCGTGGGGGGGGGGGATGGAGTGGGTGTAATTCATGCCTCAAGTAGGAGATAATATTATTGTTGAAAGTTAATGTGTTTTTAGAGCTGGTATATGAACGAGCGAGGAAATGTGTGAGTGAATTTGGTCTTGTTTTTCTAATACGCTTTGAACCTCGAGGCTGCATAGTGTTTTTTGTTGTAATTTTGGCTTTGAATCGTATTTATTATTTCGCCGTTAATGCTGTGAGTTCGTTCGTTCCCTGTATGGCGTTTATAGGTTATGTTATGTTATGTTTATGGAAGGTTCGATTCTTGTTTAATACTCACCGTGGTCCTCCTCCTCTAAATGCGTGGCTATGGGGTTATGCTTTGTTTAGTGTGGTTTTCGATTTTGTGTTTTTTTCGTTTTGGTATTTCCCGACAGGTGTGGCTACGGTGTTTTTTCTATAGTTTGTTTATAGTGTAATGTGGGTTCCGATTCCCTTTGCATTATTTAGCCTGGGAGTGATCTAAGGTCCTTCTGTCGTTTTTTTTTTTTTTTTTTGGCGTTTCTGTGCAGTTATTTTTTGATCGTTTATAGTACGGTAGTGTTCACGTTTTATAGTGTAATGTGGATTCCGATTCCCTTTGCATTATTTAGTCTGGGCGCGATCTAAGGTCCTTCTGTCGTATTTATTTTGTGTGTTTTTGTGCAGTGTTTACATTTTAAAAAAAATTGTAGTGTTTACGTCCTATAGTGTAATGTGGGTTCCGATTTTCTTTGCATTATTTAGTTTGGGCGTAATTTAAGGTCCTTCTGCCGATTTTTTTTGTGTTTTACTCAGTGTTTACGTTTTTTTTATTTGTTTATATTAGTGTTCACGTTCTATAATGTAATGTGGGTTCCGATTCCCTTTGCATCATTTAGTCTGGGTCATTGTTTAGTGAAGACCCGAAATGTGGAGTAATTTTGGTTGTATTCGTATCGGTTTTGTCCAGATGTTTTTTTTGTTGTTTATAGTTGGTTCACAGCGTAATGGGGGTTCGATTCCCTCTGCATTATTTCGATTCTCTTTGGATTTATAGTTTGTGTTATGGAGTTCGTTTTAGCGTATTATGGATTTCGATTCCCTTTGCATTATTTCGATTCTCTTTGCATTTATAGTTTGTGTTATGGAGTTCCTTTTAGCGTTTTGTGGGTTTCGATTCCCTTTGCATTATTTCAACTATCTTTGCATTTATAGTTTATTTATAGTGAATTATGGCCTTCGGTTCCCATTGTGTGCATTATTAGCCTGGGTCTGTACAGTTGTGGTTGGCGAAGACTGCCGCGCAAAAAGGCCAGGAATGTGGAATAGTTTTCGTTCGTTCCGTTCATCATACTCGCCGTGAAAAAGCGAGGAATTCCCTTTTCCGTTTCCTGTTTCGTAGAAAACTGGATTCGCTTCACTATTTAAAACTCCGCTCGAGCTTTATGATTTTCTGGAATCCGCCGAGCTTCAGTTTTGTGAAAAATTTCCAGCAGAAAATCTTTGGGGATTCACTGTATATGTGCGTGCGTGGATGTGTGTGTGTGTGTGTGTGTGTGTGTGTGTGTGTGTGTGTGTGTGTGTGTGTGTGTGCGTATGTGTCAATCAAGTTGATTTGTTTAATCGAATTTGTGTTGGAGCTGAACTCGCCTGAATGCGTCCCCGTATGTCTGGACGCGGCCGTGTGAGCGTCACACGTACGCGTCCGAGTGTGTGCGTGTGTCCGTGGGGGAACCGTGTGCGTGTCATGGCGACCTCTATGCATGTATGTATGAAAGCAGCCCGCGCGTGTCCGGCCCGTGTACGCAGAATCAATTAAAGTGATATAAAGTATGTATGCAACTTCGGTATTTACTAATCGCTAATTGTATTAGATAAAACAAACTGTAAACACCCTTTTCTCTATACACGATAAAAAAGAAGTATACCAAGAGTTCAATTGTATGTACTATATGTGTGTGATTGTATTATTTTGCCTCGTAAACAGGTCGAGGCCAAGATTGTCAAAGGTCAGCATTGCCAGGGTGTATTAACTTATGGATATATATTCACCTGGGAGCTCATGTGGTTAGTCAGGTGTGTGGAGGTTAGTTGGACACGTGGCGAGGTGCTCAGGTGTGGTAATTAAGAAGCAACAACACGTATAGGTAACCAAGATGTTAAATGTGTGTGTGTGTGTGTGTGTGTGTGTGTGTGTGTGTGTGTGTGTGTGTGTGTTACTACGAATAGGTAAAGGAGGGTCGTTAATTGGATTCAGGTGGCGGCCTACCTGAGTTACTTGGGTGGTCATGGGAAGGGGACAGGTGGGCGGCAGGTGTTTCAGACGATCTACCAGGTGGTCCCTTAGCCATTAGGTCTGTCCGGAAATATATAAAGGCTTCGTAACTAATGTCTAATTCTCTAATATTTGTTGTGTTTATTACGCTTAGCTTCCGTTATATATCCAGTGTTTACTTAATTGTCATAGCTTATACCTTTCTCCTCTAGGATGATATTAATTTCTTATGCTTATTAATCGTATATATGGTTTCAGAGTTTCCTATTTTATTGTATTTTCCCATTTAATTTCTTATGTTCATTTTTTCCACACGCTTCTAGACTCCTCTCCTAGTGTTATATAAATTTACAATATATTAACCGTACTTTTCTTTTTAGTCTCGTTTTTTGTTGCCGTTTCCAGTTTCTTTTCTATTCTACGTTTTTTCCCCTCATTAATAATCTTCCGCAAACTTTCATGATACTTAATGTCTTTCTTCTCCTGTTACATCGTCTCCACTTCGGTTTTCAATCCACGGTTCTTTATGGCTCTTAATGGTGGCCGGAGTACCTGGAAAGCGCCTTCATCGAGCCCCAGTATGGCGGTCTTCTAAATTATCGCTGTTTTTTTGTGGTCGCGTTTATTTCTCCCCGTGTTATGATGCATTGATTTTACTGTCCAGGCGGCCGTGCTTCTTTGTCACCCTTTATCGTTCCCGTAATGTCACTTTTATGGTTCATTGCCGTCTCTATAGCGTAAGGTTTTGATTGCTGATAAATTATTCACCCCGGCAATGCTGTACGTCGTCTGGTATAAAAAAAGAACACCCTGAATGGTCTTTTTTATATTACCGTTTTAGCTTCCATTCTTATTCCTTATTCATCGTGGCGTTTCTGTGATGCGAGTTCGTTCCCCGTATAGAGTTTTTATGTTAGGTTTTAATGTTTTTTTGTGGCTTCGATGCTTGTTTATTATTCACGGTCATACTCCTCTAAATGCGTGGCTGTGGTGTTATTTTTGGGGTTATGTTTGTTTCGATTCAGCATTTTATTCGTTTTGGCACATTCAGGGTGTGGTGGCGTTTTTTTTTTATATATATAGTGTTTGATAGTGTATAGTGAGTTTCGATTCCCTTTGCATTATTCAGTCTGGGCATGGTCTAAGGTCCTGCTGTCGTTTTTTTTTTTTCCATGGTGTAAGTTTTTTTTCCTCCTCTATAGCAGTGTTCACGTTGTATATTGTAATGTGGGTTTCGATTCCCTATACATTATTACGTCCGGGGTGATGTAAGGTGTCAGTCTTTTTTTTTCTTTTTACTTATATTTTTTCTAATGATTTTACGGTGTTTTCACTCGTCTATAGTTGTGTGATTCGCCATTTTTAGTGTAATGTGGGCTTCGATTTCCCATACATTGTTAGTCTGGAGATGATCTGAAGTATTTCTCTCATGTATTTTTTGTGTATGTTAATTTTCCGATGTGTAGGTTTTGAGTCGTCTATAGATGAGTGGTTCGCCTCATATAGTGTAATGTGGGTATCGATCCCCCGTACATTATTAATTCTGGGCATGATCTAAGGTCCATATGTCGTGTTTTTTCGTATGGTTTTATCCCCAGCTTCTACGGTTTATATTCCTCTACAGTAGTGTTGTTCGCGTTTTATTTTATTTTTGTAGGGAGAGAGAGTGAGGGAGAGAGAGAGAGAGAGAGAGCGGTGTGTACGTGAGAGTTTTGCTGCGACTTTTTTTTAGTGTTTGTTTTGGTGTATGGAGAGAGAGAGGGGGGAGTTGTTTTGCACGGCACGGCACGGCAGGACGCGGCAGGCAGGGCAGGGTAGGCCAACAGGAAGGCGGTACAGGGGTAGGCGCTAGAGGTATTGCACGCACGTTTTCCACCGGACGGAGCGTGTTGCAAGAATAATGTTGCAGGAAGGATGGAAGTGTTGGATAGCGAGGTGTACATGTCACAGCGAAGGTACGCGAATATTTTGTTGGGCTGCCGAACACTCCCTTCCCTCCCTTCCTTCATCCCCTCGCTCGTTCGCCCGCCTACCCTGTCTCCTCTATACTGTTTTACTCATTCTTTGTATTTCTTATTTTCGTGTTGTAGCCTTTCTGTTATGTTTTTATTTCCTATTTAATGCTGTTTGTCTGTTGAATGCTTCGTTTCCTTCCCTTCCTCGCCTACCCTGTCTCCTCTGTACTGTTTTACTCATTCTTTGTATTTCTTATTTTCGTGTTGTAGCTTTCTTTCTGTTGTGTGTAGTTTCTTGTTTAATGCTGTTTGTCTGTTGAATGCTCCGTTTCCTTTCCTTCCTCGCCTTCCCTTTCCTGTTATTCTTAGTATTTTTTTTTATTTGTGTATTGTGTTCCTTTGGTGTTGATTATATTGCGGGTCTTATTTTTATTCTATTTCTTAATCTTCGCTATTTTCATCTTATCGTCTCCTTATTTTCCTTGCCTGTGTTCCTTTTTTTCTGCTTTTCTATCCTTAGTCATTTTCCTATTATATATATTTTTTGTTTTGTTTATCGCTTTACCTGAGTTGTATTTATATTTAGCTTTTTGAAAAGTTTCCCCCACTGCCCGATAGTATCTCACAACATTATTTTGTATTATTTTTTTATCTTGATATGGCTTCAGGAATCCACGAACATTTTGATTATTTTGAATGACAAGATCTTTAATTAACACACACACACACACACACACACACACACACACACACACACACACACACACACACACACACACACACACACACACAATTCTGTTTACTCCTTCCCTTGTCGCCATGAATACTTAACCAACCACTTTCCTTCTAAAACCCAACTCACCATTTCACGTCCTATTCAATATATGTATAGATGACTGAACGCCTATTACCCTCCCTCCTTCCTTCCGTATTCCTCTCATTGATTCTCCTCCGTTGTCTCGCATTCTCCTAGTCTCTTTGTGGGGTAGACGAAGGAGGGAAGATAATGGGTGGCTATTTGTATGCCGAGGCGACGAGTCATAAAACCGCGGTGCTATACGAGGCAGACAGATTATGGGGATGGGGGGGGGGGGCCTCCGGTCACTACAGAAAAAATCGAGGCAGTTATGTGGTCCAGACTAACTTTCTTATACGTGTTATTTGCTCGTATTGCCTCGGTGTTTATGGGCGCTGGAAGAGTATTGATTGGCCTTTGTTTCGTGGTTGTGGCGTCGATCATTGTGTGTGTGTGACGGTTATGTCTGTGTAGTACTTCGTCTCTGTCTTCTCTGTCTCGTTATTTTTTTCGTTTTCATATGTTGTTGTTTTTTTCTCTTCTTTTTCTTTGGGTTTGTCTTGAGAATATTTGCCTTCCTCACTTGTAGTTCTAGTTTTTTCAGTTTTATTTTCTCATATTTCATTTTTCATTCCTCCTCCTCCTCTTCCTCTTTCACTTTCTTCTGCTGTTTTGCCTCCTTTTTCTCTTCCTCTTCTTACTCCTCCTTCTCTTCCTGTTCTTCTTACTCCTCATCCTCTTGTTCTTCTTCTTTCTCCTCTCGCTCTTCTTGTTCTTCCTTCAGCTTCTTTTCCTCGAACTCCTCCTCTTGCTCCTCCTCCTCCTCCTCCTGTTACTCCTCCTCTCATCTGCAGGTGTGTCTCTCAGGTGTGTCAGGCCCTCAGCAGCGCGTCTCACACTCAGGTATTGTTTGTCCAGGTAACACACGTCTTGTTTACCTGCCGTGATGACCTCCGTCCTCTCTAACGCACCTGAACCTCATTTGTGTCACGGCGCACAGGTGATGCTCGTTAGAGAGAGAGAGAGAGAGAGAGAGAGAGAGAGAGAGAGAGAGAGAGTATGGTAGTCATGGGTTATGGTAGATGGTAATAGGTAGGTGATAGATAGATAGATAGATAGATAGATAGATAGATACGGTGATAGTGGATGTGTTTTCATTTCCGGCAGATTATCATTAGGTCGATAATCGATAAACGAAATTACGCAATAGAAAACAACATCAGTAAGGTCCTAGTGTGTGTGTGTGTGTGTGTGTGTGTGTGTGTGTGTGTGTGTGTGTTCCCTCCCCTAACATACATAATACATCTTAAATTGCAAAAAAAAAAAAAAAAAAAAAAGCTACCTCAACCTTTTCTGCCATTCCCTTTATCCGTTCCCTCGTTCTCTCTCCTTCCTCCTCTCTCTTCCCCCTTCCTTCCTTCCAGCTCACGTTCTTTGTCTCCTTTATCCTCACACTCCACGTAATCCCCTTCCTTCGTTTGTATTCCACCTAGGTATTTCCGCATCTTGTTTTTTTGAGTCGTAATTGTTTGTACTTTCTCCATCTTTGTATCAGTATTTTACCTTACCTTATCTTGCTTTACCTTACCTTACCTTACCTTACCTTGTTTACCTTACCATACTTTTTCCTACCTTTCCTTTTACCTTGCATTTCCCTATCTATCTTTTTATCTATATCTATCTATCTATATATGCTTTATCTTTCCTTCAATAAATTTACCTCACCCAACCTTGCCTTATTTTTTTACCTTACCTTACCTTACCTTACCTTGGCTTTCCTCTCCTTCCCTTCCCATCCCTTCCCTTCCCATCTCATCCCTTTCCTTCCCTTCCCTTCTCATCCCTTCCCTTCCCTTCCCTTCCCTTCCCGTATCTAACTAACTAACTATCTATCTATCTATCTTGCTGTATATCCTAAGGGCCAGCAATAAAGCAAATTCCCAAAGAAGCCTCGGCGATGTGTTTATGTTTACCAGTAAGGCGCGGGGTCGAGACAAGCCTCGCGCCCCTCACTAACTCCTCATGAATATTACATCTCGTAGGGTTAAGGGGAACGAGTAAGACGGGCGCTGAGAGGGAGAGGGAGAGGGATTTAGGAGGGTGCAATGCAGATGGGGTGTAGCAGCTAAGAAGATCTGGTAAAGTCATTAGCAGGTGATAAATAATGCCGTCTGTGGAGGAGTCTGAGTCGAGGCCAGAAAGAAAGAAAGTCGAGGCGGGTTTTAGAGGGTACGTTGTCTGGTATATAAAGGAAGGTAATTTAGAGGCTGTGAATGTCTTATAAGTACCTTTGATGAGAGATAGATAGATAGATAGAGAGATGGAGCATTTCCAGACAAAGACAGACAGATAGATAGGCTTAAAGATCACCATAATCTGTCTGGTAAATAAAGGAAGGTGATTTAGAGGCTGTGAATGTCTTATAAGTACCTTTGTTGAGAGATAGATAGATAGATAGAAAGATAGAGCATTTCCAGACAGAGACAGACAGATAGATAGGCTTAAAGATCACCATAATCTGTCTGGTAAATAAAGGACGGTGATGAAGAGGCTGTGAATGTCTTAGAAGTACCTTTGTTGAGAGATAGATAGATAGATAGAAAGATAGAGCATTTCCAGACAGAGATAGATAGGCTTAAAGATCAGCATAAAGCAAGAACAAAGATAGATAGATATTGATTCCTAGATAGACAAATAGATAGATGAAGCATTTCCAGAGACAGACAAACATAGAAACAGACTTATAGATCAGTAAAAATAAACAGAAACGGTAAAGAACGAAAAAACAACAACAACAGACATGGTGACAATAATTGAAAAGTCAGACACAAAAATCGTAAATGAAACAGAAGATACAAACTAACAAACAAACAAGCTGGTGACATTAAAACACAAACAAACAAACAGCCATGCAGTCAGAAACACGCAGAAAAACAAAAAAAGAAAAAAAAACCTGTGGAAATAATGGAAAGGAAGCAGTGAAGAGAAAAATATAGTAGCGTCTTATATTGGGTTTCCAAGAACAGCAGAAAAAGTTCGGGTGGAAGACCTCATCCACACCTTGTCATCCACAGCTTTTCATCGACACTGTTTCATTTCCACATTTTTTTTATCCACCCTATAATTTTCACCACTCCTTTCCCTTCTACACATTCTCTCACTCCTTTTTTTGTTTAACCTTTTCTTCCACTTCTTTTCATTTACAACATTCTATCCACCTTTTCAACTGTTTTTTTATCCACATTTCTCATCCACTCTACCTAATCCACTCCTTTTCATTGATTCTTTTTCATCCACCCCTCATCATTTACAGCATTCTATCCACCTTTTCAACTGTTTTTTTATCCACATTTCTCATCCACTCTACCTAATCCACTCCTTTTCATTGATTCTTTTTCATCCACCCCTCATCATTTACAACATTCTATCCACCTTTCCAACTGCTTTTTTTATCCACATTTTTCATCCACACTACATAATCCACTCCTTATCGTTGATTCTTTTTCATCCACCCCTTTTCATTTTAATCTTAGCATCCACACTTTCAGCTGCTTTTTTTATCCACATTTTTCATCCACTCTTCATAATCCACTCCTTTTCATTGATTCCTTTTCATCCACCCCTTTTCATTTCAACCTTATCATCCACACCCTTTCATTCACTCCTCTTCATCCACTCAGAGCATTCCACATCACACACAAACACACTCACGAATCACTGCCCCTCGTCATTCCACCCACATTCCCTCCACACACAATCACACCACACATTCCCTCCACCTTGCACAATCACCACCTCCCAGACGCTCTCCTCCACCTCCTCCACCTCCTCCTCCTTTTCCCTCCCACCTCACGCATTCCCTCCCCCTGGCGTCATAATTTTACACCAACGCACTCAGTTTCTCTCTCTCTCTCTCTCTCTCTCTCTCTCTCTCTCTCTCTCTCTCTCTCTCTCTCTCTCTCTCTCTCTTTCGTTTGTTTTTCTTCTCTTTATCTATATCTGTATGCCTAAACACACACACACACACACACACACACACACACACACACCAAAGTTATCTCGAAGGCTACATTTTTTATACACAGGCCTTAAGAACCTTCCAATTAAGCTCTGATGGAGGAGGAGGAGGAAGAGGAGGAGGAGGAGTAGGAGTGATGAAGCTTGTGACGATGAAGACGGCTTAGTTTCCTCCTGAGAGAGAGAGAGAGAGAGAGAGAGAGAGAGAGAGAGAGAGAGAGAGAGAGAGAGCTTGCGTGTTACCTGATCGATGCTGGCCGGGCTTTGCTACCAGAACAAAAACAGTCTCCTCGGCAGACCGGCTTTTAGGCTGTGTGTGTGTGTGTGTGTGTGTGTGTGTGTGTGTGTGTGTGTGTGTGTGTGTGTGTAGTCGCGTGTTATTGAAGTAGCAGCCGCATAGTCTTCTTATTTATCTTTTTGTTTGTTGTTTGTGTTTTGGAGGTGGGGGGGTTGAGGGGAGGTGGAGGAGGGGGGAGGGTTGGGGTGAGGGGTGAGGGGGGGACGTCGTGGTTATATTTTTTTGTTTTTTGTTTTTTTGTGGCCGTGTTTTGCAAGTTTACAATGGTGTGTTGTTTCCGTCGTCTCGCTCAAGGTCCATTCAATATCTCTCTCTCTCTCTCTCTCTCTCTCTCTCTCTCTCTCTCTCTCTCTCTCTCTCTCTCTCTCTCTCTCTCTCTCTCTCTCTCTCTCTCTCTCTCTCTCTCTCTCTCTCTCTCTCTCTCTCTCTCTTTTTATTAAGTTTATTTTTATTAGTTTTTGCAGTCATCTTTAGCTTTTCATATCCATTAAAAAAAACATTTGTATCCCCTTGTTTATTTTTATTTGTTTTCCTCGGAGATTTTCCATGCGTATTTTTTCGCCTCAATTTCATCTTAGTTTCGTTGACGCCAGGACCGACTTCGGGGCTGCATTCTTAAACACTTCAGCGGCCAAGTACATTTTATATCTGACAAAGTTTTCGAAGGGGTTTGGGGTATTTTCAGGGGTAGTTCTATAACCCTCGTGGTAGTCTGACTCTTCTTCTGTACAATGAAGCTAAAATAACACTCATGAGAACCCTATTAATCTCCTTTTCGGCTTTAGGAAGTACGTGATGTGAGAGGCAGAAGCGTCTGAAAATACTGTCCCGCAATGATGCCAGATTGCCTTACTCAGCCTCTTATATTTACCGACTTCCGACCCAAAAACTGTCTCTTGGACCACAATAAGGAGATTCACTTATGATTATCGATTAAATAGTTAATTGCTGATGTTTCTTGGCAATAGTTAGGCGTTAGAAACCGGTTAATACTATGCTCTGAGTACGACAAACTGGCAACGGTGCAAAGCCCCGAGTCTTGCGCCCCGTTCCGTAGCGAGCGGCTCACCAATCATCCCTCGGCGCCTCTATGCACACCCTCAGCCATATATCTGTGCGCTATCTTCTTGTGCCTCTCCATTTTCGCCTATATTTCACCGGTCTTGTCGTTAGCTATTCACTGTCCCTGCTCGTACTTCATTTTTTTTCTTTTTTTTCTTCGTGTCTATTTGCTATTCAGGTTTTTTTTTTATCTTTTTTTCTCCTGTCTTTCTCCTTCGCTTTTTTTCTCTTTTCTTTCCGTGTCTATTTGCTCTCCAGTTTCTCTTCACTTTCTTTCCTTGCTTCTCTTTTCTTTTTCCTTCGGTTTTTTCTCTTTTTCTTTTTTGTGTCTATTTGCTCTACCGTTTCTCTTCTCTTTCTTTCCTTCCTTCTCTTTTCTTTTTCCTTCGGTTTTTTCTCTTTTTCTTTTTTGTGTCTATTTGCTCTCCCGTTTCTCTTCTCTTTCTTCTCTTGCTTCTCTTTTTTTTTCTTCCTTCGCTTTTTTCTCTTTTTTCTTTTCCGTTTCAATTTGCTCTCCCGTTTCTCTTCTCTTTCTTTCCTTCCTTCTCTTTTCTTTTTCCTAAGTTTTTTTCTCTTTTTCTTTTTTGTGTCTATTTGCTCTCCCGTTTCTCTTCTCTTTCTTTCCTTGCTTCTCTTTTCTACTTCCTTCGCTTTTCTATTTCTTTTCTTGTCATGTTTCGGGCTAATGTTATCCGTGTCTTTAGTTTTTTCCCCTTTTATTATTTTTCTTTCTTTGCCCTTCTCTATCCTCTAATCCTTGCTCCCATCTTCCTTATTCTTCCGTTCTTTTCTTCCTTTCTTCTCTTGTTATGCTGCTGGTTATTATTTTCCCTGGCTTTATTTTTTTCCCCGTATAGTTTTCTTCTTTTGTTCTTTTTCTCTTTCCTCAGATCGTTCCTCGTATCTTTATCCTTACTTTTGCTTACTTTATCTATGCCATCACCAGTTTCTTCCCTTTTACTTTCCTCTTTTTCTTCTTTCTTTCCCTTTTTTTCTTTCCTCCATTCGTGTCTCATATTTATCACTTTTTTCCTCTCCTCTATGTCGCCACTAAGTATTACCGTCCTAAAATAGTCACTCCTTGTTTTTTCTTATATTTCCAGAGCCAACTCCCTACTCCCAGCATCTACTCCCTTACTCCCCCCTCTCGCTCTCACTCCTCCTCCCTACCCCCCTTTCAACCCCCTTCCCCCTTCATCCCTTCATCCCTCAACCATCCCCACCTCCCTCCCACCACCCCCACCCGCCACGCTACCTTCGTTATTTACTAGTATATTCGTTTGCTCCTTTTTTTCCGTCTCAAGAGCAGTCTCGTTTTTTTTTTCTTTTCTGGCGTTTCCGAAGACTTGCTTTACGACCGATGCCTGACGATGGACTAAAATAACTTCCCTTTTTATCTCCTTCTCCCTCTCCTTCCTCTTTTTCTCTCCCCCTCTCTCTCCTTTTTTCTCTTCCTCTTCCTTTTTTGTCTCCCTCTCTCTTTTTCTGTCTCTTCGTCATCACTAATAATAAAGATGAGAGGGAAGTGAGAGAGAGAGAGAGAGAGAGAGAGAGAGAGAGAGAGAGAGAGAGAGAGAGAGCATAAAGTCGACTTAATATCAAATAATGTCAGGTTAATATCGCGTCCACATCGAGTTTGTCTCATTCGTATTCCATCGTTTCAAAGTCATTTTCTCATCACTCCCTCATTTCCTAAGCCACAGTCCACCTGCCTCCACCTTTTCCTCTTTCCTTTCCTCCTTTCCTCTCGTCTCTTTTTATCTGCCATCTTATTATTTTCATCTTATTTTTTATCTTGAATTTCTTACCTTCTGTTATTTTGCCTTGTTTGTTTTTCCTTCCTTTCTCCCCATCTTTTTCTCTAGTCAATGTCCACACCCTTTCCTTACTTCCCTTCTATCCTTCGATCCTTTCCTTTCCTTTCTTCTCAGGTTCTCCTTCTCTCTTTTTCTTCTCCCTCCTTCTCCCAACGTTCATCTGATTTACCGTCTTTTCCTTCCCTTTTTCTCCCTATCTTCCTTGTTTTAAGCCTTTCCCTCCCTTTTTCTTCTCTCTCCCTCTCTCTTGTCTTTAATGTTTCATAATTTCCTTCACTTTTTTTCTCCTCTCTCCCTCCTTTGCTCATTTTCTTTCTTATCTTCCAAACATTTCATTCTAGTCTTTATTTTGCTTTCCGTCTCTCCCTGTTCTCCCCATTTCCTCCTATTCTTCCATCCACCTTATTTGTGTGTTTTTCCTTACTTCCGTCCCTCCGTTCTTTCCTCCTGCCTATTCTTTTTAATCTTCCATCTTACCATTCTAGTTTTCCTTCCTTCCCTCTTCTTATCTTCCATCCACCTCATTCTCTCGTGTGTGTTTTGTTTTAATATTTATCGCGTCTTCTATTGCCTTCCGTGCCTCACCTGCCTCACCTGCTTCCCTTGGCTTATTGGGCACGTCTTACCTGTTTGTTTACCTGCATTCATTTAGGCGAGGGCGAAGCTGACGTGGCTTGCTTGCAGTTGGTTTACCGAATGCGTTTTTTTTCCCCCATTTTCTTTTTAGGTCATTCGCCAGAGGTCAGAGGTTGCTTTTATTTCGTTTTCCGGTTAATTTTTTTTGTAAGAGTCAGCAAAGGGATTGTATTTTATTTATTCAGAGGTCAGAGGTTGCTTTTTATCGTTTTCCGGTTCATATTTTTGTTAGAGTCATCAAAGGGATTGTATTTTAGTTATTTTGGTGTTCGTGTTTTAGAAGAGTTCGTAAAATCAAGGAGAACGAGAGTCACAAGAGTACGCAGTGGTAGGGAGGGACCACAGAGTTATATGTATTTAACTCTGTGGGAGGGACTCGCGGACTTGGTATCATTGCTTGGGTGATCGTACTGTGCGGTTAAATCTCCTAACCTCCTAAATTCTCCTAACCTAACCTAACCTAACCTAACCAATGACCGGCGCAGAGACCGTCACCCAAGCAATGATGAATCCCTCCTTGATGATGATGGGATGAAGGATCATCCCCGGCAGCTTTCTTGACACAGACTATAATTAATGTATATCACCTCTGTTACATGGGGAAAGTCTACCTAATACCTTAAACTAGAGGTGTAATAATAATAATGAAAGTCTTATTCCGTCTCGCTGCGGTCTACACATGTTTAATAAGTCTTGTAAATGTTCACGGAAAGAAGCTTACGCAACATTAATATGCGAGATGAACCGCAGTAATAATAAGAAAAAAAATACAACCTGCCCTAAATTACAACAGAAGTAATTAAAGTTTAGCCGCGCCCCCCACTGTGTTAGGTTAATATCTCCACACACACCCACACACCCACACACACACACATACACACACACACACACACGCACACGCACGCACACGGACACGCAGACAGATAGATAGATGGATGGCTAGATAGATACACACAAACACACACAGATAGATAGTTAGCCTCAGACCTTATTATTATTTCCGATTGGGGCAAGAGGAACCTGGCGTCCTTCAACGCCTCAAAACACAGTTTCTCCACCTATCCACTCGACACAATCTTCCAAACAACTATCCCCTATTCGTTGACAACACCCAGCTATCACCTTCCTCAACACTAAACATCATCGGTCTATCCTTAACTCAAAATCTCAACTGGAAACTTCATATCTCATCTCTTACTAAATCAGCTTCCTCGAGGCTAGGCGTTCTGTACCGTCTCCGCCAGTTCTTCTCCCCCGCACAGTTGCGGGGCCCTTGTCCGCCCTCGTATGGAGTATGCATCTCATGTGTGGGGGGGGTCCACTCACACAGCTCTCCTTGACAGAGTGGAATCAAAGGCTCTTCGTCTCATCAGCACTCCTCATAGTGATAGTCTTCTACCTCTCAAATTCCGCCGCCATGTTTCCTCTCTATCTTCTAACGATATTTTCATGCTGACTGCTCTTCTGAACTTGCTAACTGCATGCCTCCCCTTCTCCCGCGGCCCCGCTGCACAAGACTTTCTACTCATGCTCATCCCTATACTGTCCAAACCCCTTATGCAAGAGTTAACCAGCATCTTCACTCTTTCATCCCTCACGCTGGTAAACTCTGGAACAATCTTCCTTCATCTGTATTTCCTCCTGCCTATGACTTGAAATCTTTCAAGAGGAGGGTATCAGGACACCTCTCCTCCCGAAATTGACCTTTGATTTCGAACACTCATTTAACCTCTGTTCTGGAGCAGTAAGTAGCGGGCCTTTTTTTTTTTTTTTTTTTTTTTTTTTCTTTTACGCCCTTGCACTGTCTCCATAGCTGTAAAACACACACACACACACACACACACACACACACACCAGGTTGATATTCTCTCTTAATTCAAATGCAATAAAAAAGAAAAATGAAACGAGAACAAAAAAAAAAAAAGGAAAAGAACAGCAAAAAAAAAAAAAAAAAAAAAACGAAAAGAATCAGACAAACAAAAACGTTCGCAGTCTTTTGGGAGAACATGATTGGACAAAAAAAAAAAGAAGAAAAAGAAAAAGAATGAAAAGCTAAAAAAATGCTTGATGTCAACTGGAACCTCGATTTTGGGGTTCCCTTGAGAGAGAGAGAGAGAGAGAGAGAGAGAGAGAGAGAGAGAGAGAGAGAGAGAGAGAGAGAGAGAGAGAGAGAGAGAGAGAGAGAGAGAGAGAGAGAGAGAGAATACTCGGCTAGGCTTGGCTTTTGCAGGGGGGGAGGGAGGAGGAAGGGAGAGAACCAGGAAGAGAGGGAGGGAGGGAATGGTTTTGGGAGGAGGGAAGGGGGAGGGGAAGGGGGATTGAGCGGGCCTGCCTAACTCTACTCCCCCTCCCTTCCCTCCCTCCCTTCCCCCCTCTCTCTCTCTCTCTCTCTTTCTCCCTTTGCAGCGGTCGATACCAAGGTCTTCGGCAGGTGACTGTGTTGCGTTGTTCTCTGTTGTGTTGCGTTTTGTTTTGTTTTGCTGTTTTTTTTGTGTTTTTTTGCTATCTTGTTTTCTGTTGCCTCTTGTTTTTGTGTTGCTGTCTGTCTGTGGGTTTGTCTTTCTGTGTTTCTGTTGCTGTGTTGTCTTCTTGTTTATCTAGTGAGTTCTTTTGTGTTGTTTTGTCTTGCTCTCTTTCTTCTGTGTTGTATTGTTGTTGCCCTACCTTTGGCTTGTTTGGCATTGCGTTATCCTACTATCTCTATTTCGTTCTGTGTTGTGTTGTTCTCCTGTTATGTGTTCCATTGTGTTGTATTCCAGTCTGTTGTGTTCTGTGTCTTACCATCTTACTGTTGTGTTGCTATTTCAATGTTGTATCATATATAGAAATTGCATTACGTTGTGTTGTGTTGTGTGACTGTGTTCTTAATATCCTGTTGTGTTCATGCGATTATTATTAACTGGTGTATTGCCTTGTGTTGCGTTTGGCTTGCATTGTGTTGTGTATTATGTATGATTCTGTTCACCATGTATGTGTGATTAATATGTATGTATGTTTCTGTGTGTACGTAAATGTGTTATGTACCTACGTGTGTGTGTTGTGTGTTGGGATTGAATTGTAATGGATTAGTCTGTGCGGTGGTGGTGGTGGTGGTGATGTTTGAAGTTGTGGCGGTGGTGACGTTTGTGGTTGTGGTGACTGGGGGTGGTAGTAGTGGTGGTAGTGGTGTTGGTGGTGGTGGTGGTAATGGAGGGGTTGGTAGTGATGATGGTGACTAGGATGGTGGTGGTGATGATTGCTATTGTGGTAGTGGAAAGTAGTGGTGGTGGTGATAGTGGTGGTGGTGGTGGTTATGATCGTCCATGTTTTAGTTATGGCGAAGTTGGGATTTTTTTTATTTTTTTATTCATAGGCACGATCATTATTTTACTTTTTTTTTCCACGGGCGCGGCCAATTATTCACAAATCTCTCTCTCTCTCTCTCTCTCTCTCTCTCTCTCTCTCTCTCTCTCTCTCTCTCTCTCTCTCTCTCTCTCTCTCTCTCTCTCTCTCTCTCTCTCCCCCCAGGTGTGTTGATTGTTTCTACTTCCTTTTGCTCTTTATTAAATTATTCATTCCCGTTCTTCTTCATCTTCTCTTCACTTCTTTTCTCTCGTCAGCGGAACACCTGACTGCCAAACGCCCTCCCTCCTTCCGACAATCCAGGTGACTGCTGCCGTTGTTTATTATCACTCTTTATGACGTCTGAGGAAAGTCGTGTGCAATTCCGGCTGTTACAATGTCGGCGGGCGAGTTGGTGGCAGGCGGGCGTGAGTGTGGTGGCCCCTTTGTCCTATTACGGCGGTGTGGTGCAGTTGGCAGTGTTGTTTGTGGCTGTGGTGGTGGTTGGGAGGTTGCAGGGTAAGGTAGGGGTGAGGAAGTGCTATCGCCGAGGAGCATGTGGTGTGTTTACGTCCCGTCTCAGACATGTGTTGTGGATGAGTGTGTTCTAATTGTTGTTTATGGGATGGCGATGGTGGTGGAGGTGTTGGAAAAGGTGTTGTTGGTGTTCTGGCTGCCTGACGTGTTGGTGATAAAGGTGATGGTGGTGATGATGAATGGTGTGTTAGTCTTTGTTTCACGAGTTAGTAAGTGGAGGTGTAGTGGAGTTTGAGTGACGGAGTAGAGGTGTGAAGGCGTAAATTGTGATTATTTAAAGTGGTGTTGTTGTTTGCCCAAGTGGACTCATTGGCGGTCAGATTGTAGTGCAGTGATTGTAGTGTGGACTATTTATATTGTTGTCATTGTGAAGGAAGATAAAATATGGCATTGTGTATTCTTATCGCTGTGTATTCTTTAGTATTATAGAGTTTAATAGAGAACAGGCCAATAAGATGTAGTATTGTGATGGTATTGGCAACTGTAGTAGAGAAGGCGATGCTATGGTGTAAGACTGTAGTGATATTGTGTATTCCCATCATAGGAGCCGTGCAACAGAGAGGAGGTTAGTGGTAATAGTGGTTAGTGAAGCAGAGAAGAGAGGCAAGACAAAACAGATGCAACTTAGAGGTAGTGAAAGCGGTAGCATTAGTGGTTGAAGGGGGCATAGGTACGTGAAGAGGGTAGGAGAAGCAGAAGAGAGAGAGGAAGGGAGAGAGAACCAGAGCGCACTGGGGCAATATAGTGTGGTAGTGAAATTAGTAGTAGTAGTAGTAGTAGAGGAGGAGGAGGTTGGCGAGGGGACGTGGGCGGGGTCGGCGGGTGGAAGGAGCAGGGAGGCCGCTAAGAGGGGTTGTAATGAGGACAATAGCCACACAAAGAGCTCGAGTAATGGGGTCTGCGTCGGTGATTCAGAGCACGGAGCACAGATGAACATTCTCGCTCCTGGATTAACCAAACAGAGCGGCGGGAATAGTGGTGGTGGTGACGGTGGGAGAGGTGGTGATGGTAGCAGTAGTGGTGGTGGTAGTGGTGGTGGTGCTGGGAGGCTGTAGTTTGTGGTGGTGGTTAGTGGTGATGGTGGTGGTTGCCTGTATTTTTTGGGGTTGGTTAAGTCATTGGTTGTGGTGGTGGTTTGGATGTAATTAGGGTGGTAGTAGGTGTAGGCAGTTAGTGGTTAGTGGTTTCAAGGTAGTGAAAAACGAGGAAAATTATTAACAAAACAAATCAAAACAAGAAAAGTTATGTATTGAAGCTGAAGAGAAAACACAAATAGATAAATTCATAATACTTTAACATAATTTCAGTTCAACCTACATTCCATACACCACCACCACCACAGCCATCCCCTCCCCTCGTATCTGCTCCTCGGCGCATTTTGAGTTTATTGTCCGTCCCGCTGTGGATGAATGTATTTTTGGGGCCGAGCTCGTCCGCCGGTACGCAGGGATGGGAGTCAGACCGTCCGCTGCGGCCACACTAATAGACCGGCAGAATGGAATATCCGGCGCCCGAGCATAAAGAAAGAGTCGTGGTGGAGTGGTGGAATTTTTGCTTTTTTATTCCGTCTCTGTGTGTGAATGTGGGTTGAGAGTGAGTGTGCGTGTGTGCGTGTGTCGGTTGAGTGTGCGTGTGTGTGCGTGTGTCTTTAATTAGGTGCGTTTCTTTAATAAAATGGAACCGCGCGTGTCTGTAAATAAAGGAAAAGTGATCTAATAGCCTTCGATTTTCACATTTTGTACCCGGCCCAGCGACATCGATTTCCAGGCGAGAAACACATACCCCAACAAACACCTGGCGCAAAATCACTACAGGTGGAAACTCGTTAAATTAGGCGAATATTATAACCTCGTGACCTTTAGTGTTTTATCGATTTTACGCAGGCAGAGAACCATTTCAAGAGGAAGAGTGAACGGTATGTTATTTTAAGGAGGAGTTGTGCGTGAGTGAGTACGTGGCGGGGAGGTGTGTAGGGGAGGGATTCTTCAGGTGTGTTCTTGATCAGGTAACCAAGACTAAAGGGGTTGGCTCTCTCATTCACCCACCCACCCACACACCTACACACTCACACACCCACACTCACACGCAGCTTGCCTTTCCACTTCTTCCTTCCTACTCCTTCACAATTTCATCCTTGCCCCTTTCCACCGCCGCCTCCTCTCCCTCCTCTCCCTCTTCTCTCTCTCCACCAGTCCGTACTCTCCCTTCTGGTTCCTCTCTTCTCCTTTCCTACCATTCCCTCCTCCTCCTCGTCCTCCTCGTCCTCCTCCTCAACCCTCCTTTCTGCTCCCTACCAGCTTCGCCCGCCTTCTATTTCCTTACTGAGCTCTAACTCTCCCCACTTTCCTCCTCCTCCTCCTCCTCCTCCTCCTCCTCCTCCAAGAACCAGTGAGCCGTCAGGAGCCAGAGGCAGTGAGGCCAACAGGCTGCCGGAGCAAAGTGGCCTCACGCTCCCTCCTCCTCCTCCTCCTCCTCCTCCGGCTCCTCCTCCTCCTCCTGCTGCTGTGGCTCTTACTTCCCAGGGTGTATTTAAGTCCTAATGTATTTTGAATTCTGTATTTCTCCGCGTCGTATTTACACACAAATGCGACTCCCTGCCACTGCTGTATATTGCATGAGTCTCGCGGCCATTCAGCACACACAAGCGTTGCATTTTATCACACTGTAAGACTGATATGAATTCTCTAGTTTGTGTTTTATGTTCTTTACTCACGATCTCAGACTGATACGCACTTTCTAGTCTGTATTTCTGTTAGTTATTCACGTTCCAAGACTGATTTGGATTCTCTAGTTTGTATTTCTGTGGGTTATTCACGTTTTAAGACTGATATGAATGTTCTAGTTTGTATTTCTGTGGGTTATTCACGTTTTAAGACTGATATGAATGTTCTAGTCTGTATTTCTGTGGGATATTCACGTTTTAAGACTGATATGAATGTTCTGGTTTGTATTTCTGTGGGTTATTCACGTTTTAAGACTGATATGAATCTTCTAGTTTGTATTGCTGTGGGTTATTCACGCTTTAAGACTGATTCGCAATTCTAGTTTTGTGTTTCATGTTCTTTAGTCACGTTTTAAGACCGATTTGAATTTTCCAGTTTGTGTTTCATTTTCTTTATTCACGTTTTAAGACTGACTTGCATTATCTAGTTTGTATTTCTACTTGTTATTCACGTTGCAAGACTGAGTTGAATTTAAAGTTATGCTCTTTGTTCACGTTCAAAGACTGACCTCTCTTTCGGCCACTCATCCATGCTCTCATTTATAGGGGCGGTGATTAGCGGGCTTTGTTTCTCATTTATTTTTGCCATTGAGCTGCTTCCTTTACTATAACAAAACATATGGTGTGAGTTTTAGCTTGTTTATGTTCTTATTCACGTTCTCCAAGGCTCTCAATTATGTCGTGAGTATGTGGAGGAGTTTCTCACGATGTTTTCTTTGATTTGTTATTATTTTTTAGTTTGTGTTCGTGTTATAAGAAGCAGCTAGAGGGCAAAAATAGTTGAGAGGGAAAATAAAAGGCCGCTAATCACTGGTCCTATATAAAAAGAAATAGAGATAAGTGATCAGAAAAGAGAGGGCAATTTCGGATGTTGTTTATTCATGTTTTTTTTATGGATTTTATAATGTAAATAATAATATAGAGTGTACTTATTTTTTCTAGATCGTATGTTTAAGGGTAGATACTGCTCCTGTACAAGAAAGTAAAGATGAGTGGCCAGAAGAGAGGTCAATTTCGGATGTTCTTTATTCATGTTATTGTTTTTTTTAAAGATTTTATAACGTAAATAATGATATAGAGTGCAGCTATATTTTTGGATCATATGTTTTAAGGGTAGATAATGGCACAGTTTTAAAACAGTTAAATAAATAAAAAGATAACAACCAAAGTAATGCCGTGTTCCTAGGCTTAAAATTTCGGGCTTTCTTTTCCTCCTCACTTCGGTCTTCTTGCCGGAAGGATAAAGAGGCTCAGGAAACCCTACAGAAAAAGACAATATATGTATTTTTCCTATGGGGGATTTACGGATCTTGGCTTCGGCTTCTGTGTGTGTGTGTGTGTGTGTGTGTGTGTGTGTGTGTGTGTGTGTGTGTGCGGGAGGAGGAGAAGGGTAGGGAAGATAAAGAGACGAAGGGTGGAGGTGGTGGTGGTGGTGGTGGTGGAGATAATGGCGAAGACGGAAGTGGTTGTAAAGAGGAAGACTTAAAACTTTGTGGAAAAATACTATGCTAAAAGAGGCGTGGGGAGAGGTACTTGAGAGAGAGAGAGAGAGAGAGAGAGAGAGAGAGAGAGAGAGAGAGAGAGAGAGAGAGAGAGAGAGAGAGAGAGAGAGAGAGAGAGAGAGAGAGAGAGAGAGAGAGAGAGAGAGAGAGAGAGAGAGAGAGAGAGACTATTATTTTATTTTATTCGACTTTATTTACACTTCGATTTTCATTGCTTTTCTATTTACCTTCATATTCGTTTCTCGCTCCCATTGTTCTCATTTTGTCTTATATTTTCATTGTTTTCCATGTTTTTCATCGTCATCCTTTCATCCTATTTTTGCAATTTCTAAAACTGTTATTTCTTTATTATTGTCTCATTCCGTTCTTTCTCATTGTTTTCAGTATTCTTACATTCATTATCATCCCAGAATTTTCTTTTATTATTTTTTGTCTTCCTTTCCCTCCTCCTCATTATTTATTCTTTCCTCACTATTTTCTTTTCTATCATTTTCTCATCATTATTTTGCCTTCCTTTCCTCATTATCATCATTTACCCTTCTCCTCTTTCTCATTATCACTTATTATTCTCTTCCTTCCCTTTCTTTCCTTTCTCACCTTGTTATCGCGTCCATCCTCACCTTTCCCTATTCGCTTTATTTACCTTTCCCTATTCCCTTTATCAACCTTTCCCTATTTCCTTTATTTTCCTTTCCCTAATCACATAATCAACTTTTCCCTATTCCCTTTATTTATCATTTGTTTATCATCCTCCTTCTCTTCCTTCTTTCTTCCTTACCTTGTTACCGCGTCTAATCTCACCTTCCCTTATTCCCTTTATTTATTGTCGGTTCTCTGTGCATTATTGAGGCGCGCTTGTGTGTCCCTAGTTCGTGCCATTAGCGGGAGAGTGGCACCCAAAGCCTGGCACCGGGAAGTGACAGGTGCGCGGTAATGGCACTCTGATAGGCACCTCTACCACCACCACCACCACGACCGCCACCACCACAACCTCCACCACCACCACCACCACTTGCTTAACTTACTTGCACGAGAGTAAGATGTCAAGTAAATGTATTTGGAAGAAGAGGGGGAAGAGGAGGAGAGAGGAGAGGAAGAGGAAGAAGAGGAGGAGGAGGAGGAGGGGATTGTGTTTAGAGGAAGTGGAGCAAGAGTGGGTTAAAGTAAGAAAGGACAAAAGTTTAAGAAGGAAAAATAATGTTGAAATAATACCTAGAATAACAGGAAAATAAGATAAAATGGAAGAAGTGAATTTGGACAGTGTAAGAAAGGAAGGGGACATAAAGGAAAATAATAAAAGAGAGGCGAGAGGACAGTAAAATATAAAATAGTAAATAAATATAAGAGAGAAGGAAGGAAAGGGAATGTGGAAGAACAGGAAGACGAGATAAAAGAAAAGGAGGAAAGGAAGGAGAAGTCAGAGATGTAGGAGGAAGAAAATGAGAAAAAGGAAGAATTGAACCAGTAGGAAATGTAGGAGAAGGAAAACGAGAACAAGGAGGAGGAAGTGGAGGAGGAGAAAGAGGACAAGAAGGAAGTGAAGGAGAAGGAAGAAGAGAAAGTAGAGGAGGACAAGAACAAGAAAGAAATGAAGTAGAAGGAAGAGATGAAGGAGGACGAGGAGGACGACAAGGAGAAGGTGGAGTTGAAGGAAGAAATGGAGGAGGATGAGAATGAGGACAAGGCAGAGGTGAAGGAGAACAAGCAGTCGGTGGAGAAGGAAGACAAGGAGGAGGAGGAGGAGGAGGAGGAGGAGGAGGAGGAGGCACCATTTCTCGTCGCATGTCGCCAGTGCTCGGTCCGGCCAACCAGGCGTTACGGTCATAAATTGTCGAGTCTCACGCTACGGGCGCCGCGGAGCAAGGAACGAAGAGGGCGCTGTCTGCACCTGCCGCCCCGCTCCGCCCCGCCCCGCCCCGCCCCGCCCCGCCTTGCATACCTTGGGAGTTAGTATAGACATGTTTAAACGGTTTGCTCACCCCTTTATTCGTTTATACTTAGACGGAGGATAAATGTGACTGAATCTTTGCGTTTTCTTTAAATGATCGGTGTTTTTAGCTTAATTTACGCCATGTAGATTAATTTAGGAGTTGTTTATTTTTTTATTCGTTTAATTGTTGAGTTAGATATGGTGTTGGTTGCGCAGATACCTTGTAATAATAAAGTTAAAAGGTATGATTTTGTTAGTGATTTCTGCAGATATGGCGTGTGATGAAGACATTTGTGCGTGTGTATGTGTGTGTATGTATTTATGTATGTATATAATGTGTGTGTGTGTGTGTGTGTGTGTGTGTGTGTGTGTGTGTGTGTGTGTGTGTGTGTGTGTGTGTGTGTGATGCTAGGTATTATTTACGATGTTGCGGCAGTTAAGTGAATATGAATGTTTAAGTGTAACGCACAGCAAAACAGAGGTAGGAAAATATATATGCTATAAAATCTACACCACAGCACAAAGAAACATTCATGAATAGCAAAACAGAGGTGGAATAATGTAAAAAAAAATATACAGCACATAAAGTAATATCCATGAAGCAATAAAATGCGTATTAAAGCTCCTGACACACGGCCCAGACAGAGGCGACGTAAATATTGCAATAGATCAATTTCCGGGCCATTCATTATTCATCGTTGTGGCAATTCAATAACGTGATGGGGCGGCGCTCGTTCGACTCTCGTCTGTCTTGCGTACGTTCACGGCGCAGCGAGCACAAAGGAACGTTCTCCACCGCTTCAGGAGTGCTTCGTTGCTTGCTTGCTTGGCCGGTCGATGTATGTGTGTGTGGAATGGGAAGGGGGGAGGGAGGGCCTGTATATGTGTGTGTGTGTGTGTGTGTGTGTGTGTGTGTGTGTTGTGGGGGGGTTGTATGTGTGTGGTGGGGATGGGGATCTGTATGTGTGTGTGTGTGTGTGTGTGTGTGTGTGTGTGTGTGTGTTGGTATTGGAAGTTTTTTATACATGTGATTGAACATGTTTTTTTGAGTGTGTGTATGTGCGAGAGGTATTGAAAAATAGATAAAGGGAAGAAAAGAAATAGATAAAGATAGATAAACTTAACTATAGATAGTAAAGGTAGCCAGATATATAAAAGTAAATATAGGATCGGATAGATAGATAAAGATAGGTAAAAGGAGACAGAAAAAGAAAGTGCTAGTCCTCAGAAAAAATGCAAAAAAAAAAAAAAAAAAAAAAGCTCTCTGCATCTCCGTAAACGTTCGCGGAAAGTTATTGGCTGAGCCGCGTCAATGTAAGGTATTTATATTCTCCGTGAGGCATTTTTAGGCACCGCTCCGAGTCGTATTTCAGCAGAGAAGCCTCGTTGTAATTCATTGTAGACGTTTCGTGCACCTGTTTGGCGGCAGGTGATGCGCTAAAGCCGTCTTATGTATGAATGTATATGTGTATGTATGTGTGTAGGTATGTGTGTATATATGTATTACCCTAAACAAATGTAAGTTATTGCGTTTATCTCTAAAATATATGATGATATGGAGGGGTAAGGAAAGTAGTTTTTTTTATAACGAAAATTGGATTGACGTTTCCGTAGAGTTCCGTGTAAAATCCCAAATCTTTTCCACCATATCCCCTCCCTTTTCTGCATAATATTACTCCTTGCCTTCATTCTTCTTTTCATCCGCCACTGCTTCTCTTTTCCTCGCCTTTACCTTCTCGTCCTCCTCCTGGTCTGCCTCCTTCTGCGCTCCTTCCCCCCTCCTCTTCCTCCTACCTCTTCGACAAACTCCCTCATCCCTGCATTTCCTGACGCTCTCCATCCATACCCAGCATTGCCAAAACTCCATAACTGTCGCTTCAGACCAATATGCGTGAAAAACTTTTAAGGAATCCAATTTCATCCCAACACGCAGATTTCCGTGTTGGAGAGTTGTGGGGAGGAAGAGACGGGGAGGCGGCGAGGAAATGAGACATTGTGAGGAACTTTTCCCCGCCCGAGATGTGGCGGCTTCTAACTTTCCATTTGGAGGTTTCGATCTCCATTAGAATTTCTTTGCGTGTTCCCTCGCGCGCGTCACATCGGTTTATACTTTGAGTTTTCCTCGTTTTTATTCTTTCTCTCTGCCTTTTCATCTACTAGTCTTTTTCCTCTTTTTCCTCTTTTTTCGTCTTTTGCATTTATCTACTTTTATCAACTATTTTTCTCGTTTGTTTATGTTAGAAATATATGTTCATTAATTTGAGACGTTGATATATTCAATTTTTCATTCCTTGTATTTTCCTTTCTATAAGCTGCTGATTTTTTTCTCGTTTTCAGTGCGTGTAAATATGTATGAATGTATCGCGCGATCTCTTTTCTACCATCTATTAAAATACGTGTCATTTCCTTTTACCAGTTTCAATTGTAGTGTTATTAATCGTTCAACCATTACAAACTTCTTTTCCTCTTTATCAACTAATGTGCTAACGACAACTTCTCTCTACCCTCAGATGATTCTCAACCGATGAAATGGAAGCCGAGGGCCGGACAAGGTCAGGGGCCAATCGCAGCAGCAGTCGGCGAGGCCCGCGATCGGATTGGCGGAGCAGCAACCAATCAGGAGGCACCAATTCTTCTGCCAATCAGTACTCCTCGAGCGACGAAGAGTGCGACGTAAGGAGCAGCGGGCGTGGCTATCGGGCTTCACAGAGGACAGGTGAGTCAGGTGTGAGTGTGCGGGATGGTCACTTGTGTTGCTGTTGGCCGCCAGGTGTGTTTTGTTGTCTGGGGGTGTTGGGTTCTCCAGGTGTCACGCCCAGGTGTTGTGGCGTCGCTTCCTGGTACTGTGTTGGTATTGCTTCGATTTGGCGTTGCGGGAAGTTAAACAGAGGAAGATAATGCAGTGGCGTAGTGTTATGGTGACAGAGTGCTCGTGTGGCGCCCTCCAGGGACAAATGGAGTGGGGAGTACAAGGTAAACACTAATAAATATGAGAAAGAAAACAATGAAACCGGCAGAGTGCAAACTATATGAATACCAAGTGTGTGTGTGTATGAGAGAGAGAGAGCGAGAGTAAGAGCGAGAGTGCGAGTAAGAGTAAGTGAGAGTAAGAGTAAAAGTAAGAATAAGAGTAAGAGTATATGAGAGTGAGAGTGACTAAGTGAAAGTGAGAGAGAGAGAGAGAGAGAGAGAGAGAGAGAGAGAGAGAGAGAGAGAGAGAGAGAGAGAGAGAGAGAGAGAGAGAGAGAGAGAGAGAGAGAGAGAGAGAGAGAGAGAGAGAGAGAGAATAAATAGAAGCGTCCTCATGTGAAAGCCTGGGAGTAAAGAGAGACGGAGAGAGAGAGAGAGAGAGAGAGAGAGAGAGAGAGAGAGAGAGAGAGAGAGAGAGAGAGAGAGAGAGAGAGAGAGAGAGAGAGAGAGAGAGAGAGAGAGAGAGAGAGAGAGAGAGAGAGAGAGAGAGAGAGAGAGAGAGAGAGAGAGAGAGAGAGAATAAATAGAAGCGTCCTCATGTGAAAGCCTGGGAGAAGAGAGAGAGAGAGAGAGAGAGAGAGAGAGAGAGAGAGAGAGAGAGAGAGAGAGAGAGAGAGAGAGAGAGAGAGAGAGAGAGAGAGAGAGAGAGAAGAGTGTAGCGAGTAAAGAGAGTAAAGAGAGAGAAAAAGAGAAAAGCGAAAGGGACGGAGGTCGGAGACGGAGCGAGTGGAGGGCTGGACCGCTCGGTGCCATTCCTCAAAGCATTGATTCGCCAAGTTCAGGATGATGGAAACGGCTCTTTTTCTCTCCACGTGCCATTGACTTTCCATTAAACTTTCCAGGAAGGTCAAGTATTAGCAGATGGCATTGCGTATTTATTTATTTGTTTTTGGAAAAGGTTGGAGTTGGATCGGCTTGGTATGGCTTGGCGCTGGGTACGAAGTGTGTGAGTGGGGGGAGAGGGGGCTCGTGTGTGTGTGTGTGTGTGTGTGTGTGTGTGTGTGTGTGTGTGTGTGTGTGTGTGTGTGTGTGTACTCTTTTTTTGCACTTATCTTTCCGGGAACGTAAATGAGAGCGAATTCTTGAGAAGCTTTCGCAGTCTGGAGTTTGTGAGTGATTTAAGATTTCAAACCCCATAAGAAGAATGCGGAGAAGGAGCAATTTTCTCCCAAATAATAACAAGCGAAGCACGGAGGAGGAGAAAAAAAAACACGAAAAAAGATCCCAGACTTCAGGATATCCTTATCTTTTACGCGCTCCTGTTTATATGTTGCGTGCGGGAAGTTATGCCCCGGAGCAGGTGTGGATTACAGAAAATTTCAACCTGCGTAAAAGATTCTGATATTAATTCGGGGAAACTTATGCACCGGCGTATTGAATGAGGACAAACCTTTACATTATTAGCTGTAGTGAAAGGGCGACACTAGGGATAGAGGAAAATAAGCAGTAGTAGCAGGAATTAAGGGTTGACAGTAGTAATAGAGGAAGAATAAGCAGTGGAAGCGGTGACAGATTGACAGTAAGGACACAGCAAACTCAGTAGTAGAAGTAGTAGCAGCAGTAGGAGTTCAAAGGGGTACAGTAGTGATAGACCCAGAGCAGTAGTAGTCGCAGTAGTGAAAGGGGAGTATAGTGACAGACCCAAATCAGCAGTAGTAGGATCAGTGGTAGCAGGTGCAAAAGTAGTAGTCGTATGCTCATAACACCAGCAGGGTAGCCAGCTTGTCTTTTCATCTCTAACAGTCCCAAAACACTATGCTTCATCGGGCACAAGCGTGATATCCAGCCCCGTCAAGGTGAGATATATTCAACCAAGCATAGTTTTAGCGGGTTTAATAGTGAACAAGGTTTTAGTAGCGCAGTAGCGGGCGGGAGGTTGGGGCTTATCTGGGACAATCACACAAATCTAGGCGTCATCGGGGCGGAGCGTGATATCTGGGCCCATAAAGGTGAGATGTATTCTATAATTAGGCTCCAAATTGTGGGCCGTCTCTTTGCGTGCCCTGGAGTCACGAGAGTCGGGCAGGAGAGTGTTTCTGAGCCCGGGGAAAGTGTTTTATATGACGGCTAAACGGCGGAAATGCAGACAGCCGGGGAGGGTTCCTGAATTTACCGTGTCTTAGGGCTTTCAGGGGGGCTTTGAGGGGGTCGTGGGGTCTGTTTGGAGTCGCATAGGAGGGGCGTAAGAAGTTCGTGTGTGTGTGTGTGTGTGTGTGTGTGTGTGTGTGTGTGTGTGTGTGTGTGTGTGTGTGTGGTGGGGTGTAGAGGGAGGGTTAGGGATCTGTCGTGTATATGGAGGGGTGTTTTTGCGGGGATAGGGTCGTCTTGTGCGTTTGTGTGCGTGTGTGTGTGTGTATGTGTGTCTGTGTGTGTCATAACGGGCTGAAGACACATCGTTGGACACAGAAACACAACACAATTTTCAAGAACATTTTCCCTTCCCCTAAAATCAGTTCTCTTCCTTGTTTATCTTCCCTCGTACATCCACGCAAATGCACCTTCCTCTTCATTTATCTATCCCTTCCTCCTTCCTTCCCTTCCCTTCCCTTCCTTCCTTCCTTCCTTCCGTCCTAGCTCATTTCCATGCCTAGTTCCCTTCTCCCCTCGGCCACATCTACGCCCCGCACCTCACTTACCGCCCTCTCTCCCCTCTCCAACACCCCCAATAGTACGTGCACACACACACACTTCGCTATGCTCCCCTGCGCTGGCCCAATTTACATACATATAATATAGCTGGAGACACGTCGCTTGGGATTCAATTGGAGACGGATCGATGACGGCTGCGGCGAGGCGAGGCGTGGTGAGGCGGACTGGCGGACGGGGACGACTTTGACTCCTCTACTCTGCACTCAGTCCCCCTTAATAACTCAAGGTGTGGCGAGGTGGCTGGCGTAGTGGTGTTCCTGGCACTCACTGGTCCTGGTTCAGTCTGCTTTCGCTTACGTAAGACACAGTGGTCTCTCTCTTCGGGGAAGTTGGGTCGGTTTTGAGTGCTATATGACATTGATTCTAGCGTGTATTTTGACTCTTGTTTTGTGTGGTGAAGTGAAGTCGGGTTGCGATAGAACGACTTGGGATCGGTCAGTTTGCATTTAGTTCAGTCGCCGATCTTGATATGAGGTGAAGCAAGACATTTTTTTGTAGCGAGTAATTTATCTTAGGCTTGTTGTTAACCACTCGTCTTGCTGTTTGTGGTGAAGAGAAGCTGTGTCCTGAAGGGAAGGATTTCGACTCAATCACTGTACGTAAAAAGTCTAATCACGCTGCATAATCATTTTTTATTTTATTTTGCGGCGCACCTTTTGATATTGGTGTCTTTGTTATTCCAGTGTATGAGCGATCCGAATTTCATCATAACTTTTCTACTAATAATATCGAAATTGAAAAAAATAGGACAGTTTTTTCGATATCCCGATGATAAGAAAATAACCAAGGCAGTTTGTGTATGAAGGTGACGATATGGCAAACACAGTGAGACCGTGTGAAGAGTATGCGAACTGAGGCTCACGGTTCGATGAGGACGTCTGTTGGATCGGCGTCTCCTGGATCACCTCCTCGTCACGCTTCCCACTCTCCCTCCCCCTTCCACGCCAGGCTGACCAGGTTCCGACGCTTTCGACTTTCACAACAGACATTTCACAAGTCCAGAAAAGGAGATTAATCGGGTTCTCATGGGTAATATTTTACATACATAGTGCAGAAGCGTTGTCAAACTATTCCTGGGCTTATAAAACTACCCATGGAAATACCCACAGCCTCTACGAAAGCCTTGTCAAATGTTGGGATGGACTCTGCAGCGGCGTGGTGAGGGCGTGTCAGCTTAGTGTGTTCCTGGCGTGTTATCTCACCGTTTGTTATTGTGTGTCTGCGTTTTCGTTTTCAAGTGGGCCATTCTTGTTTTTATGCATTTGGGATTGTACGGTGATGATGTTTGTTGATTTGAAGGTATTTGTTGTTTGTGTCAGGGTCTTTTGTTTATTGTTTGTAAAGAGTGTTTGTGTTTGCTTTCGTTTTCAAGTGGTTTGTTTTTGTTCTCTCATTTGGGATTGTACGGTGATGTTTGTTGTTTAGAAGTTGTTGTTTTTGTTTGTGTCAGGGTCTACTGTTTGTTGTTTTGAAGGTGTTTGTCTGAAGATTTTATGTTTGTTGTTTTGAACTTGTTTGTGTTTGGAATTCCCTTCGGATCAGGAACTTCTTTTTATATTGGTTTGAAAGTGTTTGTTGTTTTGTGTTAGTGTTGTGTTTGTGATCCTGTTTTGAATTCCCTCGGCGTCCGGCTTTCTCGTTTGAGTTGCTATTGAAGTTTTGTTGTGTGGAGTTAAACCGACGATCCGGCTTGACGTTGGTATAATCCTCTGATAGTATTATTAAAGAATTTTTCACAGTTCAGTGTTAGAAAGGCGTTCTATTTGGGCTATGACCTTCAACTGACTGTTATTATTATTATCTCTAGTACGTTTCCACGCTTCCTCGCCTCCAATGCATTTTCATATTGTAAGCTTCAAAGTGTTTTCCCGTTAATCTATTTTTCCCGTAATCGTCTTATATGAATATTGGTGTTTGTAGCCCATTCTCTATTTCTCGTTTTATTTAAATAACGATTTTTTTTCTTGGGATCACACTAAACATTCTTTCTACATAATCATATATATTACTGTTATTCCACTATAGTTGATTTGCCTTTTCGCAATACGTTTTAATAATTTCAAACTTTACCTGGACTTTATATCGTTCAAGTTTCATTAAACTTCACTTTATTTTGAATGACTAAAATATCATTACCTCATTATTCTTGGTGTTGTTATTGCTGACTTGCCCGTATTAATTTTTCCTTCATATACTCGGAACACAAACACGAACACTGTACGATAAGGAAAAATGAATATATGGCCGAATGGTAGCGTTTCAAAACATCTCACCGCTCAGAAAATAAAGTGAAAGTAACAAATAAGAATAAAACAAAGACTGAGACCTAACTGTTATTGAATTAATGCGAACCAGTAGCAACGAAAATGAGCAATAAGGAAAAAAAAGTAAAAATGGGCAAAAGAAATGAAAATGAGCAATACAAAAAGATACTGAAAATCAACAAAGCAAAAAATGTAATTATTCTGAAAACTCTGACTCGTGACTGTAAGTGTATGGATGCAAAACAGAATCAAACCGAAACTAAGCAAGGAAAAAAAATAATGGGAAAATATATATATAAAAAACTCTAATCCATAACTAAGAGTATAAATGCAAAACATAAACCAAACATAAACTGAGCAGCGCAAAAGAGGAATAAAAAAAAATGTGGAAGCGAAGTTAACCGCAAGCAAGCACTCAGGTGGAGGAAAGTCGAGAGGCGAAGAACAGGTGTGTGGAGTTAATCGGAGAGGCAGGTGTGGGGGGACGGGGGGAGGGAAAGCTGCCCGTGTGTGTGTGTGTGTGTGTGTGTGTGTGTGTGTGTGTGTGTGTGTGTGTGTGTCTAGGGAGAGCCGTGAGAGGGTGAAGAAAAGAGGGCGTGGGAAGAGGAGGAGGAGGAGGAGGAGGAGGGAATATAGTAAAGGGAGTTACATGGTCTCTCACGTCTTGTATAGCTACTGTTTTCTCTCTCTCTCTCTCTCTCTCTCTCTTACAGAATTTACTGGATATATTCAGAATGTTTTTCGTCAATATATATCCATCAACACACACACACACACACACACACACACACACACACAGATAGTAGAGGTGTTGGAAGAAAAGGCCAGAAGGAGGAGGATAGGAGGAAGAGGAAGAAGGGGATGAGGATGCAGAAAAATAGTAGAGAGAGGAAGAAGGAGAGGGGATAAAATAACGAAATACAAACACACAAACACACATACACACACTACTCCCCCCCTCCCTTCCCCCACACACATACACAAACACAAACACACTCACCACCCCACCTCCCCACGCACACACTTCCCCCTCCACCCCCACACTCACCGCACCTTTCCCCCTCACACTCACCGCCTCTCCCCCCCCCCACTCGCCGCCCCTCCACCCCCCCACCCCCACACACACTCCCCGAAGGCTCCCAAACACATAAATCGGGTACTTGGGTGTATTTATTTGAGCGCGGCGGCGAGACCAACACTGCTGAAACACTCGCAATAACCCCGAATTAATGCCTCCTCGCTTGGTATTATCCGCGGCCCATTCCTTACCGCGAGCAGTAGGAGGAGGAGGAGGAGGAGGAGTGGTGATGGTGGTGGTGATGTTGTGGGAGGAAAGAAAGATGTGCATTCGAATGTAGGAAAAAAAAAAGGAGTACAGAGTAATTTGTATGTGTGTGTGTGTGTGTATGTGTGTGTGTGTGTGTATGTGTGTGTGTGTGTGATGTATCTTCCGCACACAGTGACAAACCAGCCGTGTGTACGTATTTCAGTGTCGTGTAAGTTATAAAGTGAAGTTGAAACGGTCATATGTTACAATGTGTGCGTGTTTGTGTGTGTGTAGGTGGGGGAGGAAATGTGTGTGTTTGTGTGTGCGTGCATGTGCGTGTGTGCGTGTGTGGCAGAGTAGAGCTAATCGTGAGTTAAGAGAAGAGTTTGTGGTTGCCTCACGTTACCTGCTGTGTGTGTGTGTGTGTGTGTGTGTGTGTGTGTGTGTGCGTGTGTGTGTGTACGTAATGGTATTGGATTCCTTATACCTCCTGACGATAGAGCTTAATTCTTTCTTTTAATACTCCCAATATTATAATAAAGTCACTTCCTAATTAAAGTGGCTAATAGCTACAGTGCTGCCCTCTATATACAGGCAGTTTTAAAAGTCACTCCTTAATCCATGCAGCCGTTTTCTTTTTATGTCCATTTCCTTTTCAGTGAGTCGAAGCACACCTGTTCAAACTGCCTCCTAATTACATCATAGGTGTGCTCCTATTGACCAGCGCCGCCTTAAATTACGGGTGATTGTCCTCCCTTTAATCGGCCACTCACCTGCCCACAGTTGCTTGAAGTTCGTGTGATAAATAAACATTATGAGTATGCGATATATGTACTGTTTAGGCTCCTTATATATGTTTAGTATCAGACAGCTCTCCCACTGAAATTAACCTTCACCTGGCCACGCGTTTTTTTTTTTTTTTTTTTTTTTTTGAGCAGTGATTAGAGGGCCTTCTGATTCTTTGGTCCGTATTACTAAACATTTCGTCGTCCAAGTACACAAGGCTTTCGTAGCAGTTTTGGGCATTTCCAGGAGTAGTTTTATGACCCTGGTGGTAATTTGGCTAGTTTCCTACACCGCGAACCTAAAGAAACACTCATTAGAACCCAATTGATCCTCTCTTTGACATTTAAAAATACTGATGTGAGAAGCGAAAGGGTCTTATAACACCGACCCTTGTCTCGTTATTTTTGCCCTTGAGCTGAAGTTGTTTTCGTTACTGAAAGAAAACGACTGGTATGTATAATAAAGGATCTCGTGATGTTTACAAGGGGGTTGACGTGTAGGGAGTTCGGTGTGTGTGTGTGTGGGAGGAAAATAAGACTAATTGCAGGTTGAAAAGGTTGTACGTATAATAAAAAATGAGAAAATGGGAATGTCAGCATTGTTAAGGTTTGATTTTGCATTATTAAGAACCTAGTGACTTTTGCAAGGATGTGGGGCGTGTAGGGAGGGCGTTCTGTGTGTGGGCGAGCTGAAAAACTGATATGCAAAATAAAAATGTGAAAAAAATAAAAATGTCAGTATTGTTAAGACCAGATTTTGCATTATAAAGAATTGTGTGACGTTTGGAAGGGGGTGAGGCGTGTAGGAAGGGCGGTGTGTGTGTGTGGGATGAAAAAAGATGAAATGTCGGCAAACAATAGTAAGTAAAAATGAGATGTCGGTATTGTTCAGATCAGATTTTGCATTATAAAGTCTTGTGACGTTTGACAGGGCGTGAGGGTGTATGGAGGGCGGTGTGTGTATGTGGGGGAGGGATGCAGAAAAAATAACTATAGGCTGCAAATAAATAAATAAATGTTGGTGATGTTAAAGATCAGATTTTGCATTATAAAGAGTCTTGTGACGTTTGACAGGGCGTGAGGGTGTATAGAGGGCGGTGTGTGTATGTGGTGGAGGGATGCGGAAAAAAAAGGCAAAATATAGGCTGAAAAAAAAGAAATGTCGATAATGTTAGCGATCAGATTTTGCATTATAAGTGATTGCCAGGCGTGTAGGAAGAGCAGTGTGTGGGAGAGAAAAAAAATGCACTGTTGGCTCAAAAACTGGTACGGATAAGAAAAATGAAAAAAAAAAAAAATGAAATGTAGTATGGTTAAGGCCAGATTTTGACATTGCCAGGCATGTAGGGACGGCGGCGTGTGCGTTGCCGAGGAAAATAAGACAAATTGTGGGCCGGAAAATTCGCCGGCCGTTTGGATCAAATTTGGGTCGTCAATAGAGAAAGTGTCAGACGGCTTATCCCCTCCAATTACGGATTCGCTAATCGTCCAATAATTCATCCGATTGGATTACACTTTTCCGGTCGGGTAATTAAGTAAGAGCCTTTATGGTATCGCTTTCCATTTTCTACACGTCCCCCTCGAGCCTCGGGGTAACACGTGCTAGTGGAAAAAGGAACATGTAATTGAATACGGCTGAAAAAAAATAAAAATCTATATGTTTCCAGCCTTACCTTTTCCCTGGAAGATTGAATTCATTATATCGATTTGAGTCCCGTTTTAAAGTTTTTGAGAAGGGTCGAACTCTAAACGAAGCCTAATTAGATTCCTTTTGATGGCCAACTAACTCAATCATGCATTTTTTTTTCGGCGCTTGGCGTGACCCCGGACGAACAGATGAGCGCCCGGCTAATCGGTGATGAAACTCCCTCGCAACGGGACGCCAAATTGAAACAGAGAGGACGGGCGGGCAAGCTGCAGGGAGAAATATGAAACAAAAGGGAGGAACCGGAAAAAGAGAACCCCGACTTTCCAGTTAGCACACGAAAGAGGAAAGAGAGGAAAGAAAGAGAAAAAGAATCCACGACTACAAAGTGTTCCGGCCAATATGTGAGCCAAAAGTCCGCGGCCCAAAAACCCGGCTCCAAAATGCAATTACCTCCGGATAATGGAAAATATCCCTCAAGTTTTAATCCGCCGCGTGTGCTCACGGCGGCCAGAAAATTCACGATGTTAGACTGTGGCCGCTCCTATGATGTGGAAGGAGGAGGATGGGGATGAGGATGAGGAGGTACGTAAAGGTGGAGAAGGAGGAGGAGGAGGAGGAGGAAATAGATAGTAAAGGGGAAGAAAATGGGAGAGAAGAAGAAAAGGCCAGAAGAAGGATGATGTGAGGAGGAGGAGGAAGAACATGGGCGGCGATAAAAGGAGTGGGAATGAGAGAAGAGAAGGAGAGAAATGAAGAAGAACGACAAGAAAAAGGAGGATAAGGAAGAACAAGAAAAATAAGACAAAGATTGACAAGAAGAAAATAAGGGTAAAGGAATAATAGTTGGTGTGAAAAAAACCAGTTAAAGATGATGAAAGGAGGAAGAAAAAGGACAAGAAAGTAAGAATATAGTGAAAAAAAAAAATAAAGAGAGAGATTGAGGATGATGAAAGAAAAAAAAGATGAAAACAGTGAGGAAAGAGGGAAGGGAAGAGTATAACGGAAAATAAATAATAGAATAGAGGAGGGGAAGACAGGAATAAATAAACATAGAAGAGGATGAATTAAGATGAAAGTGCAAGGTTATAGAGAAGAGGAAATGAAGAACAAACTTACCTGAAAGAATTACAACACAGACGTACAGGTAAGAATAATTAGTTGTCTTTGTGCAGGTAAAGGTGAGAAATATTTACCTGGGCGCTGGAAAAAGGAGGGAACAGAGAGAGAGAGAGAGAGAGAGAGAGAGAGAGAGAGAGAGAGAGAGAGAGAGAGAGAGAGAGAGAGAGAGAGAGAGAGAGAGAGAGAGAGAGAGAGAGAGAGAGAGAGAGAGAGAGAGAGAGAGAGAGAGAGAGGTGGTAAGTGAGATTAATGAGGTATTTCAAGGCACATAGTAAGGAGAGGAGAAAAGGAAGAAAAAGGAGAGGAAATGCAGGAGGAAGAGGTTAAGGAGAGAAAGAGAGAGGGAGAGAGAGAGGGAAAGAATGAAGGGGGGGAGGGGGTGATTCGATGCCAGCTCGCGAGGGGGAACAAAGAATCAAATATCGTGAAATGAAATGGAAAGGAAAATTGAAATCGAAAAATATTTTATGCATTCCATTCCGACTGAAAAAAAAAGTGTTACGTACTTTTAAAGATTTTGTACTGCACTTCGTTGGCTTTCGATTACGCCACGAGAAAAGTTGTCGGTTCTGATAGGATTGAAGTTGAGGGTAAATGCAAAAATTATATATAAAAAAATAATGAAAGGGTAATAATACTGCCTTTATGATTTTTTTTCTTTTAGTATCTGGGAAATTTAATAGTAATAGAAGTGGTTTTTATATTCCGAATGAATTTACATAATGTGTGTGGGGGGAGGGAGAGGGAGAGGGAAAGGGAAAGGGAAAGGGAGAAGGAAAGGGAAAGGGAAAGGGATAGAGAAAGGGAAAAGGAACAGGAGGGAGAGGGTACACTTCTCCCCTTTCTTTCCTCCCCTTTCTTCTCTCCTCTCTTCCTTCTCTCTCTCCTCCCTTCCCTTTCCTCCCTTTCTCCTTCCTTCGCCCATTACCAGACGCTGAGCCGCGGTGCATCCTTCCGTCTATTCCCCCCCAAAAAACACACACACACACACACACACACACACACACACACACACACACACACACACACACACACACACCTGCCTCATCAGACGCCCGTAAATGCCACTGCGGGAACCATTGATCTCCCGCCAACACCTGACGCTGAAACGGAAATAAGATCGCGTATTTTCTGCTTTTGCCTCTCTCTTCTCTCCCCCTGCCGCCGCCACCACCGCCATTATTAACGCGCTGATTAATGTTCCCCTTTTCTCTAATTGTTGCCGCCGCCGCCACCATCACCGCCGCCGCCGCCACAGTCTTTGTAATCACCACCACTACCACCACCACCTACACCACCACCGCCATCAATAACTTTTCTTTTGTTCTTAATTTTATCACCCCTCCTTTTATTGCTACTACTACCTTTGATGTTATTGCTGCTGTTACTACTACTACTACTACTACTACTACTACTACTACTACCACCACAGCTACAACTACACTACACCTTAATATCACCTTGCACCATCACCACCATCAGTCACCACCACCACCACATCCAATACCACACCTTAATACTCTCCCCACAGAACAACATCACTCGAACCCCCCCAAAATATACATAGCCTAAGCAGAATTGAACCCTTTTTATGGTGAGGTTTTAGAAGGCCTTAAATCTACCCTCCCTCCCCCCCTCGGAAGGCCGTAGCGCAGCAGGTTTTAAAATGAGGCGCTAAAAGAGGCGTAAACAAGATTAAGGAGAAGGTGTTAGGCGGGGTGGTGAGGCGAAGGGCTGGAGTGAGTCTGAGTCTGAGCTGTTAGACGCCTCCACCCCTTACATCAACTATTTCCAAAGGCCAAAAAAAGGAGATCAGTCGAGTTCTTATGAGTGGTATTTTAGGTTCATGGTGCAGAAGAAAGGTTAAACTACCACCAGGGTCATTAAACTAGCCCTGGAAATGCCCACTACCCCAACGAAACCTTGTCAAATATGTGTGCTTGGGGGACGAAAGGTTTTAACTGTATGGCTCTGAGATTGAGGCGCTGCTCTTACCTCACCCTTCCCTCCTGAGTCAGTCGTGTGAGTCAGTCAGTCGAAGTCATGGAGTCAGAGAATTGTGAGTCTTCGTTGGAGTGTGTTGAGTCGTTTAGAGAAGTTTTGTGTGTTTGGAGTGTTTTTTTACGTGTTTTTTTCATCGTTTTCATTTTAAGGACTGCCAAATTTAGATGTGTTTTAGGGTGCCGTTTTTTTGTGTGTGCGTGTGTGATTTTAGCTTTGATGTTTAGATAAAAAAAAACTAAAGCTGATTGTCTTGCTTGGTTTGTAAAGTCAGGAAAAACGAATACACACACACACACACACACACACACACACACACACACACACACACACACACACGTCTACTTGTGGCGATCAATACAAGTTTAATATTGTTGACTCAGTGGAACGAACCAAAGGATGAAGCTCTCCACTCCCTTATGCCCTCCCTCCCTCCCTCCCTCCCTTCCTTCTTTCATTTATTTTTTCTTCCTCACTTTTTTCCTTCCTCTCAATTTCGTCTTCCTTTTTTCCTTCCATCTCTTCTCCCTTTTTCTTTCTTCTCCCTTCCTTATTTTCTTCTTCCTCTCTTTCCTTCTTCCTTTCATCAATCTCATTTTTGCTCTACTTCTTACCCCCTTTTTTTTCCTTATTTCCTCCTTTCCTTAATTACTTCTTTGTTTCATTTAATTTTCCTTCATTGCCTTTTTTCATTCTTCCATTCCTTCCTTCCATATCTTCATTAATCTTGTGTTTGGTTTCTATTTTACGCTGCCTTCTCATCATTCAAATCTTTTTTTCGCTCATTCATATTTTAAGTACTACATCATTTCATATTTTTTTTCAGTCATGTGTTTGTTTCTCCTTCCATTCATTGTGATGCATCTAACCCCCTTCACCTCCCTCTCAACACAGATTCATAACCTCTTTTGATGATGCAACACGCTCAGCCATTCAGCCGCGAGGTCAGGCCAAGGATTAAACCAGACAATATATGAAAGAGCATCGAGCGAGTGCTTCAAAATGCAAAGGAAATGACTGCATAATAAACGCCAAATGAGAAGAAAGGAAATGAAAGGAGGCAAAGAAAAGGGAATTTGTTTTGGAAGAATTTCTCATTTCAGCCACATACACACGCGCACACACACACACACACACACACACACACACACACACACACACACGCACACGCACACACACAAGAAAAATATGAATGAAAAAAATGGAAAAAAAAGAAATCAAGAAAAAAGAAAAAAAAAGAAGGAAAAGAAGAGAAAGAAAAGAAAGGTCGAAGAAAAAGAAAGAAAGTTAAGAGAGATAAAACGAAAGAAAGGAAAAAAAAAAGAAGGAACTACTGAGAGAGAGAGAGAGAGAGAGAGAGAGAGAGAGAGAGAGAGAGAGAGAGAGAGAGAGAGAGAGAGAGAGAGAGAGAGAGAGAGAGCAAGGAAACCATAGGAGCTAACAATAGATAGCGAACAACCTTTAAAATATACATCGATGGAAAGAGGGAGAGAGGGAGATGAAGAGAAAGGGAGAGACAGAGACAGAGAGAACGGAGGAAGATCATGGAGGGGGAGGGAGATTACGGAGGGGAGATTAAGGAAGGGGGAGACCAGGAGGGGAGATTAAGAGAAGTGGGGAGGCAAGAGCTTAGAGAAGAAAGGGGAAGAGAATTGAAGGAACGAAGAGGAGGAAGAGATAGACAGAAAAAAATGGCCCTGAGAGAAAGAGACGTAGAGAAGAGAAAGAATGAAGAGAGGAAGAAAGATGAGAGAAAGGAAGAAAGAAGAAGGGAAGAATAGAATAAGGAAGAAAGGAAGAAGAGAAACTGATAGATACATAGATTGATAGATGAAGGAAGAAAGAAAGAAGAGAGAAAGGAAGAAAGAAGAAAGAAGGGAAGAATAGAAGGAAGAAAGGAAGAAGAGAAACTGATAGATAGATATGGAGATTGATATAAGCAGATGGTTGTAAATATATATAAATAGATAAAAATTTAGACAGATATACACATTAATAGAGAGTTAGATCGGTATTGAGAATGTTCGACAGTCCTATTGATGAAAAAGATAAATCTTTGGGTTGATAAAAATAGAGAAATTGATTTAGATGCTAATGATCGGAAAAAAAAGACCAATATATTTCGTTGGCAAACCATAATGAATGTAAATGATTTCGATTCATAAAATAAATGCTAAACATCAGCAAAAAAAAAAAAAAAAAAAAAAAACTATAAAAAACAAAAAAATCAAGTTTGAAAAGAAAGAAAAAGAAAAAAAAGGAAGAAAAAAAGACATTTTCGGTACTGCTATGCGTTTGAGAGAGAGAGAGAGAGAGAGAGAGAGAGAGAGAGAGAGAGAGAGAGAGAGAGAGAGAGAGAGAGAGAGAAATCCATTCCCTCCCACCCACCCAATACGTAGGAATGCTCCGAGCGAAGAACTGCAAGAAGACCGAATCTTTTCCTGCAGGTTTTCGCTCCTTTCCGATATTTTTGCGGACACGGGAGTCAAAAAATGTGGACACGAGACTCTTTGCTGTAATTTATTTTTCGTTCGTCTTAAAGAAAAATCATTAACGAGGTGAATAATGAGACAACGGTCACTAAATAATGAGAATAAAAAGAATAATAAAAACCGAATAGCATCGAAATTGAACTTAAAATAGTGTGGAAAATAACCAAAAAAAAAAAATACTAATGATAAGAATAAAAACAGTAATGATGATGATGATGATGGTTCAGGTGAATCTAAAATCGTAAAGCTTCCAGGTAAAGTAAGAAAAAAGAAACATGACCGGCGCAACACGAAGCCCTATTATTATTATGAGTGCGCGTGGAGGAGGAAGGGGAGGAGGAGAGGGAGAAGGAGTGAGGAAAAGAAAAAGAAAGAAACTAGTAGAAATATTAACTTAGCGGATGAATGAGGAAAAAAATGAAAACGATACGGATAAAAAGAAGAAGAATGATGTGAGAGGGAGAAGAAGAGACAGAAGGAAAACTAAGAATAAGGAAGGGAAAAGGAAGTGAAGAAATAGAAAGAAGAAAATAAAAAGAAAGAGAAACTAGTAGAAATATTAACTTAGCGGAGGAATGAGGAAAAAAATGAAAACGATACGGATAAAAAGAAGAAGAATGATGTGAGAGGGAGAAGAAGAGACAGAAGGGAAACTAAGAAAAAGGAAGGGAAAAGGAAGTGAAGAAATAGAAAGAAGAAAATAAAAAGAAAGAGAAACTAGTAGAAATATTAACTTAGCGGAGGAATGAGGAAAAAAAGATGAAAACGATACGGATAAAAAATGGAAGAATGATGTGAGAGGGAGAAGAAGAGACAGAAGGGAAACTAAGAATAAGGAAGGGAAAAGGAAGTGAAGAAATAAAGAGAAGAATGGAGAGGAGAAGAAAGGATTAAAAGAGGTTACGGGCTTAGTTTTTTTGTCATAGCTTTCTTTATAAATATCGTACCTCTAAAAACCTTCTCTAACATATTGTCTCTAAAGGAAAAGACTTAAAAAAGAAGGTTATCAGTATTTCATTTCAATCTTTCATGTCTATTTTTTTTTACGGTACTCTTTAAAACACTTCGGTAACTTACTTTCTCTGTTTATATGTTTGTCTCGAGTTACAAAATGAAAAAAAATTATGATGTTTAAGGAACATTTTTTTGTATTAGATGTGAGATGGTGATGATGGTGAGAGCGATGGTGATGATGGTGATGGTGATGGTGGTGGTGTTGTAGTCTCTGTTGTTGATAAGGAATAAACAGGAAGGGAAGAGAGAGATAAGAAAGAAAAGAGAAAAAAAAGAGAAAAACGAAATGACATGACGTGTGGGTTTTATCTCCCTTCCTTTGGTTTCTGGTTTCCGAGTCTCCCTTTTTCTCTCTCCTTTTATCTCCCTCTCTCTCCTTTCTCTGTCATTTCCTGTATATGGTTGCTGGAATTGACTCTCTCTCTCTCTCTCTCACACACACACACACACACACACACACACACACACACACACACACATACACACACAAAATTGCCTTCCCCGTACAATATGGTGGAGCTGACTACGCCTGACGTCTCATCTATCCCAGTTGTCTTCCTCCCACGCCCGCTGACGCCCTCTCTGCCTTATGCTCTTTCTCTTCATTTTCCCGCTAGGTACTCCGGTGAACGAGGGTGATGTTTGCTGGGGTGGGAGGGGGAGGGGGTGGAAGAGAGAGGGGTGAGAGAGAGAGAGAGAGAGAGAGAGAGAGAGAGAGAGAGAGAGAGAGAGAGAGAGAGAGAGAGAGAGAGAGAGAGAGGGGTGAGACGGTGAGAGAGAGAGACAGAGAGAGAGTGAGAGAGAGAGAGAGAGAGAGAGAGAGAGAGAGAGAGAGAGAGAGAGAGAGAGGACTGAGAGAGAAAGGGAGAGAGTAGAGAGTAGAGAGAGAGGCAATTCCAGTACCGTAACCATGTATAGTGACGTGAAAATGAGAGATATAAAAAGAGAGGAAAGAAGAGACAAAAGGAGAGAAAAGGAAAGAGAGAGAGAGAGAGAGAGAGAGAGAGAGAGAGAGAGAGAGAGAGAGAGAGAGAGAGAGAGAGAGAGAGAGAGAGAGAGAGAGAGAGAGAGAGAGAGGAGAATAGGAAACAAAGTGGTAAATTAATATAAAGTTTGTATCCCTTTGTGTTTTGTTCATTTGATTAGGAAGGGAAAGTTGTTTTAGGGGAAGGTGTGCACTGAAACCAATTACCTGAACACATTAAAACAGCAGCAACAAGAACAATAATAATGATAATAAAATAATAATAATAATAATAATAATAATAATAATAATAATAATAATAATAGCAGTAAATATAGGTTCAGTTCCGGCCGTATTCATAATAAGAAGCTTTTACTGTGTCAGGGAAAATAGATAGGTAGGGTTGGGTTACCTGGTGGCTCATATATCACCTGAGAGAGAGAGAGAGAGAGAGAGAGAGAGAGAGAGAGAGAGAGAGAGAGAGAGAGAGAGAGAGAGAGAGAGAGAGAGAGAGAGAGAGAGAAGAGAGAAGAGAAGAGAAGAGAGATAATTCGTACACTTCCGTCATTGAACTCACGTAGTAACGAATATTTTTAAGCCTCTGAGGGAACTGATCTTCTTGCCATTGTTGTGCCTTTCAGTAATCACAACAACAACAACAACAACAACAACAACAACACTTCTTATAGCCATTGTCATGATTTTGGTTCGCATGTGTTTTGGTTTCATAATTCTTGGCGCTGAAAATCGATACCAAAGTGACGGAAGGAAAGCTTTGTCCCCCTCACACGCAATGCTCACCCTTCACCCTTCCCTTCCTCCCTTCCTCCCCTCCTTCGTATCTCCATCGCCATCTCTTTCCTTTCCTCTCTTTCGCAACCTAAGACTTCGCCATCCTTCCTTGCTCTCGTTGTTCTTCCCTTTCATCTCTTCCGTTCTCCATCGCTATTTTTGTCCCTTGCTCTCCTTCCATTCATTCATCCCTCTTTTCACTTATCTTTCCTGCCATTCCTCTATCTTTCCTTGCTTCTGTCCCTCAATTTCTTCATTTATTCAACCCCTTTCCTCATTTATTACTCACCATCCCTCCATCCCACCATTCTCTTCATTCCTCCTCCACTCCTTTTATCCCTGCCAGCTTATTTACTTATGTTCATCTCTCCACTCATCCATTCCCCCGTTTATTCATTATTCTTCCTATTTATCCCTTCCAGCATCCCTCTATTGCGTCATCTATTCATCTCTCCATTCATTCTTCTTCCCTTCCAGCATCCCTCCTTTGCACCATCCGTCTCTCCTCCTCTCTTCCTTTTTCTTCCCTCCGTCGGGCTCCAACTGTGTCCTGCATCAGTTGTCTTTTACTCCCCGGTCCAGCTGTCAGCGGTACTAGCTCGGGTTCCCTGGCGCCGAGTCTGTCCATTTTGTGCTGAGTGTCCTCCTTCAGAGCGCCAGTTAGTGCCATATGTTCGTCTCTAGTCTGTCCTGCGTCATCCCTTCCCCCCACATTGTCCTCCTCCTTCTCCTCCTCTTCTTTATCTTCAGTGTCCTTTCGTCGTTTCCTTTCAATGCAATATTTTTCTTCATCTTTAGGCTTTTTTGGCATGATCTTTGTTCTCTATCTGTTCACCCCTCTCTCCCACTTTCTCTTCCTCCTTTTCCTCTTTCTCTTCTTCTTCTGTGTCCTTCGTCGTTTCCTTTCCATGCAGTTCTCTTCTTTATAGTCCCTCTTCTTCTCCATCTGTTCGTCTCCAGTTTGTCCTCGTCCTCCTTCACCCCTTGGTCTCCTTCCCTTTCTCCTCCTCCTCCTCCTCCTCCTCCTCCTCCTACACCTTTTCTTTTCCATGCAGTACTCCTCCTTCGTCTTTGTCTCTCTTGTCATGCTCCTCCTCCTCCTCCTTCTTCTCCATCTCTTCGTCTCTTGTTTTTCTATTCTCACTACTTCCCGTCTCCTCCTCCTCTTCCTCCTCCTCCTCCTCCTCCTCCTCCTCCTCCTTCTCCTCGTCTTTGTCCTTCTCTTCCCAGTCCTTTAATTTCTGATCCGTCTCTTCTTATCCTCATCATTTCTTCTTTGTTCTTCTTTTATGCATTGCTCCGGATGCTGCGCCTCTCTCCGTCCCATCTGTCATCTCGTGTCTGGGTTTATTCAGCATCCTAATATTTATTTACATTATTTATTCAGTATTGTCATCCCTGTTCCTCTTATGTTTATTTCTTTTATCATAACAGTCATGTAAATGCATCCTATGTGTCACCATTTTTCATTTTTTTTTTTTGTATGAGAGAGAAAGGCGGAAAGAGAGGAGAGACAGACATTTATATTCCTATTTTGTTATTGTCTTTCTTTTTCTTTTGTTTGCATTTCACATTTTCAGCTTTTTTTGTGTGTGTGTGCGTGTTTTTCTGTGCCTGAAACAAAACACACAATTTCTGAGTGCGCCTTGTAATGTTACGTTGTCGTTCTCATTATAAAGGTTATGTTGCTCGGAGTTAAAAAGGAAAAAAAAAATGTGAGAGAAAAAAGACAAAAGTAATTCATGAACTACAAGACATGTGGCGCTGCTATTTGCATAAAGAAAGAAAACAAAAACATGTATGATGCATTTTGAACAAGTAAACTAATTGAGAAGCGCGTGGGAAGGAAAATTTAATGAGAGAATGAAGTAAAAAAAAATATAATAAACTAGAATGCAAATACGAGCAAAGTGCAGAGCTGAAAATGTGAATAATGTTGACAAGAAATATATAACGCTAATGATGATAATGGTGATGATGATGATGATGATGATGATGATGATAGTAACAGGCCACGTCAAGAGCCATCAACCACCTCCTCCTTCTGCTGTCACTGTTGCTGTCACTTGTTGTTGTCTTGCAGATGTTCCCGGAGGCAGCTTTCGGCTTCACTGCCTCATACCGCGGCCACGTAGGTTACCGAACACTCATCTCCGTCCTATTAACACACTAACACCGTCGTACTAACACACTAACTCGTTGACGCTTGCTGACTAACCCCTGTGTGTGTGTGTTGTCTTAGGTTACTAGAGCCATAGAGTAGGAGAGTTTGCTCAACTTTATTAGAGGCGCAGTGTTATCACCAAAAGAGCCAGGCGAAATTGAAGCAGATGCAAGTGGGGAGTTTTCGTGGTTCCTAGGTATTATCAGGATCTTGGAGAAGTACTTAGAGCTCAAGAAATCACTATTGTATCAGTATCAGTTGGCTCTTTTAGTAACTGCATGGCGTGTGTGATGAAATAGCCCAAATTACGCTATTCTATGGCTCTCTTTGTAACTTCTCCGCGTGTGTGTTCATGTGCTGACTAACCATGTGTGTGCTGACGTGTTCATTAATCGTGCTGGTTCAGTTTATTCCTCGTGATTGGCGGCGTTCTGACTTGCTGACCCGCCTGTGTGCTGATATGCTGCCAAGGTGCTGACTAACTGACGCTTGTGCTGTTTGATTACCGTGTTTGGTGGCGTGGTGGCTGACTTACTAACCCGTGTGTGTATAGCGGCGTGCTGACTGACTCGCTTTTGTGCTGTCTGACTATCTAATGTGGGTGCTGGATATTGCTTGTGTTCTGGCTGGCTGTCTGACGTCTCGGGGTCTGTGTTGATGACGAATTGTGTTGTTAATAAGTGAGAGCCTTGTCGTGTTTGTAACGTGGCTTGCGTTCCATTTGTAACATACTAACATTATATATTTTATTTGCTTTTTAATTTAGTTTACTGTGACTTATTATTCTTTCTCCACTTCATTGTGTGAGTGAACTGTCAGGATTGTATTGCTTCAGTTCACATTTTTATTAAGAAAAGGTAAGTTCAAATACAGCCTCCTGTTATTGTGTTTTTGATATTATTCATGTATATCCGGGAAATGTTTTGCTGTGGATGTGAAGCAAGGTTGCAAAGCATTTTATTTGGCGAAGAATAAAATATTTTCGTGAGGACATTCAATTGGCAGCGACATGACTTTTGCGAGGGTATCAAAGTCATATTTCCTTGCCGTACAATAGGATAGTTTGCCAGAGATGGGAAATCAGATTTATGTCAGTTTATTTGCCGCGGAATAAGATACATCAGGCGAGGAACTTTCACCTTCACATCACGTCACTCAGGTGCATCCAGCCATTCTCACTTGCGTCACCTGGGTTCGCGAGGGTCGCCAGGTGATGCTCGCACACCAAGAAAACGACTCCTTCCATCGCGTCCAAATTCGTGAAAACATGAAATTTGAGGCGAGGGAAAAGGAGTGGATCTGCTCGCTTTCCGTCTTTTAGTAAACAAACCCGTTTTCTCTGAAAAAGGAGTAAATATTACTTCAAAATGGAGTAAATCGGCTTAAATGAAGTAAATTGGCTTCAGTAAAAGAATAAATCGACTTAAAAAGGAGTTAATCGGTTTCAAAATAAAGTATATCGGCTTGAAAAAGTGGTACATCGCCTTAAAAAGGAATAAATCGGCTTTTAAAGGAGTAAATCGACTTGAAAAGGACTAAATCGGGTTTCTAAAGGAGTACCCGTAATACGACTTAAAACGGAGAAAATCGGCGTAAATTAAGAAGAGTAAATCGGCTTAAAATAGAAGTAAACCCGCTTGCAGTCGTCTCTCAGTAAACAAACTCGACCGCTTAAAAGTGAAAAAGAGCAACCGGACGTGTAATAACCTCTCGGAGACCGCTGCTGCATGAACGGTCTTTTCAGGGGACTGTTGAAGATCCTCATAAAGGTCTTCACTGTTGTTTTCCGAGGACTTGAAGGTAATTATGGAGAGCACGTAACAAAGGACGATAGATAAATAATAGAGAAGGGCCAAAATAGTAACGATGGAATAAAGGAAGGAAGAATGATGAGAAGGAGGAAGATGGATGGAAGTAAGGGAGGGAGATATTAATTGACAGTATAGTGTGCGAAAGGAAAGACTAAATGATGAAATGAGGGAAGATGAAGATGGTGGGAGTGATGGACTGAAGTATTGATTGACAGTCCAGTGCGCGGAACAATAGACTGAAAGAACGAATAAGGAAAGAAGGGAGAGGAAAATGTTGGTAGGGAAGATGTGACGTTTAAATTTGCCCGGAACTAAAGATTTAAAGAAGGAATAAGGGAAGAATTAAAAGAATATTGGAAGAGAAGGAGTGAGGTATTTAGTTTTGGTTAGTCCACTGAGGAAAATAAAAGACGAAAGACAGAACATGGGAAGAAGAATGATGAAAATGATACGAGATGAGGGAGAGTGATTAATTGGTTAGTCCGGTGAGTGAAACTAAAGACTGAAAACGGAATAAGAGGAGGAAAAACGTTGAGGAAGATGCTGGAAATGAAGTTGTGATGTATTTCTTGAGCAATCCGAGAAAGTATACATCCGGGGATCCATATACAAAAAGTTACCATTAGTATTATTAACGTTCACGGTGGAGGAAATGGAAGGGTTACCTAATTTAGTTGAAAGTTAAAATATAAAAAGTTGTTTCGATGTTGATTAAGTTTTTTCTCCTACCACACATCACACTACTTAACAATAAAAAAAAGAGCAGTAAAAACATGTCGATGGAGTTCTAAGAGACATTTTCATTTAAATATTTGTTTGAGTGGGAGTACGATTATGTATAAAGATAAAAAAAAATATTGTTTTTGTACTGTGCCATCTACCTACACCTGCCATTCACTTAATTAAACTAACACCTGTAGAAAAAGACGAAAGAAAAATAAAATAACGCGCTCGCCCGATGTGTTACGTTGAAGAAAAAAGAAGAGCGGCTAAAGGCAATTATTTGATGTTAACTCACTAGCTCGCCAAAGTACCATGTTTCTAAGCCTGATAAATGAGACGGAGGGAAAAAGGGCAGTAAAAAGTGAGTAAAAGCGAGGGATAATTGAAAGCGAGTGTTAAAAAGTAGCGAAGAAATTAGAATTAACGGGAAAATATAAAGAATAAAACCATAAACAGAAAATGGGAAAAGCAGAAAGTAAAGAAAAAAACGAGAGATAAGAGAAAGCAGAGGAAACGAAGAGAAAGAAAAGAAGAAGAAAAAAACAGTAAAAATAATATAGGAAGAAATTGGAGCAGCAGGAAAGAAAAGAAAGGAAAAAAAGAAAGAACATAAAGAAGAAAAGAAAGAACAGAATGAAAAATAAAGAAGATAGAAGAAGAATACAAGTGAGAAGAGAAAAACATGACAAGAATTAAAGAAGAGAAAAAAAAACCATTAACATGAAATAAAAACAACACGTAACAAGAATAAAAGAAAGAAGAGAAAAAAAAACAATAACAACAATATCAATACGAACTGAAAGACAAACAACAAATAAAAGGAAAAACAAAGACCAATAACAAAAACGAAGACCATTAAAACAAGAACAAAACCAAGAAACAAAAGATAAAAAACAATAACCACTCCAAAAAAAGCAATAAAAGGAGAAAGAAGGAAGGAGACACAGCAGCGGGAGAACAAGGAACAAACACAGCCGGAAGGACGTGGAGCCTCGCCCTGCGCCTTGCCTGCCCGGGGTCGCGGCAAGGCAGGACGTGAGGCATATGAGCGCTGGGGAAATTGTGCTCACAGCTGACTGCCCGGGCGAGACGCGGAGCCGGCAGCGGGGGCGTGAAACCTGCCTTCATTATAATGGATTGTGACGTATTTCTGGGGACGGGAGAGAGAGAGAGAGAGGGAGAGGTAGAGGGAAAGGGATGGGGAGAGGGAAAAGGAGGAAGAAGGAGAAGAAGGCAAAGGGAAAGAAGAAGGAAAATTAGATAGACGAAGAAGGAAATGGAGAGAGACGAAGAAGGAAAAGGAAAGACGAAGGAAGAGGAGAGGTAGAAAGAGAAAGAAAGAGAAAAATAAAAGGGAGAGAGAGAGAGAGAGAGAGAGAGAGAGAGAGAGAGAGAGAGAGAGAGAGAGAGAGAGAGAGAGAGAGAGAGAGAGAGAGAGAGAGAGAGAGAGAGAGAGAGAGAGAGAGAGAGAGAGAGAGAGAGAGAGAGACCGAGAAAGAGAGTGTCATCTATAAGAACTCCTACAAGATCAACTAATGCGCTTTTTATATCCGTCTTTTTACGTCGTTTTTTTTACCGTCGCTCCATAAATATCGCGTTGAGACCTTTAACAAACAGGTGGTGAGTGGCTTAGCGTGTGTGTGTGTGTGTGTGTGTGTGTGTGTGTGTGTGTGTGTGTGTGTGTGTGTGTGTGTGTGTCTTCGTCGGGCGCGGGGAAGGCAGGGAAGTACAGCATGCCGGGTACAGCTTAAAGGGGACAGCTCTGTTTAGCGAAGAACCGAGCTTATGATGGTCCCCCCGTGAGTCTTTGTGTGTGTGTGTGTGTGTGTGTGTGTGTGTGTGTGTGTGTGTGTGTGTGTGTGTGTGTGTGTGGTAACCTGTCTCCTTTCGTGTTTTCTGTTTTATGATTTTTTTTTCTCCTTTCACTTTACTTTTTATTCATTTTTTCCTTTTTTTTATTCACTGATTTGTCTTCCATCTACTTCCTTTTCTGCATCGCCCTTAAGTCCCTCTTCCTCCTCCTCTTCCTCCTCCTCGTTCTTCTTCCTCCTCCTCCACTTAGCAAGAAAAAATCCGGAATATATTGGTCTTCCCCTCTTCGCCCCTCCTCCTCCTTCGCCCTCACCCCCTCCTCCCCTCTTCGCCTCCTCCCACGAGTCTAACAAGGAAGGGGAGTGGGAGGGAAAGCTATCAGGCACCTCTTTCCTCACCCTCATGGCTCTTCCTCCCCTTCTCCTCCTCCTTACCTCCTCTCTCTCCTACTCATCCTTCAGCGGTTTCCTTCCTTTCCCATCCTTCGTCACCTTCTCTCCCTCCTTCTCTTCCTTCCTTTACCATTATCCTTCCCTTTCTCCCTTCCCTCGCCCCCTTCCTCTGTGTTTGGGGATCTAGGATAAGGATAGCTAGGAGGAGTATAGGTGATAGAGGATACCTATCTCTCTCTCTCGACGTTAATATGAGACTAACGAGACTCATTGTGAGGTAAAAGTAACAGCATTAAGGACGTAATGAGGAAAAAAATTATAATGTATTAAGATTGATGGCTGAATGAGTGTTATAATGAAGGCACGGAGAGGCAAGGCGAGAGAGAGAGAGAGAGAGAGAGAGAGAGAGAGAGAGAGAGAGAGAGGGAGAGGGGGATGGAGAAGGAAAAGGCGAAGAAAGAGAAGGTGAAAAATGAGGAAAGGGAGGAGAAGAACAAGAAGGAGAAGAAAGGCGAGAAAGAGAAGAGTAAATGGGAGAAACAGAAGAAGAGAAAGGGGAGAAAGAGGAGAAGAAAGGGGATAAAGGGGAGAAGAAAGAGGAGAATAAGTGGGAGAAAAAAAAGAGAAGAAAGGGGAGAAAAGGGAGAAGAAAGAGGAGTAGGACGAGAAAGAGCAGAGAGAGAGAGAGAGAGAGAGAGAGAGAGAGAGAGAGAGAGAGAGAGAGAGAGAGAGAGAGAGAGAGGAAGGTAGCACTAAAGGAAGAGCACCGAGGAGAGAAGTAGAGGAGAAAGGAAGTGATAAATGGAGAGATGGCGGAAACGGTAACCAGCGGTGTGCAGAGGGAGAGAAAAGAATAAGGGAAAGAGAGAGAGAAAGAAGGAATTCCATAGAGGAGTGAGAAAGAGAAAGTGTGGAGGTGCGGAAACCGAGAAATGATGGTGGAGAGGAAGGGAAAAAAGAGAAGAAAGAGGAGAAGAGGGAAGAGAATAAGAAACGAGAGGTGTGGTGAGGATTTGGAGAGGAAAAAAGAAGGTAAAAAGTGTGAGAGGAGGAAAAAAATAATGAAAAGATGAGGAAAATGATGTGGACAAGGAGACGAACGAGAAGGAGCATCACTGAGGGGAATAATAAGACCTGGAGGAAGGTAACGAGGAGAGGAAAAAAAAGAGTAGAAGGAAAGAAGAGAAAAAGGGACGAGGGAAAAAAAATTACCGAGTGCAGAAAAAAACTTGAAGAAAATACAAACAATGGAAAAATGATAAAGAAGAGAAGGAATAAAAGAGGACGAAAGGGAAAGAATAAGATAATGAAGATAATAATGAAAATAAGAGGAAGAAGAAGAGGAGGAAAAAAAGACGTACTGCAGAACAACACTTAAGAGAGAGAGAGAGAGAGAGAGAGAGAGAGAGAGAGAGAGAGAGAGAGAGAGAGAGAGAGAGAGAGAGAGAGAGAGAGAGAGAGAGAGAGAGAGAGAGAGAGAGAGAGAGAGAAGAAGAAGAAGAAGAAGAAGAAAGGAGGAAGAAAACATACTAGATCTAAAACAAACTTGGAAAATAACATTATAAAAGAAGAAAATACATAGAAAAAAAGAATACAGAGAGAGTAGAAAATAATGACGTTGATGATGAGGAGGAGGAGAAGAAGGACCGCGACAAAAAATGAGAGGAAGAAGAGGAAGAAAAAAAAACAAGAAGAGGAGGAACTGAAGTGGAAAAAGAATAAAAGAAAGAAGAGGAGGAGGAGGAGGAGGAGGAGGAGGAGGAGGACGAGGGCGACGACGACATAACCTAAGATGATGACCCACGGCGACGCAAGATGACCCAATATCGTGTCGCTTCATCCGTCCGAGATAACAGAAATTAGTCCGTGAGAGTCTTGGTTCTCCGGAGGCTGTGAGGAAGGAGACAGAGAGGAGATGAGGCGAGAGGGAGGGAGGGAGGGAAGAAGGACGGACTTTTATATAGGCGGAGGGAATGGAGTGAAGGTAGGAGGAGGAGGGAAGAGAAGGGGATTGAGGGAAGGAAGGAAGGAAGGGAGGTGGAGGAGGAAAGAAGAGAAGGGGATTGAGGAATGGAGGGAAGGGAAGAGGGACTTTTAGATGGGTGTGGAGAAGGGAGAGAAGGTAGGATAAGGAAGAAGAGAGGGAAGAAGGGAAGAAGGAGTTTCAAAGAGTTGGTGGGAGGAAAGGAGGGAAGAGAAGGAGATTGAGGGAGGGAGGGAGAATAACTAGGGATGAGATAATAAATAACATAGTGAGGGAGAAGATTATGGAGGTGGTGAGGGAAAGTCGCATGTGAGGGAGAGTTATGGAGAAGCGTAGGAGAGTGTGATGGAGGGAATGGAAGGAAGTGATCATGTGGAGGAGGAATCTTGGGGTTAAGTGGCTGGGAGATGCGTTTTATTAGTAGCATTAGGGGCACCATAAATAGCAGTAGTAGTAGTAGTAGTAGTAGTAGTAGCAGTAGTAGTAGTAGTAACGGGGGGGGGTGGGGGGTAGGAACCATCCATAACCATCTTCAAACCATACATATATAAAGAACAGTTCATGCCACTAGGTAGGATGTAGGACTCCCCCACTTCCCCCCTCGACCCCTCCCCCCTTCTTCCTCCCTCTCTCTAGGTCCTCAGCGCTATAATCATCCTATCTCAGAGTGGAGGGAGGGAGGAAGGAGGGATGGGGGAAGGGGCCCGCACATCCTGCTATTCCAGCGCCGCACGTCGGGAAGGGAGGAAGGGAGGGAAGGAAGAAAATGACAAGAGGGAGGAACACTGTGGCGTACTCGGAGCTTCACTTCCTGAGCTTGAGGCAGGAGGAGGAGGGTTGGAGAAGGAGAAGGAACTGTAACAAAAGAAGGAGGGTAAGGAAGCGCAGGAGGAGGAAAAGGAGAAAGAGAAGGAGGGGCCTCAGGGGAAGGATGTGAAGGAAGAGTAGGAGGAGGAAAGGGATAGGGAGAAGGAAGGGTAACAAGAGAAGGAGGCGAAGGAAGGGCAATAGGAGGAAAAGGAGAAAGAGAAGAAGGGGCAGCAAGAGGAGGAGGAGGAGCAGGAGAGCATATCGCATCCCTAACCATGGGGGAGGACAGTTCGCCACGCCCTTCGCTCGCCCGGAACCGCACCGTCACCCACTTCCCTTCCAGCCTTATGAACCGCCGTCAGGAGGAGCCGCCCGCTCGCCCGTGGCCTCAATACTTCGTCCTCGCGCTTCCGACCCGCAAAGTTTGGCTGTTTCCGCCGACTGTGTCCCGACCCTCCGCCGCTTATAGTGAGGCCGATGGTGCAGGACTCGGAGTTCGAAGAGGCTGAGACGGGAATTGGGACTGGGTCATGTGGGTTTGCTATGTATCCTCTGTTGGTTTGGTTTGGTTTGGGTTTGGATTTGCGGTTTGGTTTAGTGGAGTAGGGCTTGGTGGTCTCGTTAGAGGGTTAAAGAGTGATATGTACTGTTTGGGTTTAAGAGTAGTGATGTGAATGCTTGGGTATATGTTTGGGGTGGGGCTGTTTAGTGTTTCAAATTAGGATGTTAGTGTTGCTGTACTGAATGGAGTTGGTTAGAGTAGACCAAGATAGTGAGGTTGAGGCTTAGGGCTTTGTGGCCATGGAGTGCTTGGGTTTAGGGGTCTGGGTAACCCTAACTATCTTAGCTATAGGGATGAAGAGGTACGAGATGACGGGGGATCAAGAGGTATGGGAAGCGAAGGGATCTAGAGGTATGGGAAGGCAAGGGATCTAGAGGTATGGGAAGGCAAGGGATCTAGAGGTATGGGAAGGCAAGGGATCTAGAGGTATGTGAAGGCAAGGGATCTAGAGGTATGTGAAGGCAAGGGATCTAGAGGTATGGGAAGCGAAGGGATCTAGAGGTATGGGAAGGCAGGGGATCTAGAGGTATGGGAAGGCAAGGGATCAAGAGAATAGGCGAGGCGTTAGGTAGACAGGGCCGGGCGAGGGTCGGGATGAAACACGTCTCGGCTCTCCCCGGGGAATGGTTTGGTCCGACTTCGTATTCTGAGGCCGGACCGTTGTTATACTGGCGCGGCCGTTTCCGAGGGACGAATTTCAGAGTATGTGTACCCGAAGCGCCCCATCCCGAGCCGCCGCGCCGAGGAACACCACCAAATGAGATGTGGGACGTGTTGCCGGCCTGTCCTGTCCCTGGCGCCGTGTACTGCCCGCCCGCCATCCACCACCACCACCGCCATCAGCGTTACCAACTGTGACCGCGCGGGTAATGGCAGCCCAGCGCGCCTTCCAAGTGGATTATCACGACCATTATATTCAGGGGGCAGCGGGTGTTTCCGACTGCGACGCTGAGGGAAGCAACAAACCTCCACTAATGACGGAGGGACGAGCGGACACCAGCAGGATACAGGCGGCCCTCTATACTTTATCCGCCACAATATCAGGCGCCGCCACCTGACTCACGCCGCGACAACCCCGACGTGAATACGGACCAAGGACGAGGTGGCGGCTTAAGGGGACGGGGCAGAGGGAGAAGTAGGAGGAGGAGGAGGAGGGGGAGAAAGGAAAAGGAGGACTGAGAGTTAGACGATTGCGAAAGAGGGAGAGTTGGAGAAGAGGAAGAGTGAAGGACGTTCGAGGAGGAGGAGGAGGATTGGGAGGAGGAGAACGTGGGTGGGAGGGGTCGAGAGGGTCATTGTGTTGGGTCACCGAGCGGCAAATCTACCACAGAGGATGTAATGGGGGAGAGATATGGACTGGACAAGACCACTCGCTCGTAGGGACGCGGAAGGGAGAAAACGAGGACGAGGAGACGGAGGGAGGGAGACATAAAGAGGAAGAGAACCGCGGTGGAGATTGCAGCAGCGTTGAACATACAAGTACTTGGCGGCATTGTGGAGCACCGCGTTCGAGCCTCGGAGTGGTATGACGCGTGTGAGTGATGGAAATTGGGACTCGCATAAAAAGACGAGGAGACATGCCACCGCCACATGTCCGCCGAAGAGCAATAGTGCGAGAGAGAACGAGAGAGAGAGAGAAAGGGACTCGTGATGCTGCGGAGATATCAGCGAAGAGATGCTCAGATAAACCCTCATTCTAGTTGTTGTGGAGGCTTGCTGTGAAAAGGAGGAGGAAACAGAGGAAAGGGGGTAGGAAGAGAGGTAGCGGGATTTAGTTGTGGAGAATACAGTGAAAAGGAGAAGGAAGGGGAGAAGGGGGGAGGAGGTTGTATCTGTGAAGAGGAATAAAGGGAACAGAGGAAGGAGGAATAGGAGGGGAAGCAGGTTAGTTGTGAAGAAGAGGAGGAGCAGAAGAAGGGGGAGTAGGAAGGGGAGCTTGCTGTGAAGAGTGAGCAAATGGAACAGACGAAGGGGGGAGGAGGAGGAGGAGGTGCAGGTGGACGGAATAGTAAGACCGAGGGGGAAATAGTAAATAGAAGGCGTTTTATATATGGCTGACGTGTCTCGCAGCGTTCCTCCCACAACGACTCACCCGGGAGAGATAAGTCCCGCCACACATTGCTCTCTCTAGCTTTATCACACGCCCCCTCTCCCTCCCCCGCCTTCTCCCCCTCCTTCTCCTTGCCCACTTGTTCCTCCTCCTCTTCCTGATTCCCCTCCAACGACAAAAGTTTATTGTATGAATAGAATCATCAAATCATGTGGAAGATCCTTAAGTACAGGGTTTGAAGGTTGAATGGCACGTAAAAAAAGGTCGCAGAGAGAGAGAGAGAGAGAGAGAGAGAGAGAGAGAGAGAGAGAGAGAGAGAGAGAGGGAGAGGGGAAGATTAACTGCCCTTGGTGTTCCATCTACAAAGAAGTAAAAAAAATATTCTGAAAAAGATAAGAGATTAGGAAGAACAAGTCAAGGAGAGGACAAATGGAAGGAGGAGGAGGAGGAGGAGGATTAATGAAAAAAAAATGAAGAAAAGAATCGTTTTTTCACTTGTTTTATTTTTTTCCGTCAAAGTGGACAAGAAAATTAGTGACGAAAAAACAAGAACAAGAACAAGAACAATTATAGACGACAGCAAAAAATAAAGGAAAAATAGTTGCTGACTCCATTTTTTTTTTTTTTGTCCACTCACTTATACTCGGGAAGGAGACACACACACACACACACACACACACACACACACACACACACACACACACACACACACACACACACGCACACAGCTCCCCACTCACCCCCCACCCCACCCCACACGCACACAACCCCTCGTCTCCCCCAACCCCACACAACCCTCCCCCTTCCCCCTGCAACTCCCTCCTGATCCCTCTTACACACACACACACACACACACACACACACACACACACACACACACACACACACACACACACACACGCGAAAACATTTGGCTAAGGGCAGATTGTCACCCAGAATGGAGAAAGTTACCCGCAGAGACTCGCTTTCCGCCGACACACGGAACTTGGCGTGGGCGAATCTTTCTTACTCGAGCGACGAAGCGGCGGCGGAAGGAAGGAAAGGAAGGGAAAGGGAAGGCAAGAGATGGCAGCAAGGAAAAGAAATCTAATAGAGGAAAAGAAAAAGATAAAAGGGAAAAATAGACAGAAATTAAAGTTGGTTTGACAGGGCTTCCGGCGACTTCATTGTTCCGTCCGATACATTTGCTTCTATTGTTCGAAGAAGAGAGAGAGAGAGAGAGAGAGAGAGAGAGAGAGAGAGAGAGAGAGAGAGAGAGAGAGAGAGAGAGAGAGAGAGAGAGAGAGAGAGAGAGGAGGCAAAAAAAGAAAGAAAAATAATTAAGAAAGAAAGGAAAATGAATGAAGGAATGAAGGAAGGAAAGGAAAAAAAGAAAGAAAAAAGAAAAATAGAATGGGAAAGAACGAAAAAGGAGAGAGAGAGAGAGAGAGAGAGAGAGAGAGAGAGAGAGAGAGAGAGAGAGAGAGAGAGAGAGAGAGAGAGAGAGAGAGAGAGAGAGAGAGAGAGAGAGAGAGTGTATCGTTATTCTCGTCGGGACAGGCCATGGAGAGTGGAAAGCTTGCGGGAAATAAACAGTCCACAAATGGAAGCCTTGTTTACCGGAGAGAAGAGGGGGGGGGGGAGATGGGAGGAGAGAGGGGAGATAAGATGGAGGGAGGGAGGGAGGGAGAGGGCTATAGAAAAGAGGGAGGTAAGGGAGATTGGATGAAGGAAAGGTTATTAAGAGAAAAGTGGAGAGAAGAAGGAAAGGAAGAGGGGAGAAGAAGAAAGAGAGGAAAATAGAGGTAGAGGAAAGGAATAGAAGTGATGAAGAAGGCTTGGAAAGAGGGAGGTAAAAAAGGAAAATGGATGATGGATGGAAGAAGTGGAAAGTAGTGAAGAGAAAAGGATAGAAGATAAAAAGGGATAGAGGCGAAGAAGAGAACATAGAAAAAAGGGAGATACGGGTGGATGGATGGAGGTTCGCAAGATAATTGAGGAAAGAGGGAGAGGTGGAAAGGAGAGGAGAGGAGAGGAAAGAAAGGGAGGGATCGGGCTTCGGGAAAAAAAGACTGGAAATGGAAGTAATAGAGGAGGGTAGGTAGGTAGGGGTGTAGGCAGAGGGTCAAAACACAGGCAATGGCTCTTATGGTTGTTGTCGGGCCAGTTAGGTGGAGCCCCCGCCGGCCCGGCTAAACAGCTGCCCTTAATAGCTCAATTTACAACATGGCCCTGCACTGATAGCAAATTGTTCTAATCGCCGAATCGTTTTCTGCGTCGCTGTCCCCCCTTTGAAGGCCGATAAGCGACAATTACGTTTTGTTGGTGCTCGTTGCTTTTATAGTCACCGCCCAGCGCTGCCTCGCCGCTGATTGGTCGCTGATTGATAAGTGGGCGGAGCCTGTGACGTGGCGGAAGGTAATTGGCTACTGCATGATAGCCCCTGCCAATTAGAGTTCATACCTTGCTTCAGGAGATGTTTTTAAAGTGTGTCTCGCCCCAGCCGGACAAATGTGGCTATTTTTCTACTAAGATCCATTTATGGAGAATCTTAAAAACTCATTTCGTTAAGTGAGGCGCATATTTAACGCCGGAGAGTATTCTCATTGCCGCCAAATGAGCGCCATCAACGTTGACAGTGTTGGAACGGCGAACGTAAATCCTTGGAAGCGTTTATCAATTCCTTTTTGTAGTTAAACGCGTCACTGAACGTCCTTCTTCGCGGGACGATGGACGGCACATCAGGAGTAATTGCACGGCGAAGGTCTTTAAATAATCAAGCACCGGATGATTTGTGAGAAGAATTTACCATTTCTCAACCCTCACGAAATACTCCGTCACTTTTTAAGTTGCTAATAATATCCCCATGAAATACTCCGTCACTTTTTAAGTTGCTAATAATATCCCCCTGACGAAGGCCGAGCATACACGTGACCTGGGGGCGTGTGTGAGGGCTTCCACGCGTCACGGCCCGCGCGTGGGCTAGACCTATTTACATCAGTCTGCGTCACACAGGTGGAAACGGCTCACCTGTGCCATACCTGTCTTAATTATTTAGCGTTACCTTTGTGTTGCTCCTCTGTCTATTTCACCTTGATATATGTGTACCTTGATGGTGATCTTACAACATTTCAACAATACCACTAAGCTATTTCTGTCTTGTCTCCTCTATGTGCATCTCCAAGTAATCATGCTGTCATCTCGTCTACCTATATACGTATTGACTTGTATTTAATTCACCCCGATGTACGTTACCTTTTCTTTACTTTGTTCATTATCCTCATTTTGGTGTACAATTTCCTACCTTACGTCACTTGAGTCCATGCCGATGTTTTCTGCGCCACCCACACACTGTAGAGGAGTCAAAGGGAAGGCGGGGAGGAAGGGAGAACCACATGACGTATATTAATGCGACCCAATGTATCCCTACTGTTCCATACCGTTTGATTTTCCCCATATGATATTCTGCCTTGCGTCGCCTTAATCATTGCTGTCGTTTTCTGCGCCACCCACACACGGTAGTCGGTGAAAGGGAAGGCGTGGAGGGAGGGAGAACCACATGGCATATTAATCCAACCCAATGTATCTTTTTCTTTGCTGATTTCATTCTCTTCATTTTGCTATACGACTTTCTGCCTTGCGTCGCCTTAATCATTGCTGTCTTTTTCTGCGCCACCCACACACGGTAGTCGGTGAAAGGGAAGGCGGGGAGGGAGGGGAGAGCCACATAACGTATATTAATCCAACCTTATGTACCTTTTTCTGTACTGATTTCATTTTTTTTCATTATGGTATACGATTTTCTACCTTCCGTCGCCTTAGTCCTTGTTGCTGTTTTCTGCTTCACACACACACACACACACACACACACACGGTAGTCGGTGAAAGGGAAGGCGAAGAGCGAGGAAGAGTGCTACGGCTTCCATTGGGTGATATTTTGGTCCTCCCGCATTGATTCCTCGATAGGCCTACGAGCCTCTGGAAAGAATGGGACAGGTGGGGACAGATCAAGCCTCGTCAGGGGAACAAGAGAAATGGAATAGTAGGAGGAGGAGGAGGAGAAAAATTGGAGGAGGCGGCGGCGGAAAAGGAAAGAGGAGAAAGATGTTGACGATGTAGATTAAGATGATGATAATGAAGATGAAAATGAAGAAGATGGAAAAGAAGAATTGGAGGAGATGGAGTAGGAGAAGGAGGCGGAGGAGGAGAAGGCGCCGGCGAAGAAGGAAAGAGAAGAAAGTTGTTGACGATGAAAATTAAGATGATGATGATGATTATGATGATAATGAAGACAATGGGAAAGAGGAAAAAATCATGATTGAGATGATTAAGCTGATAATGAGGAGGAAGATGAGGATGCTAACGAGGAAAACAAGGAAGTAAATGGAGGAGGAGGAAGAATGAGAGGAAAGAAGAAAGACGTTGCTGAAGAGGTTGAGGGAAGATGAAAAAGAAGAGTAGAAGAAAATAATAGAGATGATGATTCTTATATTGATGAGGAAACGAATTCTAATGAGGGAATCAAGGAAGAAGGGAGGAGAGGAATAGCATAAGGAGGAGGAAAACGAGGAAGAGAACACTTGGGGGGGGGGGGGGGGGGGCCAAACGGAGGAGGAGGAGGAGGAGAACAGTCAATGCAAGAAGAGGAGGAGGAGGAAGAAGAAGAAGAAGAAGAAGAAGAAGAAGAAGAAGAAGAAGAAGAAGAAGAAGAAGAAGAAGACTCGCATTGCATCTCCCGTACCAGTCCATTATACAACTGATTAAGCCCTGAATTAGATCCGGTCATTTGCGTCTCCGGTTTTTTCCCCGCACGTTTTTCCTCCGCACGGTTTTTCCTCCGCACGGTTTTTCCTCCGCACGCTATAAAGTCGAGGCTTGATTAGCGTTTCGGACTTTTCCATAAACTCCGGTTATTGGCAAATTTCCGGATCAGCCGAGATTGCGTCCATGAAGTCCGGATTATTGAAGGGAATGGGTCCAGGGAAGTCCAGATGGGGTGTAGGTCCGAAAAAGGGGTGAAGGGAGGTAAGATGAGGTGTTTAAGGGGAGAAAAATGACTGGGGAGATATTAGCTGGGGTGATAATTAAAGGTAATGGGTCCTGCGAAGTCCAGATGGGGTGAAGGTCCGTACTAAGGGGTTGAATGGGGTGAAGGGAGATAAGATTAGGGGAGAAATGTGACTGGGGAGATATGCGTTGGGGTGATAATCATTGGAAGAGGTCTTGAATGGAGTGAAGGGAGGTGAGGAAAGGAGGATAGGGGAGAAGAATGACTGGGGAGAATTACGTTGGGGTGACGATATTGAAGGTAGGGAGCTAAGGAAATGAGGTAAGGGGAGAAGAATGACTGGGGTAGATATGCGTTGGGGTGACGATATTGAAGTTAGGGAGGTAAGGAAAGGAGGATAGGGGAGAATAGTGACTGGGGAGAATTGCGTTGGGGTGACGATAATGAAGATAGGGAGGTAAGGAAAGAAGGATAGGGGAGAAGAATGACTGGGGAGAATTGCGTTGGGGTGACGATATTGAAGGTAGGGAGGTAAGAAAGGGAAGTTTGGGGAGAATAGTGACTGGGGAGAATTGCTTTGGGGTGACGATATTGAAGGTAGGGAGGTAAGAAAGGGAAGTTTGGGGAGAATTGCTTTAGAGTGACGATATTGAAGGTAGGGAGGTAAGGAAAGGAGGATAGGGGAGAATAAAACTGGGGAGAATTGCGTTGGGGTGACGATATTGAAGGTAGGGAGGTAAGGGAAGGAGAAGAGGGGAGGAGAATGATTGGGGATATTAGTTTGGGAAGACGATTTTGAAGGTAGGGAGGAAAGGAAAGGAGGTTAAGGAAAAAGAATGTGACCGGGGAGATAAGTTTAGGGTGACGATATTGAAGGTAGGGAGGTAAGGAAAGGAATATAGGGGAGAAGAATGACTAGGGAGAAACCCATTGGGGTGTTGATAGGCATATACCACGAGCCTAGCGGGGTGTGATGAGGGGCCCCTTACGATGGGTGGCAGCGAAGGGAACTCAGCCTTAAGATGCATGGGAAGAAGGTTAAAAATAGCGTGCGTTTGTCTTTAATGTTGCACTCCCTCGCTACCTCCATCCCTCCTCCTCTCCTGTCTCTCTCTCTCTCTCTCTCTCCCTTTCTCTCCCTTCTCTCTTGTGTGTGTGAGGCATCTTCCGGGTGCTTTTATATCAGCGGTTTGAGTGTTTTAAGCTGAACTCATAAACTTAATAGCATTTTCTACTTTATTTTTGTCGTTTTATTTTTTTTATTTTTTTTTTATTTAATTTTTTTTTTTTTTCGTTCTCGTCCTCCTCCTCCTCGTCGTCGTACATAATTCCGCGGGAGTGTGTTTAATGGACTGGAAAAGACCTGCCGCCGCATCTCTCTCTCTCTCTCGCTCGCTCGCTCGCTCTCGCTCTCGCTCTTGCTCTCACTCCCACTCTCATTATTATTATTATTATTATTATTATTATTATTATTATTATTATTATTATTATTATTATTATTATTATTATTATTATTATTATTATTATTATTATTATTATTATTATTATTATTATCAGGTGGTAAAAGATAACTTGTTCCAGTATCAGTTTTGAGGAAGAGGTGGAGGAGAAGGAGGAGGAAAAAAGTTGGTAGAGAGGGGCGGATGAATAGACCGAAAGGGGGTGAGGGAGGGAGGAAAGGAGGGAAGGAGGGAGGAAGGGAAGGAGGGAGGGAGAGAGGGGTAAGAAGAAGGGAGAGGAGTGCAAATGAAGCATGAAGGAGGGAAAGGGAGGCGAAAGGTGTGAGGCACGTGAGGAAAATGACGGAGTAGGGAGGGGGAAAATGCACACACACACACACACACACACACACACACACACACACACACACACACACACACACACACACACACACATGCACACACTTTTTTTTTTCTTAGCTGCTTACTTTATTTCACTCTCAATTTTTTTCCTCTACTTTTTTTTGGGGGGGTTGTTTACTGTGAACTTCGATTTTTATGGATAATTTTTCTTTCTTCCGTTTTTTCTCACTTTCTTTCTTTTCTCCTTTCGGTTGAGCGCAGTTCATTATTTTTTCCCCTCATCGTCTTTTTCTTCGCCGCTTTTGTTGCTGCATTTTTCCTTTCCTTCTATTTTCCTTTTTTTTCTTTTACTTTAGCCCGAAAATAAAGAAAAACCGGTCCATGTACCTTGTCCCCCTGAGAGAGAGAGAGAGAGAGAGAGAGAGAGAGAGAGAGAGAAAGAGAGAGAAAGAGAGTGTGTGTACTTTTTTGGCAACACTTTTTTTCCCGTTCTTTATTACCAGCGTTACTTTTCTCCTGTGTTCCTATTGTGTTTGAGGTTTTTAGCGTTTTTCTTTGCTACGCATCTCGAGAGCGATACGTGAACTGAACACTGATGGGGAAGAGAACCTAAAACACACCTTATAAAACTAATGAAACTGAACTGACATAGAAGCGATGAAAAAGGGAGGGAATGAATACCTTATAAAACTAATGAAACCGAACAGACTTTAGAAGCGATGAAAAGGTAGGGAATGAATACAAATTTGAGGTCTAATAAGAAAGACAAATTAGAAAATAACTCAAGGAAAGGAACCCACACTCAAACACTACTGGAAAAGATACCAAATACAGCTTAACACACTCATACACGCGATAGACAAGGAAGGAAAGTCGTAAGCCCTCGAGAAGGCGGACGTTCCCTGCCTGAAACCTTGATAGCGTGGAGTAACATGATAGCGGGCAACCCCGCATGATGGACGCCGACGAGCCAGAATAACGAAGTGACCGCCGGTGATGTGGAGGAGGAGGAGGAGGAGGAGGAGGAAGGACTGAAAGGAGGAGGAGGATGATGGACGTTGTTTTGGTATTGGTTGAGAGCGAAAGAGAGAAAAAAAAGTGAGACAGAAGGGAGGAAGAGAAAGTGAGATGTATTAATAGCAGGAAGTGACGGAAATAGACAGGAAGAAAGGACGCTAGCTCAGACTAGAAGGAAGAAAAAGAAGAAGAAAAAAGAAGAGGAGGAGGAGAAGGAGAAGAAGAAAGAAAAAGTGAACGAACGGAAGAGAAAAGCAAAATGTAAGACTGTCCTTCCCTTCAAACTAGGACTAAAAAAAAAAAAAAAAAAATAGTGTAATATGAAACGAAGATAAAAATGGACAAAAAATTAAGTTAGCTGTCAGACTGGAACTAGAGAGAGGAAAAAGGAAAAAGAAGAAAAGCAGAGAAAAACAAGAACAAGAAGGCGAACGAAGGGAAGAGTGCAGCCAAATATAAGTGTCCCTCCCTTCGCCTGGTGTGGCCGGGCAGCAGACGGCGCCTCGCTATCTCCCCGCTCCATGCTTCTATAAGGCTCGGGGCGGATCATAGACTGAGCTTCCTCGAGCCTTCTAATTAATGGATCGCTGAGTAAGGCTTAGGGCTCATTATTTTTAGTAGATAATTCATTTCGACGCGTTTTAGATATATGTATTTTTCGTCGTCGTCGGGGAGGTTGCTGGATGGGTGGAAGGGTTGATATCTTCTTGTTTGTGTATGTGTTTGTGTGTTTGTGCATATTTTTCCTGCTCAGAGGAAAAGCATGAGACGTAGTTTAAGGGAATACAAAGATAAATGAGGACGGAGAATCATAAAAAAAAGTAAGAGGGAAAAAGAGTGAAGTAAAGTAAGGAATTAATGAAAGAAACTAAAAGAAAGGAAGAAAGGAAAGGAGAGAGAAATAAACGAAAACGAGACATCAGAAGTGGAGGGAAAAGGTGTACTGCGTAAGACCTGGAGGAAAGGGATGAGGCGGAGAAGGGGACAGGTAGGGAAGAGATAAGGGATTAGAGAGGAGGAGAGGAAGGGTCAGGTAAATGTGAGAGGAAGGAAGGAAGGAGAAATGAAAAAAAACACGAAGGGTGAATAAAGATGACTCGGAGAGAGAGAGAGAGAGAGAGAGAGAGAGAGAGAGAGAGAGAGAGAGAGAGAGAGAGAGAGAGAGAGAGAACGGAACAAAAGGAAGGTGAATGCTCTCTCTCTCTCTCTCTCTCACGGTAGGGAAGGGAGAGAAAATATGGAGGAGCAGTTGTGGCTGTGGAGGTATTGGAGTATTGGAGAGAAACGGTTCGGAGAGAGAGAGAGAGAGAGAGAGAGAGAGAGAGAGAGAGAGAGAGAGAGAGAGAGAGAGAGAGAGAGAGAGAGAGATATAGAGAGAGAGAGAGAGAGAGAGAGAGAGAGAGAGAGAGAGAGAGAGAGAGAGAGAGATTTCAGGAAGTGGAAGGCTGAAGGGAAGGAAGTTGGGAAAAATGTTAGGTACGCTACGGAGGATAATTTTTTTTGTAATGGTGAGTTTTATTTCTTCATTCATTCTTCTGGTTGTAGTTTTGTGTTTCCAAGTGTGTGTGTGTGTGTGTGTGTGTGTGTGTGTGTGTGTGTGTGTATGTGTGTATGTGTGTGTGTGTGTGTGTGTGTGTGTGTGTACCAGGTGTCATAAAGGTGTCGCATAGTTTGTTTCCCATAGACAAAGACATCCTATAGACAGACATTTATTAGGAGGCGATCGATTCAAGTCTTTTCGTCTAGTTATTACGAAGAAAGTCGATGTAAATGCTTAGTCCCATCATTAAGAAGACCGAGGATCATTTTGCTTCGTCACATTATTAGGAAAAACGATCGCTTTCAAACTCAGGAATAAAAAAATCACCATTTAGAAAGACGAAACATTCATAAATAAGCAAATGAAATGTAAAAAGAAACAAATATCAAGTCGAAGGAAGAAACCTTGTGTGCAACTCTAAAAAAATGAAAAAAATGAGGGGAGGATAAGTAGACAGATTGCTTCAGGGAACGAGAGTGAGAGGGAGGGTGAGAGAGTGGAGAGGAGAGGGATGAGGAAAGGAAAGAAGAGGAAAGAGGAGAGGAAAGAATAGTAGAGTAGAGAGTAAGAAAGAGGAGATTGAGAGAAGGGGAGAAATTTAGAGAAGAGGAATGGAAGGAATGGGAGGGATTGAGAGGAAAGGAGGAGGAAGAGGAGACGAAAGAGAAGGAGGAAAGTAGAAATTGAGATGAGAGGAGAGGAAGAGAATAGAACAGAATAGAAGGGGAGGAATGATAAGGCGGGAGAGTGAGAGGAGGGTAAGGGGAGGAATTGAAGAGCTAAAGGGAGGAGATGAGAGAGGAGGAGGAGGAATTGAGAGGGGAGGAGAGGAGAGGAAGAGGGATTGATAATTCTCGAAAGGGATTAATCAACTCGGGATAAAGTTAGTCCATAATTGGGTTTGGTAACGGAATCCCGCGTCCCCGGAGGCCGTGTGACGATGATGGCGGATGATGAGGGGGAGAGAGAGAGAGAGAGAGAGAGAGAGAGAGAGAGAGAGAGAGAGAGAGAGAGAGAGAGAGAGAGAGAGAGAGAGAGAGAGGATAAAAAACGTCCTAGGAGAAAGAAACAATTAAAAAAAAGTAAGAGAGAGAGAGAGAGAGAGAGAGAGAGAGAGAGAGAGAGAGAGAGAGAGAGAGAGAGAGAGAGAGAGAGAGAGAGAGAGAGAGAGAGAGAGAGAGAGAGAGAGAGAGATAACACTCCTCTCCACTCACCATTACGCCACAATCCCTTCTCCCTTCCCCTCATTCTCCATCACATTCCTCGTGTAATTCAACCTCCTCCACCTATTACCACCTCCATTCTCTCTCTCTCTCTCATTTATCGTTTCTGTCTATCGTTTTTGTTGTTTCCGTGAGTTCTATCATAAAGTTCAGGGCGTTTTTCTATTCTATTTATCTATCTATCTATCTATTTCAGCATCTCATCTCCACGACACAGCATCACAACAGCATCTATCTATCTATCTATCTCAGCATCTCATCTCCGCGACACCAGCATCCCTCCAGCATCACGCCAGCATCATCATCTGTCCTCCGCCGCGTTATAAAGTACAGGCGTAAGGGGCGGCGTTTGCTTAATCGCCGCTAATAACTCAGAGCCGCAGCGACCTAAGTGTAAGGAAGGGGAGCGAATTACCTGAGCATAAAGGACCGTAATGAGTGCCGGGCCCCGAAATGTGAGGAATTAATCTGGGCGTGCTGCTTCCGATCCTTCCCGTCTTCCCCTTCGCCTTCTCCTCCCTTTCTCCATCTCCCCTATGCGCCATCCCATATATCCCTGCATCTATACCTCTTTGTGTTTTTTTTTTCATTATCTGTCTATGTCTTTCCCTTGCGTTGCCATCTCTTTATCTCTTCTATCTCTTTTCCCTCCCTCTTCATCTTCTCCCAGCTTCCACTTTTTTCCCTGTTTCTTGTTTGATCTTTTCTGTAGGTTCCCATCTCTTTCTCTTTCTATCTCCATCTCCACCCTACCTTCCAGTATCTATGCCTCTATTTTTTACTTTTTCTGGCTTTTCTCTACCTTGCCATCTCTTTCTTTTTATCTTTTCCTCTCCTAACTTTCCATACACCATTCCAGCATTTGCATCTCTCGTCATTCTACCTTTTCCTAACGTTGCTGTCTTTTCTTTTTCTTCTTCCTTGTCCCTTCCTTCCCCCATACATTCCGTCTCTTCTTTTTGCATTTTCAGTAGTAAGTGTATAGCTTTGTCTCTCTCCTTCCCTCTTATACCACTCTCGCGTTCTTTGTTTCTACATTTCCTATACTTTTCTTTCCCTTCTCTTTCCCCTTCTGCCATTCCATCTCTTTCCTCGTGTTTTCCTCTCCTTCTCCATCTCTCACTTCTTCCTTCGTCCCCTCCGTCCCTTCCTCTCTTTCCCTCATCCCTAGTCCAATACATCGCCCTCGCCCCCTCTTCTTCTCTCACCCTTCATGTTCTTTCTCCCTATTTATTCTCCCCTCAGGCTCTATAGGCGAGGGTTCAGCGAGTTTACGAGTGATGAGGCTGTTGTGGTTATGGCAGTAGTAGTAGTAGTAGTAGTAGTAGTAGTAGTTCTCATTGTGCTGTTATGGTAATGGTTTTATGATCATGGTGTTGTGTTAGTGATGATGATGGTGATGATGGTAGTGGTAATGATGATGATAATAATGCATTGGTGGTTGTGGAGTTTCTCGTTTTGATGGTGATGGTGGTGGTGATAGTGATTGTGACAGTGGTGTTGATGGTGTTGGTGGGGGTAGTGATAGAGCAAGCTGTTGTGTTGTTGTTGGTGATGATGGTGGTGATGGTGAAGGTGAAAGTGGTAAAAGTGGTTCTAATCTTACTGGTAGTGGTGGTGGTTTCATGTTGGTTGCGGTGTGAAGGTTGACAGGGTGGTGATAGCAACAGTAGTAGTGGTGGTGGTGGTGGTGGTGTAAGGTCGGCCGCCAGGTATACGTCGCAGTGGCTATAATGGTCGCTAAACACCTGTGATTACCGCGAGTGGCTGTGATTCTGGCTGATGAGAGGCGCGGGCACGGTCACCAATCCTGCCGCGGGGCCCCAACAGACAACAAAGACGCCCAGGCACTCGCAACGCCCTGAAGAACTAGCAAAAACTCACCCAAGCCCTGAATTTACCTCACCGCATAAGCTCCTCCTTTCCTCGTATTCTGTCTTTGTTCTCGCGTGGTGGGTGTTAGGGTTTCTGAGAGGTAGTTTAGCGTTCACGTGTCAGAGGGACTTAAATTACACATATATACATTTATGAGTGCAAAGGTGGGCGGTCTCTGCACACACACGGAGCTCGTTTTAGATGTTCTCCGAGCTAACAACTTTATGCCCGTGCTGAGTTTTGTGTTTTCCTTGTACGTCGTTGCCATAAATTTCTGCATCTGTGAGCTTTCCATTTTTTTTTTTTATTATACGTATTTGCCTGTTTTAGATGGTCCCAGAGCATTTTTTTATTATACGTATTGGCCTGTTTTAGATGTTCCTAGAGCTAACAATTCAATACCTGTTCTGGATCTCGTGTTTTCCTCCTTCTTTTGTGTCATAAATTTTCGTTCTTGTATGAAAGTGATGGAAAAAAAGCGCTCCAGTTTTTTTTTAATCATTCTTGCATTCAGTTACCTGTTTTTAGATGTTCCCAGAGCTAACAATTCTATACCTGTCCTCGATTTCGTGTTTTCCTCCTATTTTTGTGTCATAAATTTTCGTTCTTGTATGAAAGTGATGGAAAAAAAGCGCTCCAGTTTTTTTTTAATCATTCTTGCATTCAGTTACCTGTTTTTAGATGTTCCCAGAGCTAACAATTCTATACCTGTCCTCGATTTCGTGTTTTCCTCCTTCTTTGGTGTCATAAATTTTCGTTCTTGTATGAAAGTGATGGAGAAAAAGCGCGCCAGTTGTTTTTTTTCATCATTCTTACGTATTGGTACTTGTTTTTAGATGTTCTCAGAGCTAATAACTATATCAGTCGTGGGTTTCGTGCTTTCCTTTACGTTGGTGTCATAATATATTTTCGCTCCCGTGCGGAATTGTACAAAAAAAAAATCCAGTTTTTAATTATGCTTACGGAGTTACCTGTTTTAAGATATTCCCAGAGCTAACAATTCTATACCTGTGCTGGATTTTGTGTTTTCCTTTACGCTTGTGTCATAAATTTCCATTCTTGTATGAAAGTGATGGAAAATGAGCGCTCCAGTTTTTTTCTACAGTTATACGCACGTAGTTACCTGTTTTAAGATGTTCACGGAGGTAACAATTCTATACCTGTGCTGGATTTTGTGTTTTCCTTTACGCTGGTGTCATAAATGTCCGTTTGTGTGGAGATTTAAGGGACAAAAAGAGTGCCCAAGCTTTTTTTTTAATTATACTTCAGTAACTATTTGTTTTAAGATGTTCCCAGAGCTAACAACTTTATACCTGCTCTGAGATGTGTGTTTTCTTTCTTCGTTGGTGTCATAACTTGCCGTTTCTGTTGTGGGGAACGATAGAAAAAAAAACCGAGCCCTCCAGTTTTTGAATCATACTTTCCCTTTCGCTTCCTCTGTCAGGAGTGGCTGCAGACCGAGAGTTTGGAGCAGAGAGGAAAAAAAAAGGCGAATTGGACTCTATTCGTTCTTTCCTTCCTTCGTTTTCTCTCGGCGGTTGGTTTTGGCGGAGGGTAGAGAAGAGTTTTGCTACAGTCTGCTTTCTTGAGGGAGGGAATAGAGGGGAAAATCTATTGCAGGGAGCGGCGAAGGAGTGACTGAGGGAGGCGGAGAAGGGAGGACATAGGAAGGAAATAATCTTATGCAGGGGGCGGCGAAGAAGTGACTGTGTGAGGGAGGCGGAGAAGGGAGGGCATAGGAAGGAAATAGTCTCATGCAGGGGGCGGCGAAGGAGTGACTGTGTTTAGGAGGCAGCGGAAGAGAAGCATAGGAGGGGAAGAGTCTCCTGGAGGGGGCGGTGAAGGAGTGACTGTGTGTGGGAGGCAGCGGAAGAGAAGCATAGGAGGGAAATAGTCTCCTGGAGGGGGCGGTGAAGGTGGCTATGTTGGAGGCAAGAGGGAGAACATAGATGGCTAAGTCTTCTGAAGGGGGTGGTGAAGAAGTGACTGTGTGGGAGGCCGGAGGGAGAGCACAGAGGGGTAGGTGTCCTGGAGGGGGCGGCGAAGGAATGACTGTAGGAGGCTGGAGGGAGGCGGCGAGTCACCCTTCCTTGCATTGTGCCCCAGGAGGCTCTGAGGGCAAATATTGACCTTCCATTTGGCACAGTCCTCCGCCTCACCTCACCTCACCTCGCTCCCCTCCCCTCCGTCACTCCTCGGCTCTGCTCCGCCCTGTTTGCCCCGCTCTCTCCCATCCATCCGTGACCGGCGAATCTTTTGTATCTCTCCTTTGTTTTCTCTCCTTTTCCCTCCGTTCTCGTGATATGGGGCGTTTGGGGCGTTTCTTTCCACCCTTTGTGTTCGTGTGTGTGTCCGTTTTTGCGTCCGTTTTTTAATTCTATTGTTTTCACTTCCTCCGCGTAGTTTTCTCTCTTCTTCTTCTTCTTCTTCTTTCCCGATAGTTTGCTGTGTCCTTTTTTGTCCTTTCCCTTTCGTTCAGTACCTGGAAACTTACCTGTAAAACTTTAGTACACCTGTTACCCTCGAGTTATTTTCCCGTCTTTGTCTTCCCTTACTTATATAATATTTTAAGGTCCTGTTGCTGTTGTTGTCGTGTTTGTGTTTGCGAAATTCAGGTTCAAAACTCCTCCTCCACTTTTCCATCTTTCTCTTTTTATTTGCTTTTCCTTTATCTGCTCGCGGTGGTTCTTTTCCCCTCTTCCCTCTCTCTGCATCTTCTCTGTTCCCTGCCCTTCTTCCCCTCTTGGCTTCTTTTCTCTCTCTCGACTTTTGCTCCTTCACCCCTTGTTGTCTCGTTCCTTTTCTTCTCGTCCGAGCTCTATTTGTCTGTACTAATATGACTTCGTGTTTACCCTCGGAAATTAAACCCCTGATCGTATTCTATTCACGAACGTATCATGTGTTTGTTTTTGGTGGCTTTTGAACACGAAGACGCCTTATCTCATCGCTGCTTTCTTTCATGTCCTTTGTTAACGCACTTTCCCTCCGTTTATTATTATTTTAACTGCATTTTAGTTTTGCTTTTCTTTACATTCGTTCTTTGTTTGTTTTTTTCCCTTCCTTTCCACCATCGGCTAAGAATACATAATCCCACACATATTTTCTAGCTTGACTCTTTTTCCCTCTGTGAATCGCACTTTCCCTTCATTTATTATTATTTCAACTCAGTTTTAGTCTGATATTTCGTGTCGATCGTCATTTGTTTGTTATGCTTTCCCTTCGTTTCCACTTGTTGTTACTTCTTATTTTCTTTCTGTGTGTTTTAGTTATCCAAATATTTTTTAGCTTACTTTTCCCCTCCCTAAACGTACTCAATTTAGTCCTATATTTTTTGTCGATCGTCATTTGTTTGTTATGCTTTCCCTTAGTCTCCACTATTTGTTACTTCTTATTTTCGTTCTTGTGGTTTTAGTGATCCAAATATTTCCTATCTTTCCTCTGTTTTCTTCTGTAAACGCATTTTCCCTTCATTTATTACTGCTTTAACTGCATTATAGTATATCATTTCTTTTCGGTTGTCCTCTGTTTTTTTCCGTCCTGACATCTCTCTACCAGTAAGTCCTTATCTCCGTTTTGTGGGTTCCAGTGCTTCAAATGTTCTCTAGCTTTCCTCGATCGTCCTTTGTTTTGTCTTTCCTTTCCTTTCCACCCGCGACTAGAAATACTTATCTCCGCTTTGTGAGTTTTCGTGCTCTAAATACTTTCTCCTTTGCTTACTCTTTTCATACACATGAAGTTGTTTATCCAGCGCCATAATACGCCGCAGGTTCTCGTCACCTCCCCAGCCTCCCCCATCTCCTACCCAGCCCCCCCATCTCCTCCCTAACAGCCTCTTGTCGGTTCCCCTGCCTCCCATTGCTTCCCCAACCTCCCCCATCGCCTCCCAACCCTCTCTCATCGACTCCTCAGCTTTCCATTTCCTTCCCAGGCTGCCCCAGTGCCTTTCTAGCTTCCCATTTTTTCTCCAGCTTCCCCCATCGCCTCCCCAGCTTTCCATTTACTCCCCAGCCTCCCCTAGCGTCCTCCATTGTCTCCCCAGCCTCACCCTTTGCCTCCCCAGCCTCCCCTTCCCCTCCACCCGCCATTTTGACCTGGGGATGACCTCGGATTAACACCTACTCGCCATCCAGAAGAGGATTCCTTCCCGCCTCATCGCTCTACCACACCGCACTCCTCCACCAGGGTCCACCTCCTCACCACTCAAGCATCACCACAACGTTCCCTCCGTTTTTAATGTAAATTACCAATCCCCACACCCCTTTCATATTGTACTTTTTTTTTAATTACTCTTTGTTGTCATAATATATACATTTTCAGCCTAACGGCTGCAATTTTCAAAATAAACCGATTATTATTATTATTATTATTTATCTTGCTGTCCCCTCCCCCGCCCCCGCGTCCTCGGTCCCTCAAGACAACCAGCGCCAGTAATGAGCAGAGACTCACGTGGCGCCGCACTGATAAAATTAGCGGGAAAAAATTACCTCCGCTGGGAAATATTTCCTTCTCCCGCTGGCCAGGGAGGGGCAGGTGATGCAGGTGTGTTAATTGGATGCAGAACACCTGTGCACTCACACGTGGGGCGGAGGTGTGTGCAGTTTTCGCCTCTCCTTGGCAGTTTTATGTGTACTTTGCCGGGATTGGAAGGGGATTTTTTTTTCTCCCCGTGACAGTTATTTAGTGGATTGCTTCTATTATTGGCAGTTTTAGTGCTGGGTGAGTTTGATGAGTTATAATCCACGCTAATAATTATCCCTTAATATATACTCAATGCTAGCTGTATATTTTTTTTAGGAAACGTTACGGCTCTGACATATGAACTGTTTTGTGATAGATGCAATGCCTTGATCGAATCGTTACTGACAAGGTAAAGCCTCACCTATGGACCTATCCCTTACACTACTACGCCAAGGCAACAGATCATCCAAAGCAACACACACACGGTAGCAAACGACCATGGTAATATTTGATCGATGTAATACCTTGAGCGGTCGTTTGGGGCGAGATAAAAGCACACGTACGGACCCTTCCCTTTCACTGTAACGCTAAGCCAACGGAGTAACAAACAGGAACCAACAGGAACACAAACACTCGGTAACAGGAGCCTCGCTGTTCACGTTCTCCCTTTCCTGGTAATGGACTCTCAGCGGCGTTAACAAGTACTGCCTCAACACACCTCACCTCACACTCTCCTCCCGCTTGGCTCAGACTCCGCCGCCCCGCCAGCATTGAACGCCCCCTGAGTCCTACCTGAGGGTCCTATTCTTAAACATTTCGGCGGCCGAGCTCATATATGACAAGGCTTTCGTAGGTGTTTTGAGCATTTCCAGTGGTAGTGTGACCCTTCTTTTGTACCGTGAACCTAAAAGAACACTCACTAGAACCAGACCCATCTCCATTTAGGCCCGTGGAAATAATTGATGTAGGAGGGGGATGTGGTAGTTTGACCCTTCTTCTGTACTGTGAACATTCATTAGACTCAGACCCTCCCTTTAGGCCTTTGAAAATAGTTAATTGTGGTAGTTTGGCCCTTCCTCTATACCATGAACCTTAAATAACACTCATTAAAACCAGACCGATCTCCTTTTTGGCCCGTGGAAATAGTTGATGTAGGGAGGGATGTGGTAGTTTGACCCTTCTTCTATGCCATGAACCTAAAGGAACACTCATTACAACCCCACTGACCTTTTTGGCACGTGGAAATAGTTGATGTAGGAAGAGGATGTGGTAATTTGACCCTTCTTCTGTACTGTGAATGTAAAAGAACATTCATTAGACTCAGACCGATCTCCCTTTTGGCCTTTGGAAATAGTTAATTGTGGTAGTTTGACCTTTCTTCTATACCATGAACCTAAAAGAATACTCATTAAAACCCCACCGACCTCCTTTTTGGCCTTTAGAAACAGTTGATGTGAGAGGCGGATGCGTCTGAGAAAACACGCACCTCTCGCCTCGCCGCCGCTCAGGCCACGGAATTACACCGCCAGACCACGGCCGAGTCAATCTGCTGAGTAAATAGGGAACATAATTGCGCTACCCCGGGAGGATTTTATAAAGCGCGTTCCGGCTGGGTTGAGGTGTTTGCCTTACCCGGGGCCAGTAAACAGAGGGCGGCTGTTCATAGCAACCTCATGAATCTTAAAGCGGCCGTCCGCCATCCCTGGAAATGGAATTGTGTACTGGCAGCGGCCTATCTGCATCCCGGACCCCGATTCTTTTGTTCCGTGAATCCGCCGGAAGGGAATATGTATGTCCGGTCCGAGGCCCGAGGCGCTCCGGTGACCTTCCTGCCGGTGACTGTTGCTGCTGTCCCCTGCTGCCCCTCTTCTCCCCACCCTCCCCTACTTCTCCCCTACCTCCATTGACCTCTCCCCGACCCTTAGTGCTATAAACTCCCAGTGACGTGATTTGATTTTTGCCGTGGCTGGTTTTTTTTTTTCTCCTTACTGAAAAGGAAACAGCTGAAGGGTAAAAATGAAAAGGAAAAACCGATAAAACCTCCCTCCACTCTCCTTCTGTTCCACCTCTCCGCGACCCTCTGTGTGATATAAACCTCCTCTGACCTGACCTGATTGTTGCCCTCTTTTTGTACCGACCGACTGACCTTAATGAGTTTCTCATGCCCGCAAAAGATGTAAGAGGTGCCGAAGACTGCGTGGTGACTCCCTGATTAATGCACTTCGTTATCGTTTGACATTCCGTGTAGTGTGAGCGACGAGGAGGAGGAGGAGGAGGAGGAGGAGGAGGAGGCAGACTAGTGCTAACCCCTCCCCCATCCCCACCTCTTCCTCCCCCTTCCTTGCCTTTCCTCACCTTCTATCTAGCTATTCAGACTCCTTTTTAAATACGACTCGAATCTGTGACTGACCCGAACACTATAATTATAATCCCGTATTTCATCGATATATTCATCTAATACTCTCATAACGTGTCCTATTTGATCAATCGTGGAGTTATATCAAGAGAAAGTCCGGTAAGAATGTTGATTGTAATGGTAGTTAAGTCTTCGCTTATTTTTAAACTGCCTCGTATAGCCACTTGATAAGCTAAGAAAACGGTGTAGCTGATGATTGGTGTACGTGCGTTCATAGTTTTTCATTAAATAGAAAGTACTTATATGTTGATTTCCCGTGTAAAGGCTACCACTCCAGCACCGCCCCCCCCCCCCCCCTCCACACCACCCCAGCTGAAGGTCAAACATAAATGGGAAGAAAACTCCACGAAACTTACCCCTCTCCCTTCCTTTTCCACCTTCCCCCCGACCCTCAGTGTGATATAAGCCTCCTATGACCTGACCTGATTGTTGCCGCGCCGTTGTTTTGTACCGACCGCCCGACCTGCCTCTCCTTTCCCTTCTCCATCCTCTGTGTTATTAATCTGCTGCGCCCTGACCTGATCTACGGGGACCCTCACCTGACTCACCAATGTTGCGTGGTGTTGTTAGTCCTGCAGGATCTCTTGACTTCTTTCAATACACGACTTTCTGTTTTAGTTCACCTGCAGCCTTTTCTTTTTCATGCCTACCTTCTGCCGGCCGCCTTGTTCATCTGTGGCCCTTTTTATTTCGTTTATCTGAGTTCTTGTCCTCCTTGCGGGTGAAGTAAGGTTTGTTTAAGTATTTTTTCTCACGCCAAAGTGCAATAACCTCCTTTTTGAGCTTCACTATGGTCACTTATGATTTTTTTCCCTCTCTGGGCCTCTCGTAATGTCTGCCTGCTCTGCCCCAACCGGCGTTCGAGCTTGGATATGGGCCATTTAGGTTCTTTTTTCCCCCCTTTTTTTTCTTTGACCCAAGCACACTGTTGACCCGGGCTGAACCTGTCTCCATTTTGGGTTCCTTTTACTTGTTTAAGCCGCGGGTTCCTGGTTCATTCTGAGTTTTTTTTTTTTGTGTGTCTGTCTTTCCGGTTTTCTTTCGTTTTACCCTGTTTTTCATTGTTCCGTTTTACCGTTTTCTTTCCGCTTGCCCTGTTTTCATCGTCTCCTTTTCCCGTCTTTCATTATACCCTTCCCCCTTCCTTCCTTTTACTCCTGTTTATCATCGTCTCCTTTCCTCCTTCTTTCATTCTACCCTTCCCCTTTCCTTCCTTTTACTCCTGTTTTCCATCGTCCCCTTTCCTATTTTCATTATCCCTGTTTTTCCTTTTTCCTTTTTCCCATTTTCTTTTCTTTTTGTCTTTCGTTGTTTTCTTGTCTCCCGTATTTCGTTCTTTCCTTTTACCCAGTTTTTCATCGTTCCATTTCCTCCTCCTTTCCTTTTTCCCCTGTTTTGTTTATCGTTCCCTTTCCCTTTTCTTTCCTTTTTCCCGTTTTTCATTGTTTCCTGTTCCCCTTCTTTCATTTTCCCCAGTTTTTCATTGTTTCCTGTTCCCCTCTTTTTCCCTTAGCCCTGTTTTTTATTGTTCCCTTTCCTCCTTTCCTTTTCCCCTGTCTTTTTTTACTGTTCCCTTTTCTTTTTTCTTCCTTTTTCTCCGTTTTTCATTGTTCCCTGTTCCCTTTTTTTCCTTTTACCGTCTGTCATTGTCCTCTTTTCCCCTTCTTTCTTTGTATCGTTTTTCATTCTTCCCTTTCCTCCTCCTTTCCTTTTGCCTCTGTTTTGAGATTTTGGTCATACGATTGTCCATTTATTAGTATTGTTTTTTTTCTCTATCTTCCTCTCTGCCATCCTTCCTTTACGCCCTGTTTTGAGATTCCGGTCTTACTGCTAATACCTTTTTTTTATTATTATTTTTCATCTTTTTTCCCCACAATAGTTTGGCCACTTTTAAGGTTCAGTCACGTGGCCCATCAGCTTTTTTTCCCTTTCACTTTTTTTTCCCCCCTCGTCCCCTAGTTCGCTTCTCCTCAGGGTAGACCGACCGACCGACCTGTTGCCAGCGTGGGGGGGTCGATGCATGGGCGGCAGAAAGTGGGCTAACGAGTCGCTCTGAAATTAATGAGCTGTTTAAGATCTCGTTTAGTAAGGCGGGTAATGGCCTGGTTACCTGAGCCGCGCGGGTAATCAGGTTAAATCAGGTAAAGTTACGAGCAGGCAAAAAGTCGCGAAATTTGACGTCGGGGGAAGCTATGTAGGTAGGTACGTGCGAGAGAGAGAGAGAGAGAGAGAGAGAGAGAGAGAGAGAGAGAGAGAGAGAGGGAGAGGGAGGGAGGAGGAGGGTTATAGTAAAGGAAACCGCTCAAGGGGCAAAAGAAAGTGCAGGTGAGTGGCCAAAAGAGGTGTGTGTGTGTGTGTGTGTGTGTGTGTGTGTGTGTGTGTGTGTGTGTGTGTGTGTGTGTGTGTGTGTGTCATGAAATGTGTGTTGGCAGGTTATTAAATACCTCGACCTCTTTGTTTAAAACTCCTATATGCTGTTACAATAAAAATAAATCAAATAATAGGGCTCTCGTAACGGAAAGACAGACAGACAGAGACAAACAAACCACCCGACAGAATACAACGAAAACGTTGTCGCTCTCTTCTAAGGCGGGGGATAATTAAGTGACAGACAGACAGAAAAAAAATCGAATGAGGAAAAAGATGAAGTAACGTACGACTGACTGACAAGCACAACAGAAAAGGGTCGTACGAAGGAAAAACTGGTATTATTAGACGGACAGACTCAACGACAACAGAAAAAACTTGATAGCGTGTGTGTGAGTGCCTGATGAATAAATAATGCAAGACAAACAACGAGTCACCTTTTCCGTGGATAATTAAACACCTTTTCGCCGACCCGCAAACAACAACAACAGCAACAACAACAACAACAACAACAACAACAACAACAGAACATCCACCACACCACATTCTCACCACAAACAAGGAGGTAATAGAAATGTTGAGGACTATAAAAAAACGGCAACATTCACCACATCACACACTCACCACAAACACTGAGATGATGAAAATAATGAGAAATAAATAATTAAAAAAGGAAACAAATTAAAATACCATAAATCCGGAAGATGCGTTTTTTCACTGTAGTTTAATATGACAAGCACGACACGTTTTGTAATTCCATGTAGTTTAATATTCAAACAAGATTTACTTTTTTTCTACCAACGTGTAATTTAATATAACTAACAACTTCCTTTTTTATTTATATATTTCCGTGCACTTCAATAATTATAACAAACAATTTTAATTTTGCAACTCCGTGCAGTTAAATAATTATAACAAACGCAATTTTCTTTATTTTCTTGTTTCGCTTAGTTTAATTCGACAGGCACAACCTTTTATTTCAATTTCCGTGTAGTTTAAACATGACAAACGCAACTAAGTTTATTTTTCCTTGCATTTTAGCATTTTAATCTTTTCTATTTTATTTCTGCTGGACTTTAGTAATCATGAAAAGCACACCTTCCTTTTTTTCCTCTTTCCATTGAATCTAATATTATAAAAACTATTCATTTTACTTCAATTATATTTACTTCATTTATTTATTCTTCATTTATTTATACTTCATTTATTTTTGTATCAATTTTACATCGTTTCCTTTTCTACAAGTTTCCTTTTCTACAAGTTTCCTTTCTACAACTTACTTTCCCTTCCTTTGACTTTCCCTTTTCTCTTTCCGCACAATCTCTCACCTGCGCGTTCTAAGGTGTGTCGCACAAATGACGTCATCGGGAGCCATGGCGGGGGAAGAATGTGTATTTGATTGTTTGAGAAGCAGCGGGACGGACGCGGAGGTGATTTATGGCGGACGTGTGTCGGCCCGGGGATGAGGGATGGGCGAAGGGAAGCGTCAGGTGTGTGTGGGGGGGCGGTGTTGGGGGATGGAGGGGGGATGGTGTGTACAGGGTAGTGTGTGGGAGAGTGGAGGTTGAGGGGGATTCTGTGTGGAAGGGGGATGTGTGTGTGTATGTGTGTATGTGTGTGTGTGTGTGTGTGTTTGAGAGAGAAATACAGAAAGAAAAATGATTGAGAGGTTATTTCCGTCATTTTCTTGCATCTTACTCATTTCCATTCTTTCCTTTCTCCATTCTCTTGCATCTTATTCATATTATATTTTCCCTCTCCATGTGTTTAACCTTTTTTTTTTTAACCTCTCCATTCTGTCCACAAAATTTACTTTCCTTCATCCCTTCCTCCTTTAAAACAACAACCAAAGAAAATAGAATAGAGACAGAAAAAGAAAACACAGAATGAGATAGAGACAAACAAATAGGCAGACAAAGACGAAATGCATAAAACACTTTACATAAAAATCAAACAAAAGAAAATAAAGAAATAAAGAGCTAAATGCCGAAATCAGATACAGACAAACAGACAGACAGAGGGAAACCAGATACATAAAAAAACAGATAGAAATAGAGTAAAATGCAAGACCAAATAAAGATACACAACTGGACAGACAGACAGACAGACAGAAGGGAGAGCAGGCAAATAAAAACAATATCAGCAGCGCTCTCACTTCGTAGTCCCTCACCTGGAATCCACATGTCCACCTGTCACCTGGCGAGACCTTTCATTCCGGGAGGCTCAGGCGGCGTGTGAGGATCAGCTGACGTGGAAAGGAGCGGGTGGGTGGGTGGGAGGAGGAGGAAGGGGAGGTGGAGATGGAGGGGGTGGAGGGAGAGGGAACGTGGAAAAGGAGAGAGGATGAGAGCAGGAGGAAAAAAAGAGGGAGAAGGTTTGAGAAAGCGGTTGAGTCTCCTTACCAAAACCTCCTCACCTATTCTTCACCCTCCTCCTCTTCCTCCTCTTTCCCAACTAGCTCTTCCTCCTCCTACTCCTCCTCCTCCTCGGGGATATCAAAGAAAGTGGGAAATATCGAGGCAGAAATCGCGTCTCTGGAGGGGACACGCGGCGCTGTCGAAACGCTCCAACGCGGAAATTAGCTGCCACTGTGCTGGGGCTCTTCGGTTGGAGCTTCGGGAAGGGTGGGAGGCATGGGATAGAAGGAGGACGGCTCGAAGGTAGGGTTTAGAGGATGGGGAAGACGGGATAGAAGAAGGAAAGTAGGAAGGGTATGTTTAGAGCAAAGAATGGATGGGAAAGTAGGTTGGAATAGAGGGTTTAGAGGAATATGAGAAAGGGGAGAGACAGGATAGACGAAGGAGAGTAGGAAGAGGCTTAGAAGAATAAAAATGGGATAGAAGAAGGAAAGTAGGAACGGTATGTTTAGAGCAAAGAATGGATGGGAGAGTAGGTTGGAATAGAGGGTTTAGAGGAATGTGAGAAAAAGGAGAGACCGGATAGACGAAGGAGAGTAGGAAGAGGTTTAGAGGAAAGAAGATGGGATAGACGGAAAGAATGTAGGAGGGTAAGATTTAGAGGAAAGGGATGGAAGGAGAAGGATGGAATAGAAGGAAGAAAGTATGAGGGAAAGACTAAAAGGAAGAGGGAGAGATGGGATACACACACACACACACACACACACACACACACACACACACACACACACACACACACACACGCACACGCCTGTAAACTAAAAAGGCAAACTCCAAACTTTCCTCACGTTTTATAATTTCAAGTTTAAGATAAATAGATAGACTAAAAATACTGAAATTCGAGGGAAAGAGAAATATTTTAACATTCACTGAACCGACGCAGGAGGCAGAATATAAAACGTATTATTCTTCTTATTTTTTTTATTATTGAAGGCGATAGAAAAGCTGCGGTGAATAAAGAGGAATAGGAAAGGGTTGATAAAAGGAGGAAAACACTAAACCGATGCACCAAACGAGAATAGACAATGATAATAAGATTAGAACGGATTGGGAAGAGGGATTGGAACCTTGATTATGGAAGGGGGGGAAGGGAGAGAGAGAGAGAGAGAGAGAGAGAGAGAGAGAGAGAGAGAGAGAGAGAGAGAATCAACAAAGAAGCCATACGAAACTATTTTTTTATCGCTAAACTAAAAAAAAGCGTAAATAACATCAACAACAACAAAAATAATAATAATGATAAAGAAAAACAGAAGCCATATCAAGTGAGTTATTTTTTATCGTTTAACTGAAAAAAGAGAAACACCATAATAATAATAATAATAATAATAATAATAATAATAATAATAATAATAATAATAATAATAATAATAATAATAATAAAAATACAGCCAGCATCGCCCCGGAGAGGAGGAGGAGGATAAGTCTCTCAACTCTCGGCATCTTTCCCAATAAGTTTCGTGTTTATGAAAGTTGGGGCAAGTTTAGTTACATCGATTCCCCCGCGCTTCTTTTATTCCTATTTAGACTTCCTCCCAGAGTTTTCGACACCCCCCCACACCTTACACACACACTCTCTCTCTCTCTCTCTCTCTCTCTCTCTCTCTCTCTCTCTCTCTCTCAAAATTGAAATGGAGAGAAAGAAAAAGAGAGGGAGAGAGAGGCAAAGAAAATCTAGGCCATCTCAGTTCCTCTCTCTCACTCACTCTCTCAAAATTGGAAGAGAGAGATAGTTACTCGTAGATAGACAGATAGAGAAAAAGCAGAAGAGAAAGAGATAGAGAGGAAGTAAAAGAGATAGAGACAGAGAGAAACCTCCAAAAATCCAGGCCACACTCCTCACGATACACTTTTTTTTCGTCTTCTTTTTTCCTCCTGTGTTCCTTGTCGCCTCCGCTTCCCTCTACTCACCATTTCCTTGCCTCACGCCGCGCCCAAATGGATCTTCCTCCTCCAGGCGACATTATCATATAAATCCCCGCCGCCCTGGCCGCCTTCCAGCCCCGAAAGGAACACGGCGGGGAAGGAGAAACAGCCGGACACTGGAATTGCCTATTGGACTTATTTAGGAAATTGAAAAGGAGACCTAATGAAATGCAAACTAAGGCGCCCAACCACCCACCTGCTACCTGGAGAATGCGTGCCCAGGTGGAGTCAGGTGAGCGGAAACTGGGGAACACACTGATTGCCTCCTCCTCCTCCACTTCCTCCTCTTCCATGGCACTTCCTCCTCCACTTCTTTTACTGTTGGTAGTGGAGTGGGTGCGAGTGTTGGCCGGTAAATATGGATGTTTTCTTTTCCCCTTGCGGTGTGAGGAGACAGAGGAATGTGGAATGTGGTTGCAGGAAGGGGAAAGAAATTTAAATGAAGCCGCACTAGAAGGCGCCGTAAAGAAGGGAGAGAAGGGAGAGAAACACGCACATGGAGGGAGAAATGGAGTGCGTAAGAGAGAGAAAGAGAGAGACAAACTCCCAAAAATTATCACAACAGACACACAGACACGTTATTTTTGAGTGGAATCGAGTGCGTAAAAGAGACAGAGAGAAAGAGTCCCAAAAAAGATCACAACAGACACAGACACACAGACATATATACAGACACGTTATTTTTTAGTGGAATCGAGTGCATAGAAGAGACAGAAACAAAGAGACATAGAGTCCCAGAAACGATCAAAACAGACAGACGCAGACAGATACACAGACAAGTTTTTACACATGACAGGAACCTGGTTGTCACGTTTTGTTTTCCTCTCATAGTATTTCTTTCCTTATACCGTATATCTTCCGCATGTCTGTCTGTCTGTCTGTCTCTGTCTTCTAAAGGTATTAAGAGTAAGGTCCCTTAAGCCAGATATCGAGAACTGAGGTCAACACTCCTTCCCGCCTTCCTCCACTTCCTCCTTTCCCTCCCTTGCGTTTTCTTCCTCCTCCTCTGACCTCCTCCTCCTCTGCTTCCGTGATGTCTTCTTTTTCTCCTCTTACTGTCTTCCCTTCCCTTCCTCCTCCTGCTTCTCTGGTCTTTTCTTTTTACTTCTCTTTCTTTCTCTTCTCTTTCTTTTCTTTCTTTTTTTTCTTTCTCTTTCTTTCTCTTTTCTCTTATCTCTTTCCTTCACTCCTTCTTTCCTCTCTAACCTCTTACCTAATCTTCAAAGCCTTTTTCCTCCTCTCTCTTCTTCCCTTTTATCGGTTCTTTTATTCTTGACCTCACTGACTGACCCCTTTCTCTTCCTCTCCTTCCTCCTCCTCTTCCTCCTTGCATTCCTTACCCTCTTCTTTTCCTTCTCATCATCATTATCATTAGAAAAAAGTGAGGAAGGAAGAGAGGAAGGAGGAAAGAAAGGAAGAAAGAAAAAGGAATATATTGAAAAGTGAAAGAAAGACAAAAAAAATAGCGTAAGAATATTCTCAAAGTGGATAAAAGATGATAAAGAAAAAGAAAGGCAAGCGCGTGGAGCCAGACTAATGAGAATGTTTCTTTTGGGGGGAATCAAAGCCTGTCACATGCGCTCAATAGCGAGGTGACGCGAAATGAAAGGATGGGAAGACATGAAAGTAGACGGCGGGGAGGAGGAGGAGACGGAGGAGGAGGAGGAAGGTGGACGGTGAAAAGGGAAAGGAGGTGGTGAGGAGGAACGCTGAGGGATGGGAAGGGAAAGAGGTGGGAAGAGCAGATGACGTGGAGGGAGAGAGATGGGTAGGGAAGAGGTTGAGGATGGAAGAAGGTGGGAAGGAGATGGGGAGGAGGAGGGAAGGTGGGGAGGAACTGAAGGAAGGTCAAGTAGAAGGGAGGGGGAGAGGTAAGAATTGCTTAAGAAGAGTGGATGAAGGAAGGAAATGGAATAAAAAGACTAGGGAAAGGGTGTAAAGATGGAGAAAGGGGGAAATGTAAGAATTAGGTAAGAAGAGTGAATGAAGGTAGGAAAAGGGAGTAAAGAAAAGAAGATAGACAGAAATAGGTAAGGAGGGAGGAAGGGAAGGTGGGTAGGGACGAAATGGAGGTGAAATTTGGTAAGGAGGGAGGGAAGTAAGAGATTGGATGTTGGTAGGAAATTGAGGTAAGTAGAGTAAGGAGGGACTGGTAAAAAGGTAAGGAGGAAAGGAGGGAGAGAAGAAATTGAGGTAAAGTTAGGAGAAAGGGGAAGAGGTAAGACTTAGGTAAGGAAAAAGGTAAAAAGATGAAGGTAAAAAAGTGAGGTAAAAGAGTAAGGAGGAAGATAGGGAGGGGGGAAGTGGAAGAGAAGGTAGGGAGAAGGGGGGAGGTAACAATTAGGTAAAGAGATTGGATGTAGGTAGGAAATGAGGGTAAGTAGGGTAAGGGGGATGGGATATGGGTAAGAAGGTAAAGTAATGACGGAGGGGAAAAGGTCACAGGTAAAGACGGTGAATGAAAAAAAATTGAGGTAAGGAGAGTGGAAAAAGATAGAAAATTGAGGTAAGCAAAGTAAGGAGGGTGGAGGTGGAAGGAAAGGAGGTAAGGAAAGGTAAGGCAAGCACAGGTAATCACAGTCAGCCAGGTGTCAGGGCGTCGCTAAGCCAGGTAGGACAGGTGAGGCAGGTGTGAGTGAGGCCCATTATAGCCAGGTGCAACTCAGGTGAGCGGGGCGTTATTAGCGGTTCCCCGTCAACACCACTGCACCTCCACCTTGCTGTCTCCCCCCCCCCCCCATAACCACCACTACCATAACCATCACCACTATCACCACCACCACTACGATCGTCACCACCACCACCACCGTCATTGCTATAAGTCGTTTCTTGTCATGGTTACTATTTGTTATTGTTTTTTTACTACTACTACAACTACTACTACTACTACTACTACTACTACTACTACAATCACCACCACTACCACCGTCACCTCCACCCAATAACACCAATAACCACAAACACTACCAAAATTCACCATCACCATCATGACCACAACCACCATCACCACCATCACCACCACTATCACCACCACTGCTACTACTCACTTCACCAGTTCACCACCGCAACACGCCACCACCACCACCACCGCCGCCTCGCCCTCCCTCGCTGCCAACATCGATCTCTCCCGGCCTCGTGTCTTAAAGGTGTTGGCTCGCGGTGCTGCCTCATGTCAGGTCACGCTGGATCGTGTTGGCAGCTACCGGGGTCATGTTGGGTCATCGGGAGGTCACAGACACCCCTTGAGATCACATGGGCTGGCTGCAGGTCATGCCGGAGTCGTGTCGAGCCATGTTAGGTCAATGGGGCGTAGTGTGATTGGTTTAGGGTCACTTAGGTCAGTGTTCAGGGTTCATACGAGGTCATCCAATATCCTGAACCTCACCTCCATCTCGGGTTCGCGGATATTCAAGTTGTAGCCGAGTCAGATTTGGTCATGTTAGGTCAGTGGTCCGTGGTGTGATTGACAAGTGCGTGTTTGGTCATGTGTGTGGGTGAAGCTTGGTTTATGTAGTGTTTTGGGGTTATCGTTCGAACAAGTAAGGTCACCTGTGGCGTTCTAAGGTCAGATGAGGTCACACAGATGAGGGTTAAGGAATTGAAAGGGTTTTAATGTTTTTTTTTTAGGGTTGTGGGTCATTCTTTAGACGTGGAAGGTCACTTTGGGCGTTCTAAGGTCAGATTAGGTCATGTCAACGTTTGTTTTGGAATCGTAAAAAAATTAGGGTTGTTTTATGCAGGGTAGAGATCATCTTCGAAACGGTTAAGGTCACTCGGTGCGTTCTGAGGTCCCATAAGGTCACTTTCATACCTCTTTAGTAATTACAAAGCATTATATTTTTATCCTGACTCGCAGCGAAGTCATAGAACAGAGGATGGTGCGAATATCGGTGCATAAAAAAAATAGATTTGAGTGTATTATTAAATGGAGGTGCTAATGCGTCACCATTTTTAATTGTGAAGTTCAGAGTCAGTTTAGTAAGCCGCCCTTTGAAGAGGAGGAGGAGGAGGAGGAGGAGGTGACATCAAAAGGCGTAAAAAACACGCCTCTCCTCTTACATTTCCGCCGAGGTGTGTTCATAGCCCCTAATACGGAAGTGGAGTGGAGGAGGGGGAGGAGAAAGACGAGGAGGAGGAGGAGGAGGAGGAGGAAGAAGGTAACAAGAAAGAAGAAGGAAAAAGAAGAAAAAGAAGGGAGGAAAAAGAAGTGGAATGAGGAACAAGAAATAAAAGGAGGAAAAGGAAAAAGAAAACAAGAAAACGAAGAGTGAGGAAGAAGACGAAGGAAAGAAGGAAACAAGAAAGGAGGAGGAAAGAGAAATATGAAAACAAAGAATAAAAAGGAGAAAGAATAGGTAAACAAGAAAGGCTGAAGAAGAAGAAGAAGAAGAAGAAGAAGAAGAAAAGAAAAGAAAAAAAGGAGGAAAGATAAAGAAGCAGAAAGCAGAGAGGAATAAGCCAAACACCATCTTGCACACGCCCTTGACCCGTATCGTTCGTGTATAGTTCATGTTTCACGTATGAGGCGGCGGCGGCGAAGATGACGCGGATGTATTCGGCGCACGTTCCTGCATTCCATTATCCCGCGTGCATGTTTAAGGCGAGGAGGCGCAGAAACTTACACTTTCTTCACCTTCTATTTCCTTCTCTTTTACGCGAACTATGTTTTTCCCCATTTTGTCATTATTTCAGGTTTTCTTCGCCTTTTTTATTGTCTTCGCTTCTAAGGATATGATTTTTTTTTGCTTGTTTTTACCTTTTTGCTATTTTTTATTGTTTTCGAATCGCTGACACTTAGCTTTTCTTCATCTTTTTTTTCTGTTTTCTTTTCTCCTTTGCTCATAATATTTTACCGTGTTGTTATCTTTTGCTATTGTTGTTTTCCACGTATATGTTATTGATAGTCAAAAGTTGGTAGCCAGAGACGGAAGTGGGGGAGGGAAAGAAAAGAAATTGATGGTGAAGAAGACTGGTGATTGATTGAAATCGTTAGAATTTGAAGCAAACGTTTTCATGGGGACTTCAAACCAGAGCCACAAGATGGTAACGAATGGAAACGTTTTGGAGTTTCAAACGCTCTGCAGTGGAATAGTACAGGTTGATTGCTCTGCGTATTGTTCTTCGCATTCACCTGTTCTTTGCTGGAAAATCCTCGCTGCTGCACATGGTTACAAGAAATACATTTATGGTTCAGTCCAGCGGAGGAGCACAATCCTACAAAGCTACGCGAACGTTGATGAATTAAAGGTTAGAGAGAGGAATGGAATCGAGTAGTCTCCGTGATGCGTGTTGCTATGAAAAAAAAATATACCTAGTTTTTTTGTGTGTGTGAGAATTGTGAGGTGATTGTGTTGATCTGATGAGTTGTGCTGTTTCTGTTAGAATTCACTATACAGTAACACTAAAGGGAATGCATTGATATAAGTGTCTTTTTTTTATATAGAATTGGGGTGATTGAATTGTATTTGCTTCTGACAATTAGAAGTAGATAATGAAAGAGGAAGGAGGAAAAAGGAAACAAGACAGGAGTAGGAAGAAGAATAAAAAGGAAGTCGGAAAAGTAGGTGGAAAGAGGGAGAAGGAAACAAAAAAGGAGAAAGAGAAAGAAGACGACAAAAGAAAAATTGTGGCTTGGTTTCATAATTAATTCACTTTGCTGGGATACATAAAAAAAAAATAACCACCAATTCTTTAGGATGAGATAATGTGTTGCGTTAAAATCCACTTCACTAGAACATATGAAAATAACAGCATTGGTTTTTAAAGATCAGTTGATGTGTTGTGTTATATTTTACTTCACTACAACACGTTTGTCTCAATGCTTTGACTCCTGAATATGAGCAGATGAGATGTGATCAAATTCACTTCACTGGAACACATAAAAACAAGTCCATTGCTACGTTAAGATCTCATGAGTTGTTGAAAGTGATTTAAACAGGTACAAATAAAAGTCAGTGCATTGCTAAATTAAAACTAGTTGATGAGTAGTGTTAAAATCCACTTCACCGCCAAACACAAGTAAGCATCGATTCTTGAAGCTACGCCGCGAGGAACCAGGTTATTGGAGCACAGGATCTGATTCTCTAAAGGTGTGTTGTTTCAAGCGTGCGAAACTCCACACCACACACCACCACCAGGAGGAGAAGGGGCGGGGGCAGTATTTTCTCTTAGATGGAGCACCGCGTGGCCGCCCTTGGGTCCTCGTGTTTCCTGCAGATCTGCGCCACCCTTTCCCGCCTCACCTCCGGGAGTCGCAAGAATTGGCCATTGCTTTCGGAAGGTCGTCAGTCTCCTCGCTTTATTCCTCCCGTGGCTCTTGTGTGCTGCTCCCGCCCTGGTCCCTGGTGACCCTCCCTCCTCCCGCCCGCTTGCCTACTTCTGCCTGCTTTTTGCTTCTGATTCTACGTCATTCATGGGGTTTTACGTTCTCATATGTTCCTTCTTTTTCTGTCTTTCTCTGTCACATTTTTTTATTTTCCTTCCCTCTGCTTTTATTTCTTTCTCCTTACTTGTTTTTGCTCTTTGCTTCTTCGTCTTTCATGAGGTTTTAAGTATACTCATGTTCTTCCTGTTTCTCATTTTTTCTGTCACATTTTCATCTTTCCTAACGGTTCACTTTTACTTCCTATATATTTCCCTTTAATTCTTCCTGCCTCACACCGGCCTTCCTTCATTCCTTCATCTGTATCTTCTTCCCTCCTAAGCTCCCTCCCTCCCTCCCTTCATCTGTACCTTCCCTCCTTCCTATCCTTGCCTCACACCTTCCTCCCTCCTTTCCTCCACCTGTGCCTTCTTCCTCCCACCTTATCTCTACCTCACCTGTTCCCTCCGCCCCCTCCCTGCCCTCGTGAAGCCCTGGAAGTTTATGGGTTTTGTGTCGGTCTGTGTTGAAGATTAAGGCGAGTGTTGGTGTTGGGTTGCGGGTTGCTGGTTGTGGACTCTTGCGCCTTACCTTAACTCGCCTTACCTTGCTTTCTCTTGCCTTGCCTTACCTTACCTTACCTTACTTTACCTCTCCTAGTCTCGCCTTGTCTCCCTTTCCCTCGCCTTACCTTACCTTACCTTACCTTACCATACCTTACCTTACCTCTCCTAATATCACCTTGTCTCACCATCCCTCGCCTTACCTTACCCTACCTTACCTTACCTTACCTTACCTTACCTTACCTTATCTTACCTTACCTCTCCTAGTTTCGCCTTGTTTCCCCTTCCCTCACCTTACCTTGCATTACCTTACCTTACCTCACCTCGCCCTCCTCGCCCTCCGGTTCCCTTCGCCCTCGGGTTCCTTTTACCGAATCAAGGTCACGGATTCCATACCCAGATTGAGGAAAGGATAAAATATTCGTCCTGCGCGCCTTGAAATATTTGGTGACCGGCTCCGTTTGGTTCATGTTTGTTTGGGAGCTGGAAAAAGGACACACACACACACACACACACACACACACACACACACACACACACACACACACACACACACGGTTTATACGTGAAAACACTTATTTCCTTCATCAGGTTTGGCGTTTCATCTCGGCCTTTTAAGACAGGCGGCTGGAAAGAGCGTAGCTAATCAAGGGAGAACCAGATGGAAGAGGAGGAGGAGGAGGAAGAAGGAGGAGGAGGAGGAGGAGGAGGAGGAGGAGGAGGAGGAGGGATGAAAGGCGAGGAAAAAAGAGGAAAGGTGGGAGTGAAAGTGAAAAAAAAATAAGTAGGTGGAAGAAAAGGAACCAAAAGATAGAGGAGGAGGAGGAGGAGGAGGAGAGATGAAAGAAGGAAAAAAAGAAGGAAAGGTACGAAGAGAAGAAAAAAAATATAAAAGGTAGAAAAGATTAAGAAACCAGCAGATAAAAAAGGAAGAAAAAGTAGGAGGAGGAAGAGAGGCAAGAGGAGGACTGAGAGATGAAAGAAGGAAGAAAATGAGGAGAGGTGGGAAGGAGAGAGAGAAAAAAAGGAAGAAGGTGGAAATGATGAAGAAACTTTTCCACTTAATACCTGTTAGTGGAGCCTCTCGTAGTAGTAGTAGTAGTAGTAGTAGTAGTAGTAGTAGTAGTAGTAGTAGTAGTATCCTTGTCATCCTTTCCTCCTTTCCTCCTCTTAAGTCTTCTAAGGTAATGCTAGAGGTCGGGAGATGGAATTTATTATGTTGCCCGTGGATATATTTACTGCTCTGAGGGTGGAAGCTGCGAGAGAGAGAGAGAGAGAGAGAGAGAGAGAGAGTTTCTGTGTGTGTGCTAGAAATTTTGTGTAAAAGTTTGTTTTCCGTCGATTGCGTACCTCTTTGATCTCTCTCTCTCTCTCTCTCTCTCTCTCTCTCTTCTCCTCCATTATCTTCTTTTCAACATCAGATCTCCATTCTCTCTCCTCCTCTTCCTCTCTTCTCCTTCTCTCTTCCCTTTTATCTTCTCTGTCTCTTTCCCTTAACTTCACTCCCTCTTCTCCCTTCTCCAAAGCTCGCTCTTCCCCTTCCTTCCCTTCCTTTCCTCCCCTTTACCTATCCCTCATATTTTACATTTCTCCTCTTTCTTTTCCCCTCCACTTGTTTCTCTCTCTCTCCCATCACTCTTTTTTATGCTGTCTTTTTCCAGTTCTTCCCTGTTTCTCCTTTCCCTTCTCTTCCCTTCCAGTTCTTTCTTTTCCTCTAAGCAGGTTCTCATTCCTTCATAGCGTTTCTTCCTTTCCTTCAGTGCTTTCCCCTCCTTTCCTTCCTTTCTTTCCTCTTGTTCTCTCTCCTTCCTCTTCCCTTCTTATCCTTTTCTTTATCACTTGCATCACGAACTCACTTTCATATTGCTGCTTCTTTTCTTTTGATTCTTTTCCCCTTTCTATCCTCTCGTTTTCCCTCCTTTTCCTTTCCCTTCATTTACCTTCTCCTCCTCTCCCTTCCCTCCTCTGAACTTGCAAAGGTCCGTCCGTGGTTTCCTGTTTACTCTTCAATATTTGTTTCCCTTGAATGTTTGGGGGAAACGTCATGTTGAATATTTGACCAGGCTTGGGGCGTTCTCTCTCTCTCTCTCTCTCTCTCTCTCTCTCTCTCTCTCTCTCTCTCTCTCTCTCTCTCTATTTGTCTTTTCGAGTAATTGTTCCTCTCCAGCATCTTTTTTTTTCTTACCTTTTCTTCGTTTCTTCACGGCAAACAATTCACCTCATTATTATTTTTTTCCCTCCCTCCTTTTTTTCCCTCCCTATCTTCCCCCTCTATCTGCCCATTCCAGCTCTTTCCCCCTTTCTTCCTCCTCTTCTTCCTCCTTGCCTTCCTCCTCCTCCTCCTCCTCCTTTATGTCCTGCTTTTGTTCTATATGCATCAAACGTTCATCTTGTAATATACATTTTTTTTTCTCTTTTTTTTTATTCTTCCTTTTTTCGTTGCTCTTCATGTTATACGCATACTTTGTTTTCTTTTTTTCCTTCTTTTTTTCCCTTTTTTTCCCAGTCCGCATTTTCTTTCACGGTTTTCCCGGAATCCTTTAATGAATTTCGGCGTATTGCGTATTATGGTTAGACACTTTAAGTTTATTTATTTATTTTTGTTACGCGGGAAACTTCATTAACGTGTATTGCTCACGGCATGAAAGGAGGAGGTGGAGGAGGAGGAAGAGAAGGAGGAGGAAAGAACGAAAAGATGAAAAGGAAAAGAAGGATAGATAGACAAACAACATTCTCTCTCTCTCTCTCTCTCTCTCTCTCTCTCTCTCTCTCTCTCTCTCTCTCTCTCTCTCTCTCTCTCTCTCTCTCTCTCTCTCTCACACGCCTTATCACTTCCGCAGCTCATAACACCAGAAATTCACACGCCTTCTAAGCACCTCCTCCTCCTCCTCCTCCTCCTCCTCCTCCTTCTCGTCTTGCACCTCTTTTACGCTCTCTTTTTATTTTCCTCCATTTTCTTAGCCTGTCATCGCTTCCTTATTCTTCCCTTCATCTTTCCCAACTCTTCTACCTTTTACTCGCTTCCTTAACCTTCTTCACCCTATCCTTCCTTTTCCTTATCTTCTCCATACCTACGTTTACCCAACCTGCCATGACCTTTTTCAACCTTCTTCATCCTATCCTTCCTTTCACTTATCTTCTCCATACTTGCGTTCATCCACCCTGCCTCGACCTTCTTCCCCATACCTCCCTTCCCACGCTTTCCCTCCCTTCTCTAAACGTTTCTTGCCCTGCCATCACCTACTTACCGACCTACTTGTTTACCTATCTGCCTACCTACCTTCTACTTACCGGCCTTCCTTACTTTTCATATAATGGTCTTCTTATTCAACTGTTTTCCTCTTATTTACTTGCTTACTTACCTATATATTCCTCTTTCCAATTACCTACTTACCTAGCAAGCAGTATTTTACCTTCCTCTCGACCTGCATTCTCTCCCTTCCTCCTTCCCTTCGTTTCTACTTTCCTACCTGGCTCTTCCCTCCCTTTCCCCGTTCCTTCCTCGTGCCTGGTCGCGGTGTCGTGTGTCAGGTAGTCGTGGAGGTCGTTACAAGCATCGTTGGGAAGTAAAGACAATTACGACTGGATTTCATCTTAATAACGTCACGCCGAGGGAATTTCACCCGTCCCGCCCCTCTGCTTAAGGTTCTGAATCGCTCGCTGGCTCCCCTTGTGTTCTCTGTGGCCTTGAGGAGTAGACGGAAGGGAGGTGTGAGAAGGGTGTGAAGGGAGGATGTGTTTGGGGGTGAGAAGATGTGTGATAAGGGTGAAAAGGGAGGTGTTTTGAGGGTGAGAATGTGAAGTGTTTTTTGGTAAGAAGGGGAGGCGTTAAATCGAGGGTAATTAAGGGTGTAAATAGGGTGTGTTTGGATGGTGTGTTAAGCAGGTGTAATCAGGGTGTGTCAAGGGTGTGTTAGAGATTACAAGGGGGATGTGTAAGGGAGGGTGTGCAAGGGTGCTGTGTTTAAAGGGAGGTGTCTGAGAGTGATGAAGGGAGATGTGTAAGGGTGTGAAAGGAAGGTTACGTATGAGAGAGAGAGAGAGAGAGAGAGAGAGAGAGAGAGAGAGAGAGAGAGAGAGAGAGAGAGAGAGAGAGAGAGAGAGAGAATCTTTCATCTCTTTAATATTCTTTTTGTAGATTTTGAATAATTGATCACGAAGGAAATAAAAATGCTTGTATAATTACTAGATATATTTTATTATTAAGCTACCCCTCTCTCTCTCTCTCTCTCTCTCTCTCTCTCTCTCTCTCTCTCTCTCTCTCTCTCTCTCTCTCTCTCTCTCTCTCTCTCTCTCTCTCTCTCTCTCTCTCTCTCTTCTCTTTTCTTCTCATCATTCTCTTCATTCCTTTCCTTCTTTTCTTCTCTTCATCCCCTTCCTCTTCTTCCTTCCTTCCTTTCTTCCTTCTTTCCTTTCTTCCTTCCTTTCTGCCTCCCTTCCTTCCTTCCTCCCTTCCTTCCTTCCTTCCTTCCTTCTTTCCTGCTCTTTTGCCAATATTCTCCTCAATAAAGTGATGGAGAAGTGCATGGAAGGAGGAGGAGGAGGAGGAGGAGGAGGAAGGGAAGTGTGGAACAATGGAGCTTCAAAAGGATTCACACGCACCACTAATGAATGAGAGAGAGAGAGAGAGAGAGAGAGAGAGAGAGAGAGAGAGAGAGAGAGAGAGAAATATGTTGGAGTTTAATACGTTACTTTGGAATATATAGAAAAATAAGTCATACTCTTCCGGATTTTCTCAAGATATTTTTCGGTTGTATTTTTATTCTTAAGGAAATTTGTGAGGAAGGGAAGGAAAAACAATATTAGTCTTTTCCTTTTCCATTTTTTTCCTCCTCCTTTCTCTGCGGTTTTGTTTTCTCTTCTACTTTTTTACTCTATTCTATCTTTTCCTCCTCTCTCATTTCCTCACTTTCGCTTTCCTTTTTTCCTCCTTTCACTCTCCTTTTTTTAACTTTCTCATTTTTTGCTTCTTTCACTTCTCTCCTACTTTCAGTTTCCTCTTCTTTTTCCTTTCACTTTCCTCTTCCTGGAGTAAGAGGGAAGTAGGAAAGGAGGGAGGAACGACGTGGAGATATGAAATTACGGAAAGAGGAGGAAATGGAAGTAAGGGAAAGGGAGGAAAGAAAGGAAGGGAGATGGGGAGAGTAGGAAGAGAGAGAAGGACGATATAGGGAGATGATTTAGGGTGGGTGGGAGATAGGGAAGAAGAAAGGGAGAAAGAGAAAGGGAGATCAGGGAGAGAAGACGGGATGAGGAGATAAGTTAAGGAAGAAGGAGGAGGAGGGAGCGAGGAAAGGAAAGTAGAGAGGCAGATAGGGAGAAAAAGGACTAGGAAGATGAGGAGGAGGAGAGAGAAGGAAAGGAGGGGTTGGAGGGGAAGGGAGTTAGAAAGGGCTTGTAAGGAATGAAGAAAGGGAGGTAGAGAAAAGATAAATAAAAGGAAGTGTTAAAGGAAGAAAGATATATAAAAGAAGGAAAGGAAGATGTGGAAAGCAGATGAAAATGAAAGCAAAAAGCGAATGAAAGATAATGAGGGATAAAAGAATATGAGAGGAAGAAAGGATGAAAATGGAGAAAGGGAACGAAAGAAAGAGGAAAATAATGAAGGAAGAAGGGAGAGTAGAGAATGACAAATGGGGGAGAAACGATGGATAAAACAACAAGGTGAAAGCCAGGAAAGGAAAGAGTGAAGGGAGAAAAGGAACGAGGTAAGGAAGGAGGGGTCGGAATGGATAGGGCGGCAGAGGGACCCGGTAAGGAGGGATCGTAAGGGGTAGGGGCTGTGTTTTATGGTATCCTAGAGAGCAGCAATAATAGGAAGGCTTTGTGTTGCCGCAAGGACCCGCGTAACAATGGGCGGTGACCCTGGGTGGACGCTGACGAAAGGGACGCCGCAAGGGGGGGTCAAGGGGCGGGGCGGTATGGACGCGACCGACCGAGGACATAGAAACGAGGGGAGAAAGTTGGAAGTACGCGGAGAGTGAGAAAAGAAGAGAAGGAAACAATGAGTTAGAGTTTGAAGTATGTTGGGAAAGTAAGAAGTGAGGAAAAGTTGAAATATATACTGAAAACAATTGTAGAGAATAGAAACAAAGAGAGAAAGTTGAAAGTACAGTGGAAGAAGAAGAAGAAGAAGGGGAAAAGAAGAGGAGAAACAATGAGTAAAGTTTGAAGTATGTTGGGAAAATGAGTAAGAAGTGAAGAAGAGTGGAAATATACGGAGAAAAATCGGAAGAGGAAAAGGGAAACAGAATAGGAAATCGAAATATACTGAGATAATTCGGATAAAAGAGAAGAAACGAAGGGAAAAAGTCGAAATGGGCTGAGAAACGGAGGAGGAGAAAATAAAAGACAAAATGTTCGAAATCTAACCAAAAAAGGAAGAGGAAACGAAGAAATGGAGAAACACGGCAAAGAAAATTATAACTCGAAATATACTCTGAAAAAAGAAGACAAAGGAATAATAGAAATACACAAAGAAGAAGAAGAAATAGTTAAAAAAATGTGGAAAAAATGTGCTGAATATAATTGAGAAAAAATATAATTGGGAAAACCATAAGAAGAACGTTGGAAAGAGGTAAAAAAAATATATTGGAAAAAGATGAGACTGAGGAACCGAAAAAAATATTGTTACATGGAAAACAGACGAACCAGGAAGAGAAATAATGCAGCAAGGCCAAAGGGGAATGCAGGGGGAGGGAGGGAGGGAAGAAAAGAGAACAAAAAAGATGAAGTGGAAAAAAGAAAACCCCAAAAAGTGAAAAGAAATAAAATCAGAAAAGAGAAGAACAACAGGACGCAAAACTAACAACAAAATAGAAAGAAAAAACAAATGAAAACCAACAAAAGGAAAAGGAACAGGAAAATACACAAAAGCAAACAAACAAACGAGGGAAGAGAATAATTATTGTGAGAGAGAAAAAAAGGAAGAGAAACAAAACCCCCAAAAATGCAAAGAGAAGTGAAAACAAAGATAAAGCAAAACGAAAAGCTACAGGAAAATAAATAAAAAAAATGCCGAGACAGAGAGAGAAAAGTAAAAGAAATACGGGAACGGAATTAAGAAAGAAAAGAAGAAAAAGAAAAAGTGAAGAAAGTAACTTGAATAAAAAAAGTGGACTGGGAATCACATGAAAAGCAAACCCCAATAATTTGAAACGTGAAAAAAAAAACATTTCCTTTTTTTAATGAAACGTTTAAACTCGGGAGACGCAGCTGAGTGGAAAGTTGTATTCCCTCAAGTATTTGCTGCTCGAGGCGCTGAAAGAAAAACGAGTCTTGTGTGGGGAAACTTTGCAATAATTAATGGCGCATTGAAAGAATATGTAAAGTTTGCACCGCGAGGATAAAAGGCAACGAAATATATTATAGGAAAACACGAGTCGCCTTTTGCACACCAGCGGGACCCCTTGCAGACTCTTGAGGGCTTGTGTGGTAAAGGAAAGGAGAAAAAGACTAAGGTTTAAGGGTAAGGTTGTGCTAAGAAAAAGGAGAAAAAGGCAACGAAATATGTTATAGGAAAACACGAGTCGCCTTTTGCACACCAGCGGGACCCTTTGCAGACTCTTGAGGGCTTGTGTGGTAAAGGAAAGGAGAAAAAGACTAAGGTTTAAGAAGAAAAAGGAGAAAAAGGCAACGAAATATGTTATAGGAAAACACGAGTCGCCTTTTGCACACCAGCGGGACCCTTTGCAGACTCTTGAGGGCTTGTGTGGTAAAGGAAAGGAGAAAAAGACTAAGGTTTAAGGGTAAGGCTGTGCTAAGAGAAAGGAGAAAAAGGCAACGGAATATATTATAGGAAAACACGAGTCGCCTTTTGCACACCAGCGGGACTTTTATCTGACTCCTTTAGGGCTTTTGTACTTAGGGAAAGGAGAAAGAGGCCAAGTGCTAAGGGCTAAGGCTAAGGCTGTGCTAAGGGAAAGGAGGAATAGGCAACGAAATCAATTATAGAAAAACATGAGTCGGTCAAAAGTAAGACAACTAAACACAACAGGTAAAAAAGGAGGGAGAAGAAAAGCGAGGTAAAGCCAGTGAAAAAAAAAACGTTTTGGCCGGAAAAAAAACGTTCAGGCATCAGGAAACTTGGGTCAACTTTGCCTATCATATCCAGACTTGCGGCGGATCGAGTTAATGAAATTTTCTTGTGTTTGTCCGCAGACTTTACACGCCCCGACCCGCCCGCCCGCCCGCTCGCCCCTTCTTTTTCTTCCTTTCCTTCCTTCCTTTCTCTCTTGCTTTTCACTCCATCCTGACTCCGATTTTTCTCTCCTGGCTTTGCTCCTTCGTTTGGTTATTTATACTTCGTTTCTTCTCTGTATTACTTCTCCCTTTCAACGTTTTTATTCGGGATTATGCTTGTTCCTTCTTTCCTCTCCTCGCTTCCCCTCTATACCACTCACTCGTTTCTTTCTCCTTTTTTGTTTCTTCCTTCGTTACGTTCTTTCCTTCCATCCTCACTAAACCACTCCCTTCATTTTCAATTTTTTCCTGCCTCTACTTCGTTTTTTTCTTTTTTTTAGTTTCTCTCCTTCCTCTTTATAAAACTCCCTTTTGCCTTGCCTTTTCTTCTTTGTTCGTTCCTTTTCTTTATTCAGTATTATTCAGAGGTACACTTTTTTATTATCAGGAATCCGTGCGGGAGGGGAATAAGGTGTTTGTTAGCGTGTGTGTATATGCGAATGTAAAATACTTGAGTACTACCATTATTTCTCTCTATACATACACCACTTCAATTCACAACAAACAATAAAGATGTTAAACAAGTCATAATTCCTGCCTTCACAAAATACCTGTGTAGAGGCGAAGCGTAATGAAGGAAATATCACGGGCCGTCACCTGGTCTTGAATTATACCACATAAACCCCTTCTTGGCAACGCTGAGGTGGTGTAATCAGACCCACATGCTCAAATTAGCTGGCAACAGTGGAGCCGTGGGAGGGAGGGAGAGAGAGAGAAGGAGAGAAGGGTGTAAGTGTGGGTGTGGCCTCTTTACGACCTCACGTCTCTCCCTTCCTCCTCCTCCTCCTCTTCCTGTCCCTTCTCTATATCCCTTCATTTGTTCTTGACTTTCTCCATCCTTCCCTTCCCCCGACCGACCGACATGTCTTCTGGTGTCTGTTCTTCCTATGTATTCCTATGTATTCCTTTCCCTCGTTCTCCCTCTTTCTCTCTTCTTGACTTTCTCCTTCTCTCTCCCGTTTCCCTCCGCCTTCTCTCCCTTTCTCCTTCTCTTCCTTTCTTTTTCTCCTCCTGTTTCCTTCCATTCCTATCCCCTTCTCCTCCTCCCTCCTTCCCTCTCTCCCTTCCTCCTTCTCTCACACCCTTCCTTCCTCCTTCCCTCCCTCCATTCGCTATCATTCCCTTTCCCAATCTTCCTTCTTCCCTCCATCCCTATCTCCTTCATTATTTGTTGATCCTCCTCTCTCTCCTTCTCTTTGAACTCGTCTTGTCTCCCTCGTTTTATGTTCCTCTTTTCTCTTTTCCTCGCCCATGCAAATCTATTCCCATCACCCTCTCAGACGTCTCCCTCATTTCATATTCCTTTTTCCTGTTTTTCCCACCCATAGAAATCACTTTCCATCACCTTCACGTCTTTCGCTCCCTCATTTCATATTCCCTTTTCCTCTTTTTGCCACCCATATAAATAACTTCTCACCTTCGTATCTCTCAGTTTGAAGGCAGACGTGTCTCTCTTATCTTGTTCCTTTTATTTATTTTCTAAGTTAGCCATACAAGGTTTTTTCCTCTCACCTTACGTAACCTTCCCTTACCATACCTTTCCTAATCGTTCATCCATATATTTCTTTACATTTTCCTTTTTTTTATTTATTTATTCTCACTTAAATTTTCTTCTCCCCGGCTCTCTCTTCTTAGGCCATTATATATTTCTCTTTTTCATTATTTTATTGCTTCCATACTTTTTTTTATTTGCTTCTCCTTCTCTTCTTCCATTACTTCCACTCTCTCCCTCATTTTCCTACCTCTCCATCTCCTATTCTCCTTTTCTTCTCCTCCTTCTCGACCTTCTTCCATCACCTCGTGTCTTTCCCCTCTTCCTTCTCCTGACTCTCCATCTTCTCTGTCCTCTTCTTCTCCTCTCCTTTTCTTCTTCTCCTCCTGGTCTCTCCTCCGTCACCACCCTCGTCTTCTTCCTCCTTCTTCCTGGTATTCCGTCTTCTCCTTAGCTTCTCCTCCTCCTCCTCCTCCTCCTCGCCCCCAAGAGGTACTTCGCCACCTTCCTGCTACTGTACGCTCCTCCATAAAGGCGAAGGGACGGCGTAAAGGGATGATTATTGTACGGGTGATGATGGCTGGTCTCCTCCTCCTCCTCCTCCTCCTCAGTCTCATTCTCCTTCGTCTCCTTCCTCAGTCTTCTCCTCTATCTCCTCCTCCTCCTTTGTTTTCCCCGTATTCATTTCCTTCTCTTCTTCTGTTTCTCCTACTTGCCCCTCTTTCTCCTTTTCAATCTGTTTATTCTTTTAATTTTCCTTTTCTTTCGTGTCTTAGCTCCTTTCCACTTCTTCCCTTCCTTCTTCATTTCCTTCTCTGTCTTTTTCCTTTTCCTCCTCCTTCGTCTCCTGCAACTGCTCCCTATTTTCCATCTTCTCGGTCATACTTCTCTTCTTCTTCTCCCCTTCTCTCCACTCCTCCTTTTCCTCATACATCTCCCAGAACCATACTCAGTGCCTTCTCCTTTTCCTTCCCTTCCTCCTCCTTTCCCTGATAATTGTTTCCCTCCTATTATTTCCCTTTTCCCTTACTTTATTTGCCTCTACATCATCTCATGTCCTCCTATCTATGTGTTCTAAATCTTTATCTCCTCCTCCTCCTTCTTCCCTTTCTTCTTCTTTGTAGTATTTGTTTCCTATCCTACAATCTTCCTTTTCCCTTTCTTTATTTGCCTCTTCATTATCTCAGTCTCCTTCCTACGTGTTTGCTATTTCTACCTTTTTCTGCTCATCGTTCTTCTTCTCTTTTTATCAATTATTATCATATTTTTCTTCTCCGTTTGTCTTTCCCATATGTGCCTATCCATCATATGCATCTCCTTCGTTCGTGTTCTCCTTTACATTTTTACCTTTCCTCTTCATCCTTTTCTTTTTCAATTATTGCATCTACTTTTCTCCTTTTTCCCTTCATTTGTTTCTCCTTCTTTACCTTCTCTTCGTCCTCCTTTTCGTTCTTTTACTATCTCCACTTATCCCTTCCGTTTATTTGCCCCTTCATATCTGTTTTCTAGCTGCGCGTCCTCCATTTTTTGTACTTTTCCTCCTCCTCCTCTTCCTCCTTCTCCTTCTTTTGATCAGCTAGCATTGTCTCCTCCATCTTCCCCTCGTGTTCTCTCCGGTCGGTATCAATGTCATCCTTCGTTACCTCCTATTCCTCATTTTTCCTCCTCTTTCTCCTTCTCCATTAGTTATCACCGTCTCCTTTACCTCCCCTTCGTATTCTGTCCACCCAGTACTAATGTCATCCTTCTTTACCTCCTTTTCCTCCTTTTTCCTCCTCTTCCTCCTTCTCCATTAGTTATCACAGCCTCCTTTACCTCCTCTTCGTACTAATCTCATACTTCTTTACCTCCGTTTCCTCCTTTTTCCTCCTCTTCCTCCTTCTCCATTAGTTATTACCGTCTTCTTTACCTCTCCTTCGTATTCTGTCCGGCTGGTATTAGTGTCGCCGCGGCCTCGTTGCTGTATAGCGGGTTCGAGTCCCTTTATAGGCGACTCGCGGCCCCAACCCTGTTTTATGGGTGTTTTGCTCCTTTTTTATTTATTAATGGCTGCCGCGGCGGTGAGGGTCCGGGGGGGAGGAGGTGAGGGGCGAGGGGGGTAAGGGGGAAGGTCAAAGGAAGGGGAGAGAGACAATAAAAGGGGAAGGAAGGGAAAGGGGAGAAGAAAAGGTGGTTTGGTTAAGTGTGGTTGGGTTTTGGTGTGTGTGTGTGTGTGTGTGTGTGTGTGTGTGTGTGTGTGTGTGTGTGTGTTTCGTAATGTCTTGTTCTATGTACTTTTTTTTTTGGGGGGGGGGGGGTTGTGGTGGTGATGGTGGTTGTGGTGGTAGTGTTGTTGTTGTTGTTTTGTTTTTGTTTTTGTTTTAATGTCGCTGGTGATTAGGTTAGGCTGACTTTCGGTGCGTTCCTCATTATTATTATTATTATTATTATTATTATTGTTATTATTATTATTATTATTATTATTATTATTATTATTATTATTATTATTATTGCTGGTCTCATGGTCCTTTATTTTGGTTTTCGTCATACTCGATCTTATTACTTGCGTGTTCATTATGTTTTATTGTCCTCTTCATTAGCGTGCGTCGACAATTACCTCCCATGTACTACTATAGAGGTTGTTACTACTACTACTACAGCTATTACTATTATTACTATTACTACTGTTACTACTACTACTACTACTACTACTGTTTTTATTATTGTTTTCATCTTGTACAATTCTTTATGCATTCACAAAGAACCTTCTCAACTCCTTCATATAAATTCATTCCATTGTCTCTGAAAGAATACGTATTTTTTTTGTCTTTGCTCAGTATTGCGATATTTCTTTCTTTTACTTGACAATCCCGCCAGAGGAAAAAGAAAGAAAAAAAAAAAGAAGAGCTGAAATTTTTCCCTCGAGTTAGAACATTTTACAGACTTCACTTTTTGAGGTTTCGTCGGATTCATATCTCTTATTCTTTCCTCCAGTTGCAATAGCTTCAAAGTCCATTTATTTGTTATTATTGTTTTCTCCGTGTTAGTTATTCATCTCTCCTTTTCCCTTCCTTCACCTCCTTTATACCCCATCTCCTTAATCTCCTTTTATTTCGTTTTCCCTGTATGCCATTCCTTATTCTTTTCCTCCTTTTCCTATTACAGCTTGTTCTCCCCCGTTCTCCTTCTCTTCCTCCTCTTCTCCCCGTGTTTTCTCCGTGTCAGGTTTCATTTCCTCTCCTTTTCTCCCTCCTTCACCTCCTTTATACCCCTTTTCCTTAATCTCCTTTTTTTTTTTTTCCCTGTATTCCTTTCCTTATTCTTTTGCTCCTTTTCCTATTACAGCTTGTTCTCCCCTATGGTCCTTATCTTCCTCCTCCATCTCCTGTTCTTGTGTTTTCCTGTATTTATCTGTATCTTCTTCGTTCTCTTCATTGCTTCTGCGCCTTTTTTCTCCTTCTAGATGTGAATTTTGAAGACTTTCATTATTTATTTTATTGTTTTCGTCGACTTTTTATCACGTGTTTTACTCTTCAGGAACAAAATTTTCTAACTCCCATTATTTTTTGTTATTATTTACTGTTTGTCATTTTTCCTTCTTGTTATAAAATTTGAAAACCTCCTTGATTTTCATTATTGTTTTGTCGACTTTCTATTTTTTCCTTCAGTTCCAGACCTTCAAACTCCCATTATTTATATTACTGTTTATTGCTCATACTTTTTCCTTTCTTTCTTTTTAGTAACATATTCTGTAGACTTGCATTATTTTTTCATATTTTTTCGCCGGCTTCAAATCACTTATTTTTTCTTCTTACGAAATTTTCAAAGTCCCATTATTTCTAGTATTATTTGTCGTTTGTCATTTTTTTCTCTTCTAGTTGCAAAATCTGAAGACTTTCTTGATTACTTTTATTGCTTCGTACATTTTACATTTAATATTTTTTTTCTCTTCAGTAACACAATTTTCAAAGTTTCATTATTTGTATTATTATTTATCGCTTCTTTTTTTTCCCCAGTTCAAGTTTTAAAGGTTTATTATTTTCTTTATCATTTCGTGTGTTTTTCTTTCTCATTACAAATATTACTGAATTGACTATTTTTTTTATCCTGTTGCAAATTTTAGACTTCCATTATTTTTTCTTATTACCGTACTTCATTTTCTTTATATCCGGTTTCAAATTCGTTTTCTTTTTCATCTTGTTTCAAATTCGTTTTCTTTTTTATCCTGTTTCAAATTCCCCGGACTCCCATTATTTATTCTTGTTCTCCCGTTGACTTTCCATCTTGTCATTTTTTATCGAACTAACCGTCGTGACTCAAGATCTCCAATGTTGACCTATGGAAATGTGTGCTGACCTGTGCTGACCCTTGCTGACCTGCTCTGAATATTACCATCCGATTCAGCCGCCTCATTCACCTGCCTGCCCTTCCGCCCACCTGCCGTCAGCTTATTCCTCCCAGACAGACAGCGCTGATTTATGCTGACGCGCGGCTGCTGAGCGTAACTTCGGTATTCCAACGAGGTGTGCTGAGCCGCTGACTAACTTTCTGGGACGTGCTGACTATGGCGGATGTGTGATGATCTAGTGATGATGGTGAAGGTGGTGGTGGTGAAGATTGTGGTGGTGAAAGAAGTGGAATGCTGTTAGTGGTGAAGTTTTAGTGATGGTGGTGGTGATGGTGAGTTCTTGTTGTGGTGGTGGTGGTGGTGGTGGTGGTGATGTGAATTGTGTGATGGTTGCAGTGATAGTGGTAGTAGTTGTAGTGGTGGTGGGGATTGTGGTAGTCGCAAAAACAGTATCAATAGTGAAGTGATTGTGGAGATTGTGATGACGGTGGAGGTTGTGGTGATGGTAGTGATTGCAGATGTGTTTGTGATAGTGGTTATGATGGTGACACTGATGGTGAGAGGAGCAGGGATAGAATTGCGTGGGTTTTGGTAGTTGTAGTAGTAGTGGTGGTGGTGGTTATGGTGGTCGCCCCCGTTATGGTCAGCAATAAGAGGCTTTTGTATGACTGCATCAAAAGAGTATTTCCTTCCTCCTCCTCTTCCTCCTCTTCCTTATCCTTTCTTGTTTTTTCCGTCCTCCCGCCTTCCTCTTTTTTCTCTCTCTGTACCGCCCTTTCGTATTTCTTTTGTATTTCTTTGTTTCTTTCGCGTTCTCTCTTCCGTATTCCCTTTCTTACTTTCCTCATTCCATTTCTTACTCTCTTTCTTATTCCCTTTCTTACTCCTCCATATTCCTTATTCTCTTTCTCACTCTCCTCCGTCCTTTTGTTCCTCCTCCTCCTTCTCTTTCTCATTCCTCCATGGCGTTTCCCTCTCGTTCAATTTATTTACGACGCTGAAATGATTTAAAATGCGGATCATTTGACAATACTATCCCTCTCTCACATACACACAAACACACACACACACACACACGCACACACACACACGCACACGCACACACGAGTACGCAAGAGCCTGTGTTGCGTGCGTGCGGGGTCCAGGCAATACCCTTTTGGACCTGTTCAGAGTGACTGCTTATAAGTTTTTCCCGCTGACTCGGCGTTCAGGGGGGAAGCAAAAGCCGGTTCCGCGCGGGTTGTGAAGAGGCTTATGGTCAGCACTTAGCGGGGAGGAGGAGGAGGAGGACAGGGGATTGAGAATAGAGAATTAAGAATGGAGAATGGAAAAGGGAGAATGGAGGAGGAGGAGGAGGTAGGAAGAAGAAGTGGAAGAGGAGAATAGAGGATTGAGAAGAGAGAATTGCGGATGGAGAATGGCAAAGGAGGTAGAGGAGGAGCAGGAGGAGGAGGAATAAGAGTAGAAATAGAATGCAAGTTTTCTCTCTCCGTGTCCAAGTCTTTTTTTTATTTTTTTATTCCTGTGATTTTATTTCTCTTCGTTTTCATGTACGTCCAAATTTTACCTTGTCTAGTTTTTTTGGTTTTCCTTGCTTTTTCTTTTTTTCTTTTCCTCTGTTCCACATAAACTCAATTTCTCCTTTTTTTATTCTTCCTCTTTTTCTAGCAGAGTTCATTTTTTTTTTTTATCCTCCTCCTCCACTCGCTCCACTTCCCCCCTCCTCCTCCTTTACTTTCCTTTCCTCCTCCTCCTCCTCCTTTTCCTCCTCTGCTCTTCCTTCCCTCCTCTTCACAATCCAGCTGCCCTCACTCCTGCTCTCTTCAACACACACACACACGCACACACACACACACACGTAACCTAACCTAACCCTGTCTCTCCCACGCCCTTCCAGCCTCCCTTCCGTCCCCCCTCCCCCCCTCCTCGGCACATCCTACACCCCAGGTCGAGTCTAATTGTCCTGTTTTATGGCCATTAAGCAAGGCTCGTCTCACCTGAAACACCTGAATGAAACACCTCAAAGTCACATGGGGAGCGGGAGGGGAAGGGGGAAAAGGGGGGGGGGGGGGATTTCCGTGGGTAAGAAGGCATTTGGCGGACGTGGTTTTATTTTATTTTATTTTTCTTTCTTTTTTTATTTTTCGTCTAGTCACGCATTTTTTTTTGTCAGTTTCTTCGCCGCGAAAGCAATAATGCCCGTGTTTTTTTGTTTTTTTCGTGAAGATTCACGCAGTTTCAGTGTGTTTCAATTTTTTTATTCCAGTTTCTGCGCCCTGGAAAAACAGTAATGTACATGTTTTTCCGTTTTTTCTTTTTTCGTGTAGTCAAGCAGTTTCAGTTTCAGTTTTTTATCGCCAGTTTCTTCGCCGCGGAAACTCCTCCTGCGGAATATAAACTTGACGGACCGGCTGCCAACTCTTCGGGATTTTGTCATTTTTGTCGTTTTCCGCGGATGAGGTTTGGCGGTGGGAGGTGGATGGAGGTGCAGGGGCGGGGTGGGCTATTGACTGGCCGACTCGCTGGGCTGGCTGGGCTGGGTTCGTTGGTTGACTTGGGGTCCGGTTGACTGGGTGGCTGACTGGCTGACTGGTTGAGTGGTTAGCGTGCAGGCTTTTCTCGCTTATCTTAACGTGACCTGAAATCGAGAGGAAGACAACATTAGCGTGTGGAAAGGTTGACGTCTCTTGCGGAGGAGGGTGAGGAAGAGAAGGAAAAGCAAGGGAAGGAAGGAATGTCATGGCTGGCGTAAGAGTGGATGAAGGAGTGACGTGAAGTGAATGTATTTTAAAGAAGTAGGAAAGGTAGTGTAAGAGGCGTAAAGAAGGAGGAAGAGGAGAAGGAAGAGGAATAGCAAGAGATGGCGCAAGGGTGTATGAAGGAGTGACTGAAAGGGAATATGTTTTAGAATGGAAGAAGGAAAGAAAGTGTAAGAAGGTTCTCTGAAAAAAAAAATGTGTGTACCTTTACCTGCAAAGCATAACCGGTTTAATACGTGTTTTTCTTCTTTTGGGCGTACATGTGTCTGTGTCCTCTTTGTGTGTGTCTATGTGTTCGTTGTGTGCATCATCGCTGTCTTTGGTCAATGTCTCGGTGTGCCTGAAGGGATGAATGTACCTGTGCACGTTTATTGCCCTCGGCTTTGGACTGACTGTCTATGTGTGTGCTTCTGTTTGTCACTGTCTGTCTTACTGTTGTTTTCCTTTTTTATCCATGTTATTATCCGTGTGTCGGCATATATGTGTCTGTGTATGCGTGTGTCTGTCCATTACGAGGCAGGCCGGGCGTTCCCAGCACACGGTGGGTTTTTATCTCTCTCCCTCGCCTTTTCCAATTTCTCCGTGACCTTCATTGCCCTCTGTGCTTCCCTTCTTCCGTATTCTTCCTTCATTATTAGTCTTCCGCCCCGGTGGACGGAGGCTCATCTCGGAGGGAAGGCGGAAGGGGACGAGAGAGGCGGCAAGGGGCGGGGCGGGGCGGGGGCGGGAAGGCAGGGGCGGGCAGGGTAAAGAATGGCGGCAGTATTAGGGTGAACGGAGCCGTGGCCGTCATTACTGGGCCGAGGGTTGGCTCAGCGGGCCGGGGAGGAACGTAAACACGTTCTCCGATCAATATGTAGAGGTGGGCTCCTCCCCCTCCCCGGGCCTGTTCACTGCACCGGGGAGTTGTCATCATATATATATATATATATATATATATATATATATATATATATATATATATATATATCTTTGTTCTCTGGGTTATTCATCACCCTAAGGACGGTGACCTCCGTGACTCATCTTATCAGTCGGGTGATGTGCCGGCGATGGCGACGCCGTCCAGCAGAAAAAAGAAGAGACCCACGCCCCTCACCTGCTGTGTGCATGCAGCAGCACCCCCCAACGCCTTGCTGTTTGGCCGCCTCCAGCAGGCGTCGCGGCGCCGTGCCACGCGGTGCCTCGCCGGTTACTGTTCGGAGCGTGGCCTTCACTCGACCGAGTAGGCGCGTGAACGGGATATTCACCCTTTCCGAGGACCTGATGAGCAGCGGCGGTGGCGGCTGCTGCAGCCACACGCCGAGGCAGCCTAGCAAGAACAGGCTTACCGTTACGGGAGGCCACGCACCGCCTAACGCCGCCACTGTCACCCCTCTAAATGTACTGCTCCGTGTGTGTTGGTGACAGTATCATAGCAGAGTGTGTGTGTGTGTATATATATATATATATATATATATATATATATATATATATATATATATATATATATATATATATATATATATATATATATATATATATATATATTCACACGCTCACACACACACAGACACTGCCATCGAAGCTGTAAAATCGCGTTACACGCTGTAAAGGCTCCAATTAGGCACTTTTTCATTCTGGTCCACTTTTGTCGGCGCTCACTGGTAATCTCCGATAGATTAAATAAAACCCGGATGGAAAATGGCCGTGTTATTATTTCAGTTGATTCCCGCGCCGAGCACGACGAAGGTTTTTAAAGTTGTGATGCAGAGTTTGGGGCGCAGGCAGGCGGTGGAGCGGGGGGCGGGGGGCAGGGGGTGCTGGGGAAATGACAGCTTTCAAAATTATAGCTGGAGACGAAATACCGCCAGCATGAACTGGTAGAGATTCCCGCGGCGGATCACTGAACCCACGCCCACGCTGACGGGCTGACCTCCGTGCCTTGCGGCGGGACCAGATAACATGACAGGTTGTTCTCGGCGTGGGCGGCGGGACATCTGCTCCGTGTATCGATGACCCAAGAAAAAGGAAGGGATTGAAACATGACGGAAAAAATAAAAATAGTTTTGTGCGTGATGGAGTTGTTGAATAAACAAGAGTTGAAGGAGACTCCAGTTTCTGCACTATATTGTGTCCCAGGGCGCCTTGCCTCCTCCGTCGATCCCTTCCCTGCGTCCCTCGCCCGCCCCTCCGCCCGCCCCTGCCGGCTGCCTCGCCCCGCCCCTGCAGGCAGCGTGAGGCCGCGGCGTTAATCAGACACAAGCCTCAGGTAGCTCATTGTCGGCGCGAGTTCCTGGCCGCGGCATGATGAGTCCCCGGGGGGAGGCGAGGCGCCGGCGGGGAAGCAACAATTCCTGCGAGTTCAGGAAAATAAATGACAAAGGGAGAGAAATAAACCTCGACAAAAGCACCGCAGACGCGCTATCTGGCGAGTGCCGCGGAGGAGAGGAAAGAAAACCACGCCCTCAGGGGAGCATGAAAGATTGAAAAGGATTCATTTAAATGAAATATGAAAAATCAAGCAAAGAAAACGTTTCTGGAAACTTGGTCGATGCGTCCTCGGCAATAACAAACCGCAATTCGAAGGAAATTTTCAGAAGTGAAGTTGGAACACAAAAATGTGGAAAAATTATAGACTGTCAGGGAAGACAAAACGTCATGTCTTGGTAAATGTGTTTGAAGCTGTGACACACTGCTTCTCCTGGAAACCTAAACAAAAGTTATGCCCTTTAAAACATTTGTGCTCCCAAGGGAGTTTTTGAACTCCGGGGGCCTGCATCGCTTGGCCTGGCACAGGCGCCGGCGAGGTAACGCCCTCCTCCTCGTCTAAAAAATACTTATCTGCTTTCATTCCACCACGGAGCTGGTGCTGGAGGTGAATGTTTATGAGGTGTGGGGTTCAGTAACCTCGCAGCAATGCCTGGACGTGTGATATTCCGTAGTCTAGCACCAAAGTAAGCCCCTGACCAGTAGAACAGTAGAAATCGTCCGTAGTGTGAAGTAGACGAAGTAGACATGAAGTATGATATATAAACAGTATCCCTCAGACATGTCCCTTCTCCCTCTCTCCTGCAGTAGGCATCGTAGGCTAAGCTGCCCTGACCTCTCCCGCAGGTGACCGTAGCAGCAACCGGTCCCGCGCCACCACGCCCCTCAGCCACACCTCAGAGCCGGAGCTGGGAGACCCGCCCTCCATCGTCTCCCTCCACGACGCCGCCCATAACAATCTGTCCCACTACCGCGGCCAGTACGCCCCTCCCTCCAGCGGCCCCGGGGGAGGTACTGGCGGAGGCGGAGGCGGTGGCGGTGGAGGAGGAGGTGGTGAAGGAGGAAGAGGAGGAGGAGGAGGAGGAGGAGGAGTTGGAGGAGGAGGTGGTGGGGGAGGTGGAGGTGGAGGTGGAGGTAGTGGAAGCTCATCAGACGCGGCCGCGGTCATGAACCAGTTGGGGTCAGGTCACGGGCACTTCTACCAGGAGATCCCCCAGGGCGGCCTCCACTACGCGAACCACCTGGACGAGTACGACTCCCCCGTGATGAAAGGGGGTCGTAAGTTCCAGCAGGGGCGCCGCATGCAGCCTGGCGGGTCGTCCCTCTCCTCGTCCGACAATAACTCCGATACGACCTACGCGGAGAGCGACATCAACTCGAGCCTCAGGGCGAAGATGGCGGCGCTTGACAATGGTAAGTGTGTGCGTTTGTGTGTGTGAGGGGGAGGGGGGGAGGGGATGGGGAGTGGGGGGCAGGGGGGTTGAGTGTGTGTTTGAGGATGAGTTTTATCACGCTTGGCCTTATTTTTCTTTTCCTCTTTGTGTTGTGCACCTCCTTCACTTTAGCTTCTGTCTCCCCTGTTGCTGTTAGTGTTGCCCTGCTATTGTTGTTGTTGTTGTGGATGTTTTGTTGTTATTGTTGTAGCGTGTAATGCATTGTGCTCATAGATGCATGTTATTGCCATCCGTGTATAAGTAAATTTCTCTTGATTTGTCGTAATAAATATTTATGGTGCCATTATATGAAGAAGTCTGTTGTGGTGGTTTTTTTATTTGCTATTATTATTATTATTATTATTATTATTATTATTATTATTATTCGTATTAGTATTAGTGTTGTTATTGTTATGTTCTTTATATCGTCGTTGTTATTATTGTTGTTCTTCTTATTGTGTGTTGATACTTGCAGAAACGCGTCGTGTGAATCATATTTTTAAGTATTACAAACAAACAAAAGTGGCGTGTGATTGAATGTACGGGTTGTGGTGAATGGATTAACACACACACACACACACACACACACACACACACACACACACACACACACATGGTAATTACAGCATCAGGTGAACTGTAAGTGTGAGCGAATTTTACCTTCAAAGAGGAAAAGGTTTTCTTTGTCCTCGCAGCGAGAGGTTCGTAATCCCCTTTCCTCCTCCCTCCCTCCATTCCTCCTCCCTCCCTCCATTCCTCCTCTCTCCCTCCTCTCTTTCTCTCTCCTCTCCTCTCCTCTCGTTTCGTCTTCCTTGCATATATCCTTTATTCCTTTTTTTCCTCATCTTGTTTCTTTTGTTCTCTGCGTCTTCCTCCCCTCAACGCCTGATTATTCTCGTTTCTTTCTTCCTCACCCTCTCTCTCTCTCTCTCTCTCTCTCTCTCTCTCTCTCTCTCTCTCTCTCTCTCTCTCTCTCTCTCTCTCTCTCTCTCTTAATTTCCTCCACCCGTTTCCTTCTCCCTCCACCTTTACCTCCCTCGTCTTATTACTCTCCCTCCCTCATTACCTCCCTTCTTTCCTCCCCATTCCCTGCACGTGCTATCTCTCTCTCTCTCTCTCTCTCTCTCTCTCTCCACCCCAACCTCCCCTTTTTAGATGTGGCGAATTTACATAATGTTTACTGAGTGTCGATAAGAAAAGACCACTTCAATCTATCTTTGTACATAGTCCGTCTTTTTTTTCTTCTTTTCTATCTCCCCCTTCACCCCTTTCCCCCTTTTCCCTTCTCCTTGCTACAGTGTCCTAACGAAGATTGGAGTAGTGATTGGTGGTCTTATGTTTTTTTTTTTTGTATGTGTGTGTACGTAAGTGAAAAAAACAGCGGAAGAAGTAGAAATAATAATAAAAAAGTAGAGGTGAGAGAGAAAAGTAAAAATAAACGAACTATAAGAAAGGATGAGAGAAATACAGAGGAAAAAGTAAAGTAAAACAGTTCTGATGTGGGGGAAGGGAAGGATGAAGGAGAGAGAGAGAGAGAGAGAGAGAGAGAGAGAGAGAGAGAGAGAGAGAGAGAGAGAGAGAGAGAGAGAGAGAGAGAGAGAGAGAGAGAGAGAGAGAGAGAGAGAGAATGGGGACAGCCTCTATACAATACCGTGTTTGTTTAAGCTTGTGTCGAGCGCCGAGCTTACCTTCTATTATTTAAGGTAACTGGCAGGTAATTAGGACAGGTGAGGGGGGAGGGGGCAGGAGGGGAGGGGGAGGAGGGGGAGAAGGGGACTTGAGTGACTTTTCCTCCCTGATTCTTGTTTTGTGAAGGAAGAGGAAAAGGAAGACGAGGAGGAAGAAGAAGGCTGTCAAATGCACTAGAGAAGGGTGACTGAAGTAAAACGCAAAGAAAATGATAAAAAGAAGAAAAAAATAGCCTTGACTCCTTCAGTGGTATTAAGGTATTTTTTTCTTCATCCGTTATTATTAGAGGGTCGGTTAATTATATCTTGTTTTATTTTACTTTTTTTTTCGCCGTAATAGAGTTTGGTTAATTCATCAAGACTCAAGTGACAAAGTTTTGGGTGCGGAGGAACGAAATTACGTTTTGATTAGATGTTAATTTATGTATGTACAGGAAGGTTTTGTGGATTCTGAAAGCAAGGGAAGAAGGGAGGAAGGAAGGCAAAAAACATGGATAAAGTTTGGGGAGGATGGGAAGATAGCAAGGAAATAGGAAGGAAGGAAGGAGAGGGAAAAGAAAGACAAGAAAGCAAGAAAAGATAGAAGGATGGAATGCAAGATAAAAGGAAAGGGGGAAGGAAGAAAGAGAGAAAAGAAGGCAAGGGGAGAGAGGAGGAAGAAAGGCAGGAAAGAAAGGAAAGGGAAAGATAGAAGGATGGAATGCAAGATAAAAGGAAAAGGGGGAGGTAGAAAGAGAGAAAAGAAGGCAAGGGGAGAGAGGAGGAAGAAAGGCAAGAAAGAAAGGAAAGCAAGGAAGGAAGGAAGGCAAAAAAAAGTAAGGATAGAGTTAAGCAAGGAAGTAAGGAAGAAGGAAATAAAGAATGGAAACGGTTAAGGAAGGAATAGAGGTAAAAGGAAGGAAGGAAGAAAGGAAGGCAAGAAAGCAAGGATAGATTTAAACAAGGAAGTAAGGAAGAAGGAAATAAAGAATGGAAACAGTTAAGGAAGGAAGGAAGGAAGGAATAGAGGTAAAAGGAAGGAAGGAAAGAAAGTAAGGACAGAGTTAAGCAAGCAAGTAAGGAAGGAGGAAATAAAGAATGCAAACAGTTAAGGAAGGAAGGAGGGAATAGATATAAAAGGAAGGAAAGAAGGAATGAAGGAAGAAAGGAAAGAGAGCTGATATTGAAGCCTTCCTCTCCATCCTCTTTCCTCCATACCTGTCATTTCAAATCTTCCCTCCAAGTCTTCTTTCCTCCACTCCCTCCCCTCATGTTTCCTCCACACCTCCACCAAGATCAACCCAACTCCCTTACCTTCCTACTTTCCTCCTTTCCTTCATCTCCTCATTTGCCTTCCTCTAGTTATTCCACCCACTGTATTTTTCCCTCCATTTTATACATTTTTTTTCTTTCACCTTTTCGTCTTTCTTCTTGCTCTTTATTTTTCTTCCTCCTCTTCGTGTGTTTTTCCTCTTCTTCCTCTTCTTCCTCTCCACCTTAGCATTGCACTCCACATACCGCTTCCTCCTCTTCCTCCTCCTCCTCCTCCTCTTCCTCCTCTTCCTCCGCTTCCGCTTCCTCTTCTCTTCACTTTATCAGAGCACTTCGCATACCTCTTCCTTCTCCACTTCCTCTTCCTCTCTCTTCATCTTAGCAAAGCACTCCACATGACTCGTCTTCCTCTTCCTCCTCCTCTTTCTCCAGTTCCTCTTCCTCCTCCTCTCCACCTAAGCAGACCACTCTACATACCTCCTCTTCCTCCTCCTCCTCCACTTTCTCCTCCTCCGCTTCCTCCTCCTCCTCTTCCTCCTTCCTTCCACTCCACAGCACGTCTCATTCCTTCCTCCCCCCTCCCTGCCCCTCCACCTCACCCCTTCCACTGCTCATTATGGCCACCCTGCCCCCCTTCCCCCCTCCCTGACACCCCCCAACCCCCCTTTTGCCTGCGTGGCTCTGGGACACCTGATGAGGTAATTAGGGGCAGCTTTGAGGTGCATTGTGGCTCCTCGCTTGCAAAGGAACAGAGGAGGAGGAGGAGGAGGAAGAGGAGTTGGAGGAGGACGAGGCGGGAAAGGAAAAGAGAGAAAATGCAGACGCGAAAAGACGTGGGGGAAGTAAAATGAGGAATAGGAAAGAAGGAACAGAAGGAGGAGAAAGATAAAGAGGAAGAGGGAAAGAAAGAGAGAACATGCAAACGGGAAAAGACGTAGAGGATGATGATGAAGAGAAGGAGGAGGAAGGAGAAAGGAGAGAGGCGGGAAAGAAAGAGGGAGAAAATGCAGACGTAGAGGAAGCAAAAATTGAAGGTTAGAAAAGGATGCAAAATATATTCACGCGGGCAAGATGAAAGGTGTGGAAGGCATAATGCAAGGATTCTATAATAAACACCCTCCCCTTAACCCTTCCCCCCTACCCCAACCCACAAGGAAGAAAGAGGGAAATGGAGGGCAAGGAAGAGGAAGAAGAACAGCCAATGACGGGAAGGAGGAAGGCAGGAAGGGCGAATGAGGTTAGCCGTAAAGTCGCATATTTAAACGAAGAATGGGCGGCCGAGGAAGATAATAAGGTATCCGGGAGGCCGAGAACGAGGCAGCCTGTTCTTTATGTCATTTTTGGCCTTTAATAAATACTGATAACGGAGGCTGAGGGACTTAAAAGGCGGAGGTGAGTCAGGTGAAGAGGAAGAAGAGGAGGTGGAGGTGGAGGAGTGAGGGAAGGGAAAAAGAAGGGATGTGGAAGGAAGGAATGGCTAAGGAAGAGATGGCAAGGGATTTCGGGAGATGAAGGAAGGAAGGGAGGAGGTAATAAAGAAGGGAAGGAGGAGAAAGAAGGGCATGAAGAAGAGAAAGGTCAAGTAAGAGTCGTAAAGAGAAGGAAGGAGATAATGTTAGAAGAATGGAAAGGAAGGAAATAAAGAAGTGAAGGAAGGAACGGAAGGGCATGAAGGAAGGGAGATGAGAGACATAGGAAGGACCGTGAAGGGAGGGAAGAAAGAGGATGGAGGAAGGGAGTGAAGGGAGGGAGATAATGAAGGGAAGTGAAGGGAAGGGCATGAAGGAAGGGAGATGAGAGACATAGGAAGGATCGTGAAGGGAGGGAAGAGGATGGAGGAATGGAGTGAAGGGAGGGAGATAATGAAGGGAAGTGAAGGGAAGGAAGAAAGAGGATGGAGGAAGGGAGTGAAGGGAGGGAGATAATGAAGGGAAGTGAAGGGAAGGAAGAAAGAGGATGGAGGAAGGGAGTGAAGTGAGGGAGATAATGAAGGGAAGTGAAGGGAAGGAAGAAAGAGGATGGAGAAAGGGAGTGAAGGGAGGGAGATAATGAAGGGAAGTGAAGGGAAGAAGGAGGGAGGTAATGAATGGTAATGTGGCTGCAGCGGACATGAAGATTTTTAATGAGTCGGAAAGTCGTTTTTATTCATTCATTCATTCATATTTTCATTTTGTATCGTTAACTTTGACCTCTTTTTCTCATGTTTTCGTTGTCTGATTTTTTTTTCTATATATATTTTAAGTTTCGTTATTTGAGTATTTTATTGCTTCCTTTTTTTTCAGTTTTCATGGTTTCCTCATTTTTTGCTCATGTTTTCTTTGTTTGGTAACTATTTTTTTTATTTGCTGTGTTTCAAAAGTCCTGTCATGTTTTTTTTCTTTCGTTTTTTTATTTAATTCTTTCGTTTTTTCATTATGTATCGTTTCCTTACATTTTTTGCGTAAATTCGTTGCTTGTTATTTTTTTTCTGTGTTGTGTTTCTTCTATTCTTTTTCTTCTCCTATCGGGGGCTTCGTGGTGCAGTGGTTAGCACACTCGGCTCACAACCGAGAGAGTCCGGGCTCGATTCCCGGGCGGAGGGGAAAGATTTGGCCGGCTTTTCCGATACCCTACGCCCCTGTCCACCCAGCAGTGAATGGGTACCAGGTATTAATCGGGGGTTGTGTTCCGTCTCCTGGGATCTGTTCCTTTCTCCTATAATTCCTTCCCCTTCTGTCTCTCTCCGGCATTGACCACAGATGTTGCGCCGACTAAACGAAACTTTCCAAACTTTCTTTCTTCTCCTATTATTCGAGTTTTCTTCTGTGGTTGGTTCCACTTTTTATTTTGTATTCTTTCCTCACTTTTTTCCATGATTTTCTAGTTAAATAGTTTTCGTTGTTTCGTTGTTAATTCGTTTTTTTTTTTTTTTTTACTGTGTTGCAAGAGTGTTATTATTTGAGTTTTCTGTATTGCTTTTTTTTGTAATCACTCGTTGTTTGGCAATCTTCAAAACCTCCAATATCGTCTTCCTATCAATTTCCTTCGGGCTTTATGAGTCAATCGTTTCTCACAATAACAATAAATATTTTCAAAAGTCTCTGCATTTCATTTTTACGAACAGAGTGAATGGAAAACAGGAAATACGAAACATGGATCAACACAAATTCCTTATGGCTCACGTCCGCCCTTTAAATATATTTTGAAATGCAACACAAACCCCAAAAATATATACAGGAGGGGCTAAAAAAAATCAGTGAAAAAAAAATTAGAAACATAGATTAGCGAAAATTCCTAATGGCTTTGCGTCCGACCTTAGATATTTCAAATGCAACACCAACAAAGAAAAGGAAAACAACATACACAAGAAAAGGAAAAAGTCAAAAAATAAATCGGTGAAAATAAAAAGAAAATACATCAAAAATATAGATTAGCGAAAATTCCTTATGTCTCATTGTCCGAACCTTAGATAATTCAAATGCAACACTAACAAAAAAAAAGGAAAACAACATACACAAGAAAAGGAAAAGGGCAAAAAATAAATCGGTGATAATAAAGGAAAATACATCAGAAATATAGATTAGCGAAAATTCCTTATGTCTCATTGTCCGAACCTTAGTTAATTCAAATGCAACACTAAGAAAAAAAAAAACGGAAAACAACATACACAAGAGAAGGGAAAGAGCAAAAAATAAATCGGTGAAAATAAAGGAAAATACATCAGAAATATAGATTAGCGAAAACTCCTTATGGGTCAGCGTCCGGCCTTTACATATTTCAAACCCAACACTAAAACAAAAACAAAAACAAAAACAAAATATATAAGTGAAAAAAAAACAAGAGAAATAAATAAATGAAAAAAAAATCAGAAACATAGATTAACAAAAAATCCCTTTTGGCTCTGCGTCCTCACTTTATATATTTCAAAACCCAACACACACACACACACACACACACACACACACGTACAAAAAAAGTCACACGTATTCCCTTAATGAATTTCGTTCCGCCTTAATTGAATTACACTAAAAATTTGCCGCGAGTGATCAAATCTAAGCTGATGGATGATTGGTATTTTGTGTCCCTCGCCAGCCCGGAACCCGCATCGCTGCCTTTTTTTTCCGCGGTGGCATCGACGTCCCATTGGCCAGCGAAGAATAGGATGAGAGAGAGGAGAGAGTAAGGGGAGTGAGGGGATAGGGATGCCAAGGGGAGGCTGGGATGGGAGATAAGTGAAAACGGAGGAATTGAGGGACGAAGGGAAAGTGGTTGAATAAATGGAGGGAAGATAAATTGATGGACAGAACGACAAGGGGGAGAAAATAAGAAAAAAATATGGAGAGAAGGAAAGAGGGAGAGGGGATATTGTGGCAGGCTAGGGAAGAAGATGAGTGAAAAGGGAGATTGAAGGAAGGTAGTGGTGGTTGAATAGATAGGTAGAAGAGTGGAGAATAGATGGAGAGGAAGATAGATAAGGAAAGAAGAGGAAGGGAGAGAGGGGAGCGAAAAGGTAGTAGATGGAGGGAAGGTTATAGTGATAGGATAGATGAAGGAAAGAGAAGAGAGGAGGGAGAGGTAGATAAAACAAGGAAGAGAAATGAAGGAAAGGAAGGAGGTGGGGCAGAGAGAAGGAAATGGCGGTAGAATAGATGGACAGAGAAGAAGAAAAGAGGAAGAAACAAAAGACAAAAGGAGAGGAAAGATAGTAGATGGGAAGGAGGACAGGGATAAGTGAAGGAAAGGGAGAGTAGGAGATAGGGAAAGTTAAACGGAGGAAGAAGTAAAGAAGTCAAAGAGAGAAGAGGAAGAGATAAGGAGGAAGAAAATGGAGCTAAAAGTTAAGTGTCGGAAACTAAGAGTAAAAGGAAAAGAAAGTAAGAAGTCAGGAAAGAAAGAAGGAAGAAGAAGAGGAAGAGGATAAAGGAGTAGGAAACGAAGCAGAGGGAAACAAAGAGAGCAAGGAATGAAGGTAAACAAAAAAGAGGGAGGAAAGAATGAAAAAGGGAGAGGGAGGAGTAAGAAGAAGAAGAAGGAAGTAGAAGTGGTGGATGACTAAAGGAAAAAAATGTGAAGAAATAATGAAGAGGAGAAGGAGAAGTGGAGGAAATGGAGTAGAGGAAACAAAGATAAAGAAAGAAGGAGGAAGAATAAGAAGGAAGTAGCAGTGGTGGCAGACTTAAAAGAATTGGAAGAAAACGTGAAAAAAATAAGAAAGAAAGGAGAAGTGGATGAATTTAAACAGAGGGAAACGAAGAGAGAGGAAGGAAAGAATGGAAGAGGAAGAGGGAGGAAGAAGAAGAAGGAAGAAGTATAAGTGCATGGTGGCAGACTAAAGAAGAGGAAGAAAACGTGAAAAAAATAAGAAAGAAGGAAAGGAGAAGAGGAGGAAATGGAGGCCCCGGGAGAGGAATGAAGGTAAAGAAGGAGGAAGGAATGGAAAAGAAAGAGGAAGAAGATGAAGAAGACGAAGAAGAAGAAGGAAGTAGAAGTGCATGGTGGCAGACTTAAGAAGAGGAAGAAAACGTGAAAAAAAAGAAGGGAAGGAGAAGTGGAGGAAATGGAGCAGAGGGAAACGAAGAAAGAGGAACGAATTTAAAGAAAGAGGGAGGAAGAGGAAGAAGAAGAAGTAGGAAGCATAGCAATTGTGGAAAACTTAAGAAGAGGAAGAAAACGTGAGAAAATAAGAAAGAAGGGAAGTAGAAATGGAGGAGATGGAGCTGAGGGAAATTAAGAAAGAGGAACGAATTTAAAAACGGAGGGAGGAAGAGGAAGAAGAATAGATAGGAAGTAGCAATGCTGGAAAACTAAAGAAGAGGAAGAAAACGTGAAAAAATAAGAAAGAGGGGAAGGAGAAATGGAGAAAACGGAACAGAAGGAAACGAAGAGAGAGGAAGGAGAGAATGGAAAAGGAAGAAGGAAGAAGAAGGAGAAGGAAGTAGCAGTGGTGGAAGATTCAAGAAAAGTAAAATGCGAAGAATAAGGAAGAAGAGAAGGAGAAGTGGAGGAAATAAAAGGGAGTTGGAAGAAAAAGAAGAAGAAGAAGAAGAAGAAGAAATGCATAGTGGCAAACTTAAGAAGGAGGAAAATGTGGAGAAATAAAGAAGAGAAGAAGTGGAGGAGGAAATGGAGGCATCGAGAGAGGAAGACTGCAAGTTCCAATTTAGTCGAGTGGTCTGCTAGTCCTGGCATTTGTATTCCCGAGAGGAGGGTGAAGAAACGCCTCCCCGGGTGCCGCGTGCTGTGTCTCCCCTCTCCCAACACGAGGGGAGAGGGGGGAAGAGGGAGGAGAGGAGGGGAAGGGTGGGGAGTAGACAGTAGGTGGATTTTCCTTAGTTTCTTTCTTTCGTTTTTTTTTTTCTCCTCTGAAGTGGTGCAAGTGTGGAAGAAGGTAAGGTGAGGATGTGTATTTTGTCTCCTCCTCCTCTTGTTCCTTTTGGCGTCATTACTATGTTAAAATCCCTTTCCTCTGTATTACTGGCTTTAGTTTTGCATTTTTGTAACTCCTATTTCTAGAAACTTTCATTCTCTCACATATCATTACCGTTTAATATACATCTTTTTAACGGCCAAGATATTAGATTCAGTTTAATATCATCAGACTCGTATTTCTTGTAGTCACTATGTTAGTTCGGTCTGGCAGCATCGACGTAACAGTAACAGGAATTAGCAGGACACTCTATCAGTCACTACTGTTACTATGACTATTTCCAGCAGCCACAATGTTATCAGACTCAATACTATTTTTGCAGTCACACTCTCAGGTTCAGAACCATCGACGTAACAGTAATAGGAATTGAAACACTCAATGCACCTTGGCGTGGAGCCCTGGCCTCGCTCACCTGGCTCTCTCATGCACCTGGCGGGGCTACTTAAGGTCGGCATCTCGTCCCTAACGTGAGCTAATGGCCCACACACGCCAGCGGGGCCGAGGTCATCCACATGGGGACAGCGGGAGGACAAGGGAAGATGTAAGATATTAGAAAGGAATTAAGAGGAGAAGGAGACAGGGAGACGGAGGATGATGGAAAGAATCGAGCGAGGAACAGGAGAAGGATTGAGGGAGAGAGAGGAGAACAGAAAGATAAAGGAGAGAACAGAAGCTGGTGGGGAGAGGGAGACGGAGAATAATGGAAAGAGAAAAGAGAGAGGAACAGCAGGAGCAGGGGGAAAGTGAAAGGAAAGGAAGCAGAACAAAGATAACAAAATAAAAAGAATGAGCAAGAGTTATCATGACAAGGAAAATAATGGGTAATAAACGAACAAGAGGAGGAGGAGGAGGAGGAACAAAAAGACGAAGAGGAAGAGGAACAGGAGGAGGCAGTGACCCAATACTAGACGAGACTGATGAAAAAATTGGGTGTGTAGGTTATTAGACATTGATTTAAGGACGGAGAGACAGATGCTCTTTTGTTTGGGCGGCGTCGCGAGGGAATAAGACGCCCAGGAAGAAAATGGGAAGACGGTCGTTAAGAAGTACAGGAAGTTATTAGTATTGGTAGACACGAGAGGGAGATACATAGATAGATAGATGGGCAGATAGGTAGATAAACTGATAGGTAGGTAGGTAGATCAGTGGATAAAACTATGGGTAGATAGATTGAAAATAAATAGATAGAAATAGATATAGTTAAGTAGACAGATAATGAGATAGAGATAGATAAGTAGATAAACATTGGGAATATAACGACTTGATAAACTATTGAAATGTTTAAACAGTAAATTAGTATATATTCTTAGGCAGTGAGAAAAGAAAACGGGGAAAATAGAAGTGCATGATGTATATTACCAATGCAATATTTACTCATCAAAGAACAGGACCCCCCCAAAAAAAAGTACATTCACGTGGAAACAAATAAACAAAACAGGATAATATTGAAGTCAATAAAAATAATAACGGGTAGCCTTCAAGTAAAGGCCGTGTCTTAGAACGCCCAACGAGGTGCCGCCCGCCTGACAGAGAGGACACGCCGAAGAAAATGTGTTTTGGGTACTGCGCCGCGAACTCCATGTACCCGCCGAGAAAAAAAAAAAAAAAAGGTGTTTGGGATATAGACAAAGACGACGGGAGACACGGAGAGAGAGAGAGAGAGAGAGAGAGAGAGAGAGAGAGAGAGAGAGAGAGAGAGAGAGAGAGAGAGAGAGAGAGAGAGAGAGAGAGAGAGAGAGAGAGAGAGAGAGAGAGAGAGAGAGAGAGAGAGAGAGAGAGAGAGAGAGAGAGAGAGAGAGAGAGAGCGTTAGAAACAAGAAGTGTGTCTCCCAGAAGATCAGCCTTCATGCGAGAGGCTTACACGAAGACGCTCGCTCAAGTTTATACGAGTAGGAGTGGGTACGTGTGTTTGTGTGTGTGTGTGGGAGGGGGGGGGGGGGGTTCGTTTGGATCATGAGGCGGTATACACATATGAATGAAATAACAACTGATAAAATAACTATTCAACATTACGCTTTTGCTACATCAACTCCTCATACAGGAATAAGTGTACAAGTGTTAATGTTTTATAAGGAAAGCTGGCAATCCACTACACCCCGATCCCTGGCCGTCTGCTATACGTACACTAACAATTTGCTACTTAAACTTTTCAGACAGGAACTCGTGTTAATTGTTATATAAGTGTTAATGTTTTGTAAGGAAAGCCAGCAAGCCAGCAAAGCCCTTCCCTTGCCTGCCATCTTAAACTAACAATTATTTCATTAGTAAGGACGGGAACACGAAGCCACATATTATATACCTCGAAGCCCTAATTAAATAGTTGCTTAGAGAAATTAAAGTCATCGAGGCCATTTTTTTTATACATATAATTGCTGGTGACTGGAATCGTTATGTAAGGAAGTAAAAATATTCGTAGTTTATGCTGAGATTCTGTTGTTGTTGATGTTATTATTGTTGCTGTTGTTGTTGTTTTAAGGCGAAGATTAAATTCATTGTGTGTTGGAAGGGAGCGGAAAAGAGGGGACGGGAGAGGGAGGGAGGGTAAGGGAAATGAAGGGAAGGGAAGGAAGGGAATGGCAGAGAAAAGAAGTGCAAGGAATTACAGGGAATGGAAGGGCAGGGAAAGGAAGTGCAGGGAATGGCAGGGAAAGGACGGGCAGGGAAGAGATGGGAAGAGAAGAGAAGAGAAGAGAAGAGAAAAGAAGAGAAGAGAAGAGAAAAGGAGGGAGACAAGGGGAGGTGGAGGAGGAGAGGAGGGAAGGAAGAAGGTAGGGATTCGGGCCTTTAAAAATATTGTCATCCAACCCGTTTTCTGAGGCCAAAAATAAACCGAGACAAATTGAAGAGATGGAATTTTAATTACAAGCCAGACTTTAGAATTTAGATTGCAACCTTTTATTTTTGTCCCCCCGAGTCGTGTTTGGAGTGAGAGTCAAACCCGCGCCTGAATATTCAACGCCTTCCGTCCACGACCGACCGAGAAGAAAAAAAAGTTGGAAAAAAAGTTTTGAATTATTCCGCGCCTCAGCCCAAGACGAGTGAGTCTGTTCGCTTTCTTGGTTTGGAGGGTTTTTTTTTTGTTATCTTTTTACTTTTTGTTATGTTAGGAATCGTTTTGTGGGAGTGATTTTCTTCCTATTTTGATATTATGCTTTTTTGTCTGTTGCTATTCCTGTAATTTTTTTGGGGGGGGTAAAGTTTTTTTCTTATATCTGGAGTCGTGTAGTTGGGGTGATTTTATTTCTATTCCGATATTTTTGCCTTTTTGTCTTTTCCTGTTCCCTTTCTGTTCTTTTTTTTCTTGTTCTATTTGGAATCGTTTTGTGGGGATGATTGTATTCCACTTCTTATTTTATTCTTTTTTGTCTTTCTTCTTGTTTTAATTTTTTCCCCCTTACATTATTCTGTTTTTGCCTCCTTGTCGTTACTTTCATGTTATTCCTCCTTCTACATTATGCTTTTTTCCCTTTCTTCTTGTTGCTTGCTATTCGTGACTTCCTGTTTCATTCGCTATTGATGGAATTTATACTTTCTCTTTTATCCGTTTTGTCATCTTGGCCTGACACGAACACCGGGAGAGCTTTCTTGAGTTCGAAAATTGTGAAGCAGACTTAATGCAGAGATTTATAAGCAAAGTATCTACCTAAGACTACGATTGACCTCTTTATCAGTTCCTCTCATGTGTGGTATATAAGTTCTAGGTTAAAATTACACATATTGCCCTTTTTTTCATGGATCGCTGTGGTAATAATATAAATAGTAATAATGATGACAATGATAATAATAATAAAAATGATGATGATAATGATAATAATAGCCGGGTTCAGTGGGACTTGTAATGCTACGCCTGTGTACCTAAAATATATTTGAATTAAACCCTAAAACAGCATATTAATATTTATGTTCAATGTACTGAGCGTCATGTATGTGCAGCGTGTTGAACCTTATATATGAAACTGCGCATTCTACCTTAAACCTTTGAAGTCTGCATCAGTCCATCAAATCCATGACACGAAAGTCTTTATCATAAGTCTATAAAAATCCTTGGCACGAAACATAACATTTGAAGCTTTATTACGCGATCCAAGCTGACATTCAATAGGGTTCACAACGGAAGGACCGCGGCGAAATTGAGTGTATAAATTCAAGCTAAAAATTCGACTTTCCATCTCGTCTCTTATCTCTCGGTCAAAAAAGTTCTACAGCAGCGGAGGGGGGGGGGAGGAGGAGGAGGAGGAGGAGGAGGAGGAGGAGGAGGAGGAGGGGTATATTAAACCCACGCATGAAATCACTCCCTCAATCTGAACCGCCTCGGAATCTGGAGCAAGAGAGAGAGAGAGAGAGAGAGAGAGAGAGAGAGAGAGAGAGAGAGAGAGAGAGAGAGAGAGAGAGAGAGAGAGAGAGAGAGAGAGAGAGAGAGAGAGAGAGAGAGAGATCGCGTGACACTAACGTTTACCTTAAATAAACCAACCTGACCCCCTCCCCCATCCAGCCCTAACCCCCCAAAACCCACCCACCCAGACCCCCCACCCTCCTCACCACTCTTCCCCAACCCCCCCGTCCTCCTACCTTTCTCTGTCCCCACGTACCCCCTGCTCGCCCCCTTCCTCCTGCCTATGTCCCCCTCGTACCCCCTTTTCTCACCCCCCACCCCCGTGTCCTTCCGTCCGATTCCCAATAACATCCCTCCTTCGGGTTTGCTACGGACGCTCTGAATATGAATAACGAAATTGTATCGAACTCAATTTAGGGGCGACAGCGTGAAATGTTCCCCTGTGATCCCTCCGCCACTCAGCCTCACCTTCGCGTTATATTAGTCAAGGACAGTGGGGCGGATCATCCCTCACCTGGCCGAGGAATGAACAGGTGTGTGGGGGAGGGGGGTTATGTGTGTGTGTGTGTGTGTGTGTGTGTGTGTGTGTGAGCGGCCGCCACCTAAATGTATTCGGATCTATATTCCATTACTGTGTTGGTCAGTTCGTTTGCCTTAACTTGGCCGGTTTTGGTTTTGTAGCTATTACATATTGCTCGTTTTTTTGTTTTTACTTTCCGTTTGTTTTGATTAGTTTTGATTTTGTTTAACTATTACGTTGGCATGCTTTCTCGCGGTCTTTCATAATGGTAATGGTGATGCTCGTGTTAGTGGGGAGGATGGTGATGGTGATAGTGGTGGTAGTGGTGGTGGTGGGTGGGTGTGATGGAAAAGATGTACGATAGCCTAGTAATCGCGATAATAGTGGTAATGATAGTGATGATAGTGATGATAGTGGCAGTGAGACGGCAGAAACAAGAAGAAACAAATAAAATCTTTTAAGCAAGGATAATTTTGACAATATTATTCATCGCAAACTTGAGTCGCAGCAAGACACGGCGCTGAAAGTCACAAAACACTTCCACAAATCACTCAAAAAAATAATCACATTCATACAATATTTTTGATCCTCACTTCCACGAATCACTTAAAAACAATGATTCTCTCGGCCATTATTATTTTTCACCCTGATCCGCGTCGCAGCATCACGGGGCGCGCAAAACCCTCGGCCCCGCGAAACACACAGTTGGCCCAGAAATTCAATTAAGTTCGGGACGCTGAACACACGCCGCTGCTCGCCGGGCGGCAGTGATTTGAACACGCATGAATATTGAATACAACCCGGCCCGCCTGCCTGCCCGCCTGCCTTGCTCCTGCTCCTGCTTACCTTACCTACCTGTCTTCCTACCTACCTACCTGGCTACTTACTTATCTACCTACCCTCCGTCTCTTCCTGCTTCTTCTTTATTACCTCCTTGCCTACCTACCCACCTACCTACTGTCTGTTCCTGCTCCTGCTTCTGCTTGCTGCCTACCTACCTACCTACCTACCTACCTGGCTAACTATCGCTAAATCTGCTTTCCTCCCGACCTGCCTGCCCTCCGCTTTGCTATTCCATCTGTTGCCTTGTCTGCCTGCTGTTCTGTCTCATGCGCGCTGTCACACTTAAATGTCTTATTATTATTATTATCCTTGCTCCCTCTTCCTTCCCTCCCTCCCTCCCTCCCTCGCTTAGCTTCCTACCCAACTGCATTTCCTCCCTTCCAGTCCTCCCTCTCTCCAACACTCCCTCATTCTCTTCCTCCGAACCCCTCTCCTTCACCAGCTTCAACCTCACAACCCTCTTATCACCATTTTACCTCCCACCCCACTGCCTTCCTTCCACATCCACAACCTCCTCGTCCTTCTTCACCATTCTCTGCTCACCTTTCAGCCTTTTCATTCATCCAAAACTATAAAAAAAGGGAACGAAAACGACCCCCTTCCTATCACTCCTCTCTTCCTTCAATCCTCCACACTTCCCTTCCCCCCAACTCCCCTTTACCAACCTCAACCTCCTACCCCTTTCACCTCTCATCACCTCGTCACCAAGACACTGAGTGATTAGAAGCCGGTGCTACTGACGGCGCTATGATAAGCCCCCATGAACCCCGTCAGCCCGCCAATGAGTGCCTGCCAAGCCCCCGTCAAGGCCGCGAGGGGCTGACGTGGCTGATGGACGCGGAGCAGGTGATGGGCACACTCCTGAAGGGATCAATCGCTCGAGTCCAATTAAAATTTTCTCCCGATACATTGTTGTTGAAGGGGGGGGGAGAGGGAGGGGGGAAGAGGGGGGAGAGGAAGGTAGGGTGGAAGAAAGGGGGTGGAAGGGAGGAAGAAAGGGAGTGGGAGAGTGAAAGGTTAGGGAGTGGAGGGAGAAAGGATGGAAGGAAGGGGGTCAATTTTGTTCCTTCTCGGAGGTTTTGGGTGAAGGAAGAGGCAGAAGGAAGTGGAGAGAAAGGTGGAGGAGGAGGAGAAGGAAGAGAAAGGGAGGAGATAAAGGAGAGAAAGAAAGGTGGAGTATCATAATGAGGCTTGGGATTAAGGAAGAGGCTGAAGGGAGTGGAGAGAAAGGAGAAGGAGGTGGAGGAAGAAGAGCAGGTGATTGTGGATGATGGAAGACCGTACAGGGAATAGACAGAGAGAAAGAAAGGTGGAGCGTGAGAAAGATGTTTGGGATGAAAGAAAGGGAGAACTAAAGGAGGAGAGGAAAAGACAGGTAGATGTGGATGAAGGTGGATGGAAGGAGTGAATAGAAAGTTTGGAAGAGAAAGAAAATCGAACCACGTAACCGATATACATTTTTTTTTCTCGTGTTAATTTTCTGTATTTCGTGAAGTTTGCTAATTCATTTTTTACTTATTCTAACATACTTTTTTTTCTACCATTGTATTTTTTTAAATTTGCAGTTACATCACTTCTTCTAACATGTATTTTTCACCATGTCATTCTTTGTTTTATTATTTTTGACGGCGGAAAACTTGTATAACACACGTATCATTACCGAGGCCGAATCATTCATCCTTATAAAACGTGCAAGACGAAATGAGAGATATAATTAGATGCTGCCTCTTGGATTATTTGATTCTGCAATGACTAATACGATAAGTCCCAGGAGGAAATAATTGCATGATCAGCGAGCTCATTTTATCCTAATTCGAAGGTTGAAATGACAGGTTAAAAAGAATTGATGATGACAATGTGACTGATAAGAGATAGAAAGACTGAAAGATAGAAAAATGGTAATACGGACTCCTACATAGATAGATAAATAGATAGATCGACGAATTATAATACTGATTCATTACATGCATACAGGGATAGATTGGTAGATAGATAGATAGATAGATAGATAGATGAAGAAAAATTATAATACTTACTCATACATTCAGATAGATAGATAGATGGATAGATAGACGAATTATAATACTCTCTCAAAACATACATACAGGGATAGATTGGTAGATAGATAGATAGATAGATAGACAAATTATGATACTGATTCATTACATACATACAGGGGTAGATAGATAGATAGATAGATAGATAGAAAGATAGACAGAAAAGAGTAAAAAATATATAGTCTTCTTGTTTTAAATTTTTACCTGTTCCTAATTAAGCTTTTTTTCTGACTTGCAGGTGATTGTTCCGTCCCTCGTCAGGTGTTTTCCGCCTCGTCTTCGCGGAGGTGAAAAAAAGTAAGCTTGTTTTCTTTTAATTTATGTCAAGTCTCGTCTCTCCTCGTCCCCTTCTCTCCTCTACTTTCCCTCCCCTTACCTCCCTACCTCCTATGGTCACTGTTTCCTAGCGTCTTTTTACCTCTCTCCCTCTCTCTCTCCCTCGCTCTCTCTCTCTCTCTCTCTCTCTCTCTCTCTCTCTCTCTCTCTCTCTCTCTCTCTCTCTCTCTCTCTCTTAATGAACGCAATCCTTCAATATCGATTCCTGGGAACCCTTTTTTCTGTGTCTGTATAGTCCTGTGTTCCATTCTCTCTCTCTCTCTCTCTCTCTTGCTCTTTAGTTTTTGCTCTATTGTTCATACAGTTCGATTTTTTCTCTCTCGTTGCTTAATTCTCTATCTGTTATGTCTATCTTTCTTTCTTGTATGTTCCCTTTCTTTTTTTCTTTTTTTGTCTATCTTCCTGTCTTCATCTTCCTTCTGTTCTCCCGTTTATTGATCGGGATTTTCTCTTTCTCTCATTCCCTTACTTTTTCTCTCTCTCTCTCTTCTCTCTCTTTCTTGTATGTTGTGCCTCTTCTTTATTGTCTTCATCCTCTTGTCTTTCTTCAATGTCGTTCCCCTTCCTTTTGTCATATTCCTGTCTTCATCTTCCTCGTGTTCTGCCGTTCATCGATCCGGACTCTTGTTTTCATTAAGAGATGACAGTGAGGAGACTTTTCGAGACGGGAGCTCCTACGTAATCACCTGTCCAACACACCCGCAGACGGAATGTTAATACGCGCTGGTAAATTATAATGTTGTTATGGTCACTTTACACTTACACGAGTTTGACTACGTTGTTAATTTAGATGGAACCATTTTTTTTTATTATAGGTTGACATAATAGTGTACAGAGGCTTTGTATTCTTCGATTTAGTAATGAGAAGTGTAAAGAAAATACTGAAACGGAAATATTAAACGATTAAAAAACACGTATTCTTCGATTCAGCCGTGGCAAGTATTAAGAAAAGAGAGGCGACATACGTATAGGAGAAATGTATGACTAACTAGATATTATAAGAAACTTTACGTCTTTTCCGATAACTAAAAAGTGTAATGAAGAGATAATATATAGGAAAGAGGTTCAGACGCTAAGTAAATATAAGATTAAAAAAAAATCGAATCAGTAATAAGAGAATATATGGTTGGAGAGGAAGGAGAAAATGCAGGCAGATTTAGGATGAAGAAAGATGGAGAAAATGGAGATAAAGGTAGAGGAAGAGAAGAGAGAGGAATAAACTACATGCTCTATAGATATATTTTAGGTTTATTTATATTTCTTGATGTTTTCCATACATATTCTAACGTGCGAGAGATGTATTACTTTCCATATACTGTCCTTCTTTTACCACCAAATACATAGACTGGATGGGAGAGGTCAAGTACAGGATTGAGATGTATGCTTTTCCTCTTCTTATACGAGATACAAGATAAACTTCGATTCAGTAACTGGGGGATGTGAGGGAGACGTGATGTATAGGAGAAAGATATATTGCTTTCCACATACTATCCTCTACCTTATACTAACTCTCCTTCCTCTTTTTTTTTACCTTGGAGTGTGCCTAATGGACTAGCTGTCAGCCAATAGGTCCGTATCGGTTTTTATGGGCGGGGCAAGCACGTGTCATGTGGCCCACTGGAGGGGAACGTAGCGGAGGGCCGATGGATATGTCAGCGGCAACGTGTGTGTAATATGTATTGTATTGAGGCCGCGGGTGACATGTCCAAGGGAAGGGTGGGCATATTGAAGGGAGTAAAGGGAAGGGGGCGAAGACAGGTGCTTCTGAAGGGGCGAAGGGAGGATTGTAACGGAGAAAAAGGAAAAAAAGGGAGAGAGAAAGATATACAAAGGGTGAATGGGAGAATATATGAAAGGGAATGAAGAGGAGGGAAAAAGAAAAGAATGCATGAAAAGAAGTAAAGGAAAGAACAAGTATAGGGAAGAAAGGGAAAATAAGGAAAGGGTATAGAAGGGGTGACGAAAGAAACATATCAAAGGGGATGAAGGAAAGGATACAACGTATGGAAGGAATGCGTAGGAAAAAGAGGGAAAGAAATAACAGAAAGGAAGAATTTACGTAAGGGTCGAAGAGAGAAGTAGGGAAGAACGTATACAAATTGTGAAGGTAAATGAACGAACATACCAAATTGAAGGAAGGGGAGGAATGAAGGGAAAGAAATATCGAAAGAGTGATGGGAACGAAACATTGAAAGAGTAATGATGTACGTGTGTTATTGAGACCCGTGATGGATGGCTGCCGAGAGAGAGAGAGAGAGAGAGAGAGAGAGAGAGAGAGAGAGAGAGAGAGAGAGAGAGAGAGAGAGAGAGAGAGAGAGAGAGAGAGAGAGAGAGAGAGAGAGAGAGAGAGAGAGAGAGAGAGAGAAAACTCCCATTTTTTCTCTGCCTCCGTCGTCGTTACATCATGTCATTCATTATGCATGCGACATTAATTTTAACCATTCTTGTATGTCACTTTCCTCCTACTCACTCTCCTCTTCCTCCTCCTCGTAACAAGCCCTCTACCTCCCCTTGTCGCCACACCCCGTATTGTTCTATCCCCCCTTTCTACCTCTCCTCGTCCTCCTCCTCCTCCTCCTCATTCTATTCCTGCACCTCCTCCCCCTCCTCCTCGTCTGTGTTTGCTCGCCGCGTCCTTGCCGGGCCGAAGACTGAGCACCATTAATCATGTCGGCGCGCCCTGGCCCGTCGCCAAGATTAATGATAAGCAAACGTCTCAATGGGAAGCTGAGGTGTATTAGTAGACCTTCGATCCCCGCCCAGCCCGACCCGCCGCCCGCTTGCCCTGCCGACCCGCCCGAGTGAGTGTGAGTGAGTGAGAGGGTGACGGAGGGAGGTTCTAATAAGGGAACGTAATCCGTGGGCGTGTTAGCTGGTGGTCTTTTGTGGTAATTAGAAGTGGTGGTGGTGGTGTTGATGGTTGTGTTAGTGGTTATTGATGAGTTTGTTTTTGTAAGGGTAGGAGTTGGTTGATTTTTGTTACATTCCTCACCTAGCTTTGTTGTTTGTTTTTGTTTTGTTTTTATTGTTGTATTGGAGTAATTGTTGTGGTGTTGGTGTTTTGGGTTGTTCGCGAGGCTGTTATTTTATATTTTTAGGGTGGAAAGTTAATTTATTCTTAGTATTACGTTCTTTAGGTCCTTATTAGGTTGCTGTATTTTGTATTGTTTAATTATTAGCGTATTGTAAGTTTTGTTGATGGTGGAGTTAGAGATCATTCGTGAGCAATAGTTTCTTTTATTTTTGTGTCACAAAGTCCGCATATTCTTATTTTATTTATTTGTGTTTATTTGTATGTTATTGATTATTAGGAGTGTTGTTGTTATCAGTTAGTTAGTCGTGTTAGTTGCATTTCATTAGAGAGTTCACGTCATATATCACAACCTTTCCCTTCCTGTTGTTTGTTTCCTTTTTGTTATTGTTGGATGCGAGCGTTTGGAATGTCGGCGATTTGGTATGCGTGAGGGTCATTTTGGAAGGGTAGAAAGTCGCAGCCCTTCATCTTTAACCCCTTCACTATACTTCACCTTCTTCTACCTTGTTCTTTTGTCTTACCTTCTACTCGACTGCTTAGAGTGTCGGGGATTTGTTATGCGTGAGGGTCATTTAGTGGGGATAGAAAGCATTGTCCCTTCATCTGAGCTCCCTTCACTATACTTCACGTTTTTCTTCCTTGTTCTTTTGTCTTACCTTCTACTCGACTGTTTGGAGTGTCGGCGATTTGTTATACGTGAGGGTCATTTAGTGGGGATAGAAAGCATTGTCCCTTCATCTGTCCTCCCTTCACCATACTTCACCTTCTCTACCTTGCTCTTTATTTTTACCTTCTACTTGACAGGAGTGTTGGCGATTTGTTTTGCGTGAAGGTAGTTTTTGGAGGGTAGAAAGCATTATCCCTTCATCTGCCCTCCCTTCACCATGCTTCACCTTTCCCTACCTTGTTATTTTGTCTTACCTTCAACTCACCACCCTGTTCTTCCCTTCATTCATTGTCTTCCCTTTTCATCTGTATATCCTTCACTTTTTTTTTTACAACAAAGGAGACAGCTCAAGGGCACACAAAAAAGGAAACAATAATAAAAGAGCCCGCTACTCGCTGCTCCTACAAAAAAAAAATCAAAAGAGGTGGCCGAAAGAGACCTTAATGAGGACATAAATACACTTCGAGCTCTTTATTTATATTTCCACATCCCTTATTTTCACTTACCTTCCTCTGATCTCTCCTTCCTTCCCTGTTCTTCCCTTCATCCATTGTCTTGCCTTTTCATTTATATATCCTTCACTTTGGAACCTTACTGAGGAAATATTAAACACACTTCGAGGTCCTTACTTATATTTCCACGTCCCTTATTTTCGCTTGCCTTCCTCTGATCTCTCCTTCCTTCCCTTCCTTCACTTCACCTTCCCCTCGCCTTGCACAACTTTTTGCCGCGCTGAGGTGAATTCCTCCTCTTGGAAGGAAAATCACCAGCCTTATCCTCTCATCTTAAGCCGATTAGCCCGTCCGGAAAAAAAAGAGGCAGGAAGAAAAAATATTCAGTGTACTCTTCAAATGGTGAGCACTTAAGCCTCTTTGGGTTAATCCCCCGTGCAGATACGGTCCACGTCTCATCTGTGCCACACGGAAAAAAAAACGCTAAAAACCCACCAGCCCGGCGTATTGTGGGTCCCGCCGAGGAGGATGAGGGCAATGAGCGGGAACGAGAGACCAAAAAGCTTAAGTGTTATTCAAGGGAAGACCGCAGCGTTGATCTTGGGGCTTGCGCGGCTGCCTGAACATTCTGAAGCTTGGTCTATCGTGTGTTCTTACTGCCATATATTTCTTAAACATATCGGCCCCCAGACACATAATTGACAAGGCTTTCGGAGGAGTTGTAGGCATTTTCATGGAGAGTTTTATGACCTTGATGGTAGTGTGACGATGCTTCTGTACCATGAAGGCAAAGAAACACCCATTAGAATCCGAGTGATCTTCTTTGTCTGCCGTCGGAAATTGTCAGCGTGAAAGGCGGAAGCGTCTGAGAATACCTACCTTGATGTTTATGAAGTGTTTGACAAAGTTTCTGTACCATGAAGGTGAAAATACACTCATAAGAACCCGATTGATCTCCTTGTAGGCCTTTGGAAATAGTTAATGTGAGAGGCGAAGGCATCTGTGAATACCGCCCTTAATGTTTTTGAAGCGTTTGTTAGTCATGTGTTTCTGTTTCTGGCGTGGTTGTGTTGGCGTTCCTCGTCCATCACTCGCATCAAATCACGTTACAGTGGAGAACGGGGGAGAGATTATATCCAGTGAAACCAATCAACAGCATTCTCGCTTGAACCTCAGCCAGTTACATGCAGCAGTAATGTTCGACGCGGCTGATCTATCATCTGCGTCTCGCCATCCATCACATTACCAATCGGACGGGCGAGAGGGAAGATTGATCCAGTGCAAACGTTTACCAATTGCCGGCGTGTGCGTGGCGTAGTGATGTGGACGAACCTCATGCGTCACGTCCGTCATGCTATCCGTCACATTAACCGGCCAGGAAGGAGAGAGGGAGGGTGGGAAGGCAAACCAAGCAAGATCCAGTAGTCCACCTGTAAGCCCAACCGTTGACTGATCCCTTGACTTGCCACGGAGCAGTGTTGGATATTGAATTAATGAGATCGAAAAAGATACCCCGGAAGGAGAGAGGGAATGCAAACCAAGCAAAAGCCAACCCGATCCAGCACACTCCCTGCCTGCAATTCCAACCGTTGACCAATCCCTCAACTTGCCACAGAGCAGTGTTGGATCACCTTACCGATAACGAAAAAAGATATCCCTCAAATTAACCGGCCTGGAAGGAGAATTGGAAGGCAAACTGAACGCGACCCAGTAGTCTGCCTCCCTGCAAGCTAACCATTGACCGAACCTATTAACTTGCGTCGGAGAAGTGTTGGATATTCATCACGTTAACTAGGGCGAAGAGGAATGGCCGTAGCGATGACGTTATGCATTAGAAAGCCCTCCAATGATAACCTGAGCAATGGATTCGAACCCACCGTCAGGAGTAACACGCTGAGAAGTCTATTTTTAATGTTGTTTCGTCTAAGATGGTTCTGTTTATGTTTATGTATTGAGGCTTTTAATTCGGTAACAGGAGTTTTCTCAGCATCATTTTTTTCTGTATAGTCCGTCCTGTTTCCATCTTGCTTTTATTTTCGCTTTCAGGCATTAAAGGTAAACCGTTCCTTTTGCCTTTTTTTATGCCCTTTTCTCTTCTCTTCATTCTTTTTTTTTCTCTTCTTTCCACCCATCTCGCACGTTATGTCAAGCCTCCAGTTAGACGCATTTCTTCGTAAGGGAAAAAAAAGGAGGAAGAGAAAAGCAAGTGGTTGAGGAGGAAAGAGTTAGGTCATGGGTGTATTTTCGTGTGTGCGTGTGTGCGTGTGTGTAGCTAACAACCTCAGTATCCAGTTAAGTCTTGCGTAGCGTGTCTTTCAGGTCAATGCGTCAGTCGTGCACGTGAATAACTCATGCACGAGAACTAATGAAGATATCGAATACTAATTTACTCACCTGTCGATGCCGTCTCCCAGGTATAATTAGTGCATTCACAAATCACGGAGATCATTACCTGTGTCACTCATGCACTTTTGCACGCCACTCACTCACCCCAGGCGCTGAATTTGCCGAGAGATGAAATTACGTGTATGTATGTATGTATGTATGTATGACTGTATGTATCTATGTATGTAGGTAGATAGGTAGGTAGGCAGGTGTATGTATTTCAGTGTTATTTTCTTTGTTAGTTATTTTCTTGTCCTTCATTTCATTGTTACTCTTTTTCTGTGTTACTTATCATCTTGTTATTCATTGTCTCGTTATTCATTTCATGGTTATTTATCTTCTTTGTTATTCATTTCAGTGTTATTCATATTTTTTTTTGTTATTCATTTCATTGTTATCTTCTTTCCTATTCATTGTCTTTTCATTCATCGTTTTCCTTATTCATCATCTTTGTTATTCATCGTTTTGTTATTCATTTCACCGCTATCCATCATATTCGTGAGTTATTTCATAATTATTCATCATCTTCATAATTCATCTCTCCCCATCTTATTTGTTATTTATCTCACTGTTATTCATTTCACTGTTATTCATCATCTTTCCTCCTCGTCTTTCCCCTTTCATTCCAGTCCCACTCTGCGCCATTCATCGCCTTCCTTTTCATTCCCTCCTCACATTATCATTCCTTTTCTCTGCCCTTCCATTTTCCTGGCCTTGTTTCCTACTATTTCCCCGGGGCCCCACGCTCTCATTCCTGACCCCCTCCTCCCCCTCGCCCCCCCTCTGTCTTCCTTCCCTCTCCCCCCGCCCCCCTCGTCCCCCTTTTAAAACGAGGTCTTCTTATTTTCTTGCATAAGTCTTCCTCCTACTTCCTGTTCGCACGTCTTAGGTTTCCCTTTTTAAATATATACCCGTCTTGTCTGTATTTTTATTTCTGTGTTTATTATTATTTTTTTTCTATATTCACTGTGTTCTTTTCTTTCTTCCGTCTCGTACGTTATTCCAGTTTTCTTTTATTTTTCCTTTTCCTGGTAGTCTAAGTTAACCGTTTCTTATAACCTTTTTCGTTCCCTTCCTGTTCTCTTTTTTTTTCATTCTTTTCTCTCTATATTCACTGTGCTGTTTTCTTTCTTCCATCTCGTACGTTATTCCAGTTATCTTTTGTATTTCCCTTTCTTGGTACTAGTCTAAGTTAACCGTTCCTTGTAACTTTTCTCGTTCCCTTCCTGTTCTCTTTTCATTCTTTTCTTTCTATATTCACTCTGTTCTTTCTCTCCTCCCATCTCACACGTTACTCCAGTTTTCTTAATTTTCTTTTACAGTTATTTTTTGTCGTTTTCGCTTCCAGGTAGTCAAGGTAAACCGGTCTTTTTAACTTTTTTCTGCCCCTTCCTGTCTTCTCTTTCCTCCCTTCATGTCTTCCTACACAAGTCCTCTTCCTCTTTCTTCTTTTATTCTACCTCACTCTCCTTCCTATCTTTCTACACATGCTCCCTTCCTCTCTCTCTTAATATTCTGTCTTTTCTCTTCCTATCCTTTCTTTTCTCTTTTGCCTCTCTCCATGCTGTCTTTCTACACACGTCCCCTTTCCTCTCTCTTTTTATATTCTGCCTCTCCCCTTCCTGTCTCTCTATACACCAGCCTTCCCGTCCTCGCCTCACCCTCGCCACAACATCGCCCGCGGCCTCTCAGCGCTTTTAAGAACTCCTCGACGCGGGAACTGCCAAGGTAGCAGCAGCGGCCCTTTCCCCTTCTCGGCCCGCGGACCTTTGTGCCTCCCCCCTGAGTCTGCACCCCCACACTCCCTACCCACCTCCGCCAGCACGCCCTTTGTTCCGTAAATGCGGCAGGCTCAGTGGGCACCTCTCTCTCTCCCTTGTTTCTTGTTCCTCTCCCTCCTCCTCCCCTGTCTTTATTCCTTACCTCTTCTACCTTTCATCATCCTCTCTCATTCGTCTCTCTCTCTCACGTATTTTCTCCCATCCTTTTCCTCGCTTTCTTTCTCTGTCTCTCCTGCCTACTCTCTTTTCTAAGCCTTTCTTTATTCCTTTGTTCCTCATATTCTCTATTTCATCAGTGCAGCCGTCTGTGCTATACACATGCACACACGCACACGCACACACACACACACACACACACACACACACACACACACACACACACACAGGCACCTTAATGGCCTTCCCACACCTGTCGTGCCGAGACTAATGACGTCGCCATAATCTGATTTTAAGGAGGAGTACAATCTCGCCTTCTGCAGCTACTAATTTTACCAGACTGCTACGTAATTACCCTTTTACCGCGTGGCTGAAAGGCGAAGGAGGGGGAGGAGGAGGGGAAGAGGGGGAGAAGGGGGAAGGGTAGGAGGGGGGAAGTACTCGTTAAGAAGCTCAACAACAAAGATATATGACTTACGTTTATGCGGTACAGGTTCATTTGTGTACCTTTTCATCACCTCGTAAACCTAAAACGCCCCGTGATTCCAGGGAGACGAAGAACGAGAGGGAGGGACATGCAAGGGAGGTAGAGAGGGAAGGTGTTAGAAAGAAAGGAGGGAGACAGGAGGAAGGGATAGGAAAGTAAGAGAGAGGGAAGGAATGTCATCAGGAAACAGTGGAAGGAGGGAAGAAGGGAAGGATATGAAGTAGAACAGAAGAAGTAGACAGGAAGAACGGAAGGAAAGCATAGAAGAGATTGTTTGAAGAAGAAAGGAGGAGAAAAAGGAGAGGGACAGAAGGAAAGGAGAGAGAGAGAGAGAGAGAGAGAGAGAGAGAGAGAGAGAGAGAGAGAGAGAGAGAGAGAGAGAGAGAGAGAGAGAGAGAGAGAGAGAGAGAGAGAGAGAGAGAGAGAGAGAGAGAGAGAGAGAGAGAGAGAGAAGTAAGGAAGGTGCGACTGTAGGTATGAGGAAGAAGAATATAAGGGAGGAGGAAGGAAGGCTATGAAGAGGAGACAGGAGAAAGGACGGGAAATAAAAAAGGAGAGGGATAGAAAGAAAATAGATAAAGATATGAGAAACGGTGCAAATAGAGATAACATATGAGAAAGGGAAAGATAAAATAGAGAAGGAATTAAAGAGTGAGGTAAAGAGAGACGGTAAAACAGGATAAGATAAGAAAGAAAGGAAGAGAGAGAGAGAGAGAGAAAGGGGGAGAGGGGAGGAGGGAGGGAGGTAAAGAAAGAGATTGACAGTAAGGCAGTAAAGTTAATGTGTCCCAATTAGCACCTGAAGCCGTGTCTCAGGTGCTACGAGAACTCCACTCAGGACATCAAAGGGACTAATTGACAGGCTGTCGGGGCAGCGTGGCGCGGGAGTGACGCTAACAGGTGAATCATACGTGACGGGCGGCGCAGGTAACGAGGCGACGAGATTCAGGCACGGTGGGCAGGCACGAGTTACTGTCCTCTGTCTCTCTGTGTCCCTGTCCTTTGCTGTGCTCCTGATGCTGCAAAGTGTTGGTGATCTCTGAAGGCTTGAAGAGGATGTGTGTTCCGTGTTTCATATCCGAGCAACGGGAAGTGAACGGGAATTGATGCTGCTGATTGATCCTTGCTTTGTTTGTTTGGCCTTGTGATATTTGTTCTTATTTGTGTGTGTTTCCTTTGATTAGTTTGTTATTGAAAGATATTGTTTTGTGTTTGTTTTGATTTTTGTTTTTCGATGTGAGGTAACGAAGGCGCGGATGTGTGTTGTGTTAGTGGATTGTGTGTTTGTGTTTCCGTGTGTGAGAAAGAGATAGATAGATTGATATATAGATAGATTTTTCCATATTTTCCTTTCCGTTCTCTAAACTTTTCTCGCGCCCTTTTTCTTGTTTTTTCTTTCTTTTATTTTATTATCACTGTTCCTTCCTCCCATCTCACGTTATTCCAGTAAAGAGAGAGAGAGAGAGAGAGAGAGAGAGAGAGAGAGAGAGAGAGAGAGAGAGAGAGAGAGAGAGAGAGAGAGAGAGAGAGAGAGAGAGAGAGAGAGAGAGAGAGAGAGAGAGAGAGAGAGTTCTTTGAATATACCTTTTTCTCTTTCTTCCTCACAAATTGAAAAAGAAAACTAAGTGGAATCATTGTATCATCAGCATCCCTAGATTAGTTAATTTCTTGTGAGATAGAAACATTTTATTCTTTTATTTTAGTTTTTTTTTACTTTTATTTTTCCTTTTTTTATTATTGTTTTTATATAGAGGGAAAGAGTTCAAAGGTAACAACAGTACGATCCTCACCTCCCACACACCACCACCACCACCACCACACACCACCCCGGCCAGCCACTTTCAAAGAGCCTCGATATAAATGTTTGTTTCATGCTGTTTTTTTTTTTTTTTCCGTGTCACCCTTTTATATGTTTTTATTTTTTTTTCACATTTTTACAACACATACTTTCTTTTCCTCTCTTTCCCTCTTCGTAATCCTGTTTTTTTTTCTTTTTTATTTCCCTTTATTAATTTCCGTCTGTGTCCAATCATCCATTCGTTTATTCATTAACAAGTTGATTTTGTCTGTTTCTTTCTTTTATTATATTTACATTCTCTCTCTCTCTCTCTCTCTCTCTCGGTTTTAAAAGTAGGTACAATAAATATAATAGATGTGTTGAGAAGAGGGAGAAAGAAAGACGAAACGAAGAGAGGAAGAGGAGAAAGTTGAAAGCGAAAGAGAAACCGGATGAAGCAGACCTCTTAGGAGAAACAGAGGAAATGGAAGGGACTGAGGATAATGGAGGGAAGGAGCAGGACAGGAGAGGAAAGAATCTTGTACATAAAAGAACTTACAAGAGAGAATAAAAGATTGGAAAGAAAATGTAAGAAATGCGTTAAAAGAAAAGATAATGAGAAATGTTCGTGTATATAAAAGCACTGAAAGGAAAAGAAGAAAAGATAGGAATGAAAAGAGTAAAAAATAAAGAAAATGTAGCAGAAATACGTTTAAAAGAAAAGATAATGAATAATGTTAAGGAACAGAAGGGACGGATAACGAATTAGATACGCATTTAAAAGAACAGCGAAAGGAGAATAAAGAAAAAAACACTGAGCAAAAAGAATTAGAGAAAGATATGTAAATTCAGCTGGAAGGAAGTAGAAGGTAAAACTGACAATAGGAAAAATGCGGATCGGAAAATAAAAATAAAAAAACGATAGAAAATAAAAGAAAGGAGGAGGAAATGAGGTAGAGGAAGAGTGGCGAAAAAATAGATTGTAAAAGTGGAAAAAAAATTGTAAAAGAGGAAATGAGGTAAAAGGATAGTGAACATAAATTAGAGATTGGACAAGAGAGAGAAAAAAATGAGGAAAAAATAATAAAAGAAAGAAAGAGGAAATGTGGTAATTGCATAGCCAGATAAAGACTGAAAAGAAATGAAAAGTGCAAGAGCTAATAAAAGAAAGGAGAAGGAAATGAGGAAAAATACTGGCTAGACAAAACTGTAGAAAAAGAAAGAGAAAGAGCAAGAAGAAAAGGAAAAAAAGGGAGTGAAAAGTAGGAATCGGAAAAGAGGTATATAAAAAAAATCAAAATAGAATGAAGGAAAGGAAAAAGGAAAGAGTGAAAAGGAAGAAAATAAATAAATATAGAAATCGGCAGAAGAAAAAACGACAGATAATAACAGAAGAAAAGTGAAAAGAGTGAAAAGTAGAAAAAAAATAATAAAGACCGGAAAAAGAGAGCGCGATAAGACAGAGGGGACAGACAACGAAAAGTCATAAACCGAGGGAAAAAATACACACCAAAAAAGGGGGGAAAGAGGAGAGGGAAGGCTCGTGTTTATAAAAGTTACTAATGGGTGTTTGTGTGATGATTAATGGTTTTATGATGAGTCTTAATGAGATGCGATCGTATCACGCGCGATAACGATGCTGATTGATAATGATGGGAAGAAGAAGGGAGGCGGTAATGATGGATGTCACGAAGAGAAGAGGAAGGGCGGGGTGGTTGTTCTTGTTATGATAATAGTAGTAGTAGTAGTAGTAGTAGTAGTAGTAGTTTTAGTAGTAGTAGTAGTAGTAGTAGTAAGAGGAGGAGAAGGAGGAGTAATGTTAGAAGTGCTAGTGTTAGAGTTGAGTCATACATCACGGCAGCCACTATAAAAAAGATTCGCCCGCGCAACTAACGGGCTGGGGTCGTCGAGGAGCCCCCCCTAAGAAAGCCTACCGGCGCTGCAGGCAGCACTTAAAAAAAATAATGATAGCAGTAGAAGTAGAAGTATTAGTAGTAACAGTAGTAGTGGTAGTAGTATTAGTAATAGTGGTGGTGGTGATGGTGGTGAGACTTGAGATGTTGAGGGACAACACAAGAAACTGGATGATATATAGATAAAAAAAAGTAAAGAAAAAGTAAAAGTAGAAGTAATAATAATAATAATAATAATAATAATAATAATAATAATAAAGCTAACAATCATTACTATCATCATCATAACTATGGAGGGTGATTTGTCCCTTAATTACAAAGCATCTCATTAGTGGCCTGAGTCCGTAATCTTTCCTGCTCACCTGAAACGCGTCTCTTTATTACCTGGCTCCCCGCTAATTAAAGTTTGATGCCCTAATTAATTGTGAAAAAAGGGCAGCCTTTTCTTTTTTTTTTCGTCGTGTGTGTGTGTGTGTGTGTGTGTGTGTGTGTGTGTGTGTGTGTGTGTGTGTGTGTGTGTGTGTGTGTTCTGGGACTGACTTTAATTTCCATTGTCTTTCCTTATCAAAACTTTAGTCATTATTATCTCGCCCTCCGAAGGTAAACATTATTAAGATTCATAAACAAGAGAAAAAAATGTTGTATTCCTTCACGACACCTACAGCCGTATTCTTGAACCTTTCGGCGGCCAAGCTTATTATATTTAAGAAGGATTTCGTATCTATAGGAGTTCGGGGCATTTCCAGGTAGTTCAACGGCCCTAGTGGTAGTCTGACCCTTCTTACCCTTCTTCTGTACCGTGAACCTGAAAAAACACTCGTGAGGACCCGATTGATCTCCTTCTCGGCCTTTAGAAAGAGTTGATGGGAGAGATGGAAGCGTCTGAGATTGCCAACCGAATATCATGTGTGAGTCTACGGAAGTGTCCCATCACGTTTTCATTCATCATAGAAGCGTTGTGCACTCATTATTCTCTTTAGCATTTTCCTTTCCACGCTTGTTTCTATAGTTTTCAATCTCTCCTGGAAATATTTGTGAGTAGGAGGGAATAGTTGTGTAAAGTTATGTTTTATTTAGAGTTTGAGCGGAAGGTCAGAGGGAAGGGGGAGAGATTGAGGTTGCAAAGAAAGTAATGGAGATAGGAGAGAGGAAGGGAGATGGGACTAAAGGATCAATCGAAAGTAACAGAACCAGGAATCAGAGGTTTTGTAGAGAGAATAGTTGGTTTGAAGGTCTCTAAGGGAAAGAGGGAGGAAAACAAAATAAAAGGTGGGGGAAAAAGGATGAATGAGAAAGATGTAGGAAGAGAAAGGAAGTTTGAGTGGAAAGTAACAGTGGGAATATATACAGTAAATAAATGGAGGTAAAGTAAATGAAGTAGGTTGGTAGAGAGAAAATAAATGGAGGTAACTTAGATGGAGTAGGTGGGTAGAGAGGAAATAAATGGAGGTAAATTAAAGTAGGTATGTAGAAAAAGAGTAAACAAAGAAGCCATACCAACAGGCCTAGATAATACACTTAGGGAAAAAAGGGAAGAAAGGAAGGGAAATAGTGGATGGAAGGTAGAAAGAGTAGAGAAATAATGGAGGCTAAGGGAGTAGAGGGAGGAAAGGAAGCGCATTTGGGAGGTAGGCCTAGGCAGAGGGTATATATAATGGAAGGAAGGTAGCAAAGAAGGTAATGGAGGTAAGGTAAGGTAAGCAGGAAGGGAGGGAAATAAAGATTCATACCGTCGAGACTTAGGTAAGGAAAGTGAAGGGTAAGAAGTGGATAGGAAAAATAGAGGTAGTAGGGAAAGGAAGATAAGGAAGGGAGGGAAATAAAGATGCATACCGTTGAGACTTAGGTAAGAAAAGTGAAGGGTAAGGAGAGGATAGGAAAAGTAGAGGTAGTAGGGAAAGGAAGGTAAAGAAGGCAGGTGAATAGAGATGCATACCGTTGATGATACAAATGCAAGGTAAATGAAAGTTAACTGAAAGGAAGTGAACTGGGTATGGATGAGAGATGATGGGTATGTGAGAGGTAGAAGAGGAAAGTAGCAGCGGCAAGGTAGATAGGAAGGGAATTGATGGAAGGAAGAAAGGTAAGAATGTAGGTAAATAATGACGAAAGACGATGAGAAAGCAACAGAAAACACATACTAAGATTGAAGGATTGAAGGAAGGAAGATTTTGAAGGAGATGGTGGGAGTATGGTAGAGGTAGGAATAGGGAAGGCAAGGTACAACAATAAGGTTGCTATGTACGCAGGTAATGAGCTGATATAATAGTCCACGCGTAGAGATAGATATAGGTAAGGTTAAGTAGATAGACGCTGAGGTAGGTAGGTAAAGTTGGTAGACAGATAAGGTAGGTAAGGGGCACCACGCACAGGTAAGCAGCCAGGCAGGTAGGTAGACAGGCAGCAGAGATAATATTTCACAGGTAAATATAAGGTAGAAATTCAAGTAGAGAAATAGGTCGGTAAGTAGGTAAAGTAGGTAGACAAGCAGAAATATAAGGAGTACCACAAGCAGGTAGGTATAAGAGGTAATATTTCAAAGTGGAGATAGAAATATTTAAGGTTAAGTAGATAGGTAGATAGATAAGTAGGCAAAGTAAGTATACAGGTAGACATAGGTAAGGTAGGTAAGGAATAACACACACAGGTAGGCAGGCAGGTAGGTGGGCAGCACAGGTAATATTTCACAGTGGAGATAGAAATAGGTAAGGTTAAGTAGACAGGTAGATAGATAAGTAGGTAAAGTAAGTATATAGGTCCACATAGGTAAGGTAGGTAAGGAGTAACACACACAGGTAGGCAGGCAGGTAGGTGGGTAGGCAGCACAGGTAATATTTCACAGGTAGGGTTTGTGTTCTCCCCATCGGCTGCAGGCGCCACCCCAAAGGCCAGATCGGGAGGACAAATCGACGGGGCCAAGAACGTGCTGTCCCACCTCGGCCAAGTAGCCACAAGCGCTCCAGCCCTCTCTGCCGCTACGGTCCGGATGATCATGTGCTGTGCTGGGAATCAAGACCTTAACCACGGGTAGCCTCTATGGTCTTTATGGTTGGTGATAAGGCTTGGTTTGGTGGTGGTGGTAGTGAGGGACGACACAAGGGACTGGACGGTAGAGAGGGAAAAAAAGAGAAACGGAGAGCGAGAGTGAGAGAGAGAGTGAGAATGAGAGAGAAGGGAAATAGAAAAGGTGGAAGGCTGAGGAATAAAACATGGAGCTGGATGGACAAGAGGAAATGAATATTGAAAAGAGAGTGAACAAACATGGACGGCAAGAAACGAGGAGAAGGGAGAGGGAAGAGAGAAAATGGGAAATGGAAACATACGACGAGAGAGAGAGAGAGAGAGAGAGAGAGAGAGAGAGAGAGAGAGAGAGAGAGAGAGAGAGAGAGAGAGAGAGAGAGAGAGAGAGAGAGAGAGAGAGAGAGAGAGAGCATTAAAGCCACATACCACAACCAAACAACACTTGACACAAAAACAACTAAAAAAGCTATGTTGGTGATGGTTATGGAGCTGGTGGTGTACTGGTGATGATGGTCGTGTTGATAGTGATGACAGTGGTGGTGATGGGAGTTAGTAGTAGTGGAGGTGGTAGTGATGGGCGGGAAAACAGAAAAAAAACAGGGAAAACAGGGAAAACAAAAACTAATGGATCCTGCCGCTGCAATTCCGGGCCGTGAAACGCGAGGACAAATTGATACTATTAATGCGGGAGCCAACGGAAATTTGGGTCGTTATACGCGCGTGGGGGAGGAATGAGGTGTTTTTCGGCCAGGTAATTACGCCCACCTATCACCGAGTCACCTGTGTCGCGCTAACCATCCACCTGTAATCACCTGAGCGCCGCCAGGAAGCCACGTTATACCTAAGCCGTCCAGGTGAGCCGGACAGGTGTTTCATTTTGTTTGCCTGTACCGGAATGTGCGTTATGTGTGTTTGTGTTGGGGTGACTATGTGTGTGTGTGTGTGTGTGTGTGTGTGTGTGTGTGTGTGTAGTCTTTCTCGTGCAAAACAAAGGGTGGCAGATACAGACAGACATAAAGACAGGCCGGTAAAAAGGAACAAAGACGAGCTGATAGAGACAAAGGCAGAATGATAGACGGACGGTGTGACAGAGAGAGACAGGAACAGATAATTGGAGAGAGAGAGAGAGAGAGAGAGAGAGAGAGAGAGAGAGAGAGAGAGAGAGAGAGAGAGAGAGAGAGAGAGAGAGAGAGAGAGAGAGAGAGAGAGAGAGAGAGAGAGAGAGAGAGAGAGAGAGAGAGAGAGAGAGAGAAGTGTTTTGTTGCTCAGAGAAACATTCCGCCTTGAAGGAGACCTGACCACACCCTTTCTCTCTCTCCAGGTAGCCCGTCAGGTGTGTAGACCCATTAATCACCCCCCTACCCCTTCCTACCCCCTTCCCCTACCCTCCCTCCCCGAAAAAAAAAAGTATGGGAAGAAAAGAAGCCTCAACTTTTTTTTTTACTTTTTTTTTTTTTGGTCAGTGTGGAAAAGTAAAGCAAAAAAAAAAAAAACATTATCTTTGGAAGTCTTTTGTGGAGTTGTTGTTGTTTTTTTCGTTTCTTCTTCATGATTTCTTTGTGTTATATTTGTTTGTTTGTTTATTTATTTATTTTTTGACCTTTCTTTTTGTTTCTGTAATTATATTTTCATTACTGTTTTCTATTTTTTGTTTTTTATGTTTGTGTCATTATATTCGTTTTTTTCAGACCTTATTTGTGTATTTCTTTTTTTTTCTTTTTTCTTTGTTCTTTTAGTCTTTGTGTTTATATTTTGATTATTTGTTTTCTTTTTACGTTTTTTTTTCTTTTTCATCACGTATCAGCGAAGTTAATTAAGGAATATCAGTGTATGTTTCCTTGTATGACTGAGTATTATTATTTACAATGCAGGTGTATACGACTAAATATTTACAAGTCGTCTATATTCTCTCTCTGCATTCTTTTATTATTATTTTTCTCTATTCTGGTTTTCTCATTTCCTTCTTGCTAACATTTTTCTTCTCTTGTATTCTTTGTTGTTCTCTAATAAATTGTCTCATCCTAGTCTTTCTATTTGTTATTCGCTTATGTTTTTCGTCTTATTCTACGTTTCTCATTTATTTTTCTCTAATATTTCTTCTCCCCTTTTGTTACATTCTTCCTTTCTGTTATTTTCTTATTCTTCAACTAGATATTTACTAATCACATTCACTCTTTGTATTTTCTGGTTATTTTTTCTTTATTCTGCACTTCTTTTATTATTCAAACTATTTTTCCTCTTCACTTGCTTTACTTTCTTATTCTCTTTATTCTTTGTTATTCTTATTTTCTTATTATTTTTTCTTTATTCTGTTTCTCATCTCATTCTTTCTTCCCTCGGCTTATTTTCCTTTACCTATGCTCCGGGATTCTTCTTCTTCTTACTAATCATATACTTTATTTCTGCATTCTATTGTTATTATTCTTTATTCTACATTTCTCATTTTATTTTTTTCTATTTTTTCTTCTTCACTTCCGTTACTTTCTTCCCCCGCTTTATTTCCCTTTAGCTATGCTCCGAGATTCTTCTTCTTTATTTCTGCATGGTCATCTTATTTTTCTTTATTCTGCGTTTCTCATCTCATTCTTTCTAATTTTTCTTCTTCACTTTCGTTACTTTCTTGCCCTGGCTTACATCCCCTTAGCCATGCTCCGGGATTTTCTTATTTTTCATTTATTTTCCTCTCGTCCGGGCGGCGGTGGCCCCCTCGCCTCGCCTTATTTCGTCTAATCTTGCATTGCTCTGCTCGCTCCTTGTTTTATGCGCCATTTTACGTGTGTCTCATCTTGGCGTGGCCCCGCGCGGAGCTCCTGCCCGCTGCGGTGTCTGGCGCTTCGGCTGGAGGTGATGGCGGCAGGGGTGCGTTGTTATGTAGTGAGAGAGGGGCGAAAAAGAATTAAAAGAGAGGGATGACTAGAGAGAAAAGAGGAAGGAAGTAGAGATAGAAAGGGTGGTGCATATGGTGGTGGTGGTGGTGGACTGCGTTTTTTCTGTAGTGAGAGGAGAAAAGCAAGAGAGGTAAGGCTTGAGAGAAAAGAGAGGAAGTAGGGACGAGAGGGAAGAAGTGGTGCCAGTTTGAGGGAGGAAGAGAGGGGAAGAGAAAGAGAATAAAAGGAGAGAGATAGAACGTATCGAGCATAGAAGAGGACATAGAAGAGAAGAGAGATACAAAAGATATTGGTTAGTTGGGGACAGGAATAAAGGGAAGCATCATAGTAAGAGAGAGGTGAAAAAGAAGAGGAAAGAGTTGCCTTGAGAGAAAAGACAAAGTATGGAAGAGCTAGAAGGTAAGTAGTGACGCTGTTTATAACTCTGGTGGTTGTTGTTCGTGCTACAGTGTAGAGAGTGAGGGAAAGAAAGATAGAAAGGAAGATAGGGATGCACTGTAGTAAAAAAGTGACGTAAAGAAAGCGAGGGATGCCTTTAGAGAGAAAAGGGAAGAAGGAAAGAGAAAGAGGAATAGGTGAAAAAAAAGGAAAGAGGGAGATAGAGATAAACTGTAGAGAAAGAAGGGACGAAAAAGAACAGGAAAGGGATGTTATGAGAGAATAGGGAGGAAGTAGGAAAGAGAGAGGTGGTGATGATTGAGGAAAAGAGACAGAGGCAGAGGAAGAGAGTGATGTGAGGTAGGGAGAGAGAGGAAGAGAAAGATGTGAGGGAGAGAGGAAGAGAGGAATGCACCAAGAGAAGTGGAGGGAAGGAGAGAAGAGTTAGAGGAGGGACGCTGCAGTGTGTGTCTCCGCCTTATGCACTGAGCCACTTTAACGCTCCCTCCCCCCCATAAACTCCCCGTAATCACCCAGGCATCCCCGGGGAGAGAGGGAGAGTGGGGAGGGGAGGAAGGGGAGGGAAGGCCGCGGCGAAGAGGAGCAATGGAGGGAAAACAACAGCAGACCAGAGTGGAGAGGATGAATTGAGGCGAAGAGGATGCAGTAAACAAAGGACGAAGCTGAATGGAGTGAAAAGAGCAAAAAGAGATGCGGAGAGGAACGGAGGAGTGCTGCGAGTGTGTCGGGACGCGGGACATGGCCGTGTGACGCGCGTGTGTGTGTGTGTGTGGGTGGGTGGGGGGGGGGGGGGCATTCGTGCATACACATGTCCTTGGGTTGTGTGGAAAGGAAGGAAAATCATAGTTCAGTAAAAGTAAATTTCGCCGCGGATGAAATTCCCTTCACTTCCATACTAACTTATTCTACGACCACCGCTGGAAATTCTTGCGACATCTCCAGCAAGAGCAATAAGTTTCCCTTGAATCTGAGGCCTTTCCAGCCCCGTCCCCGGCCATTTCCATATACGGAAATATATATATATATATATATATATATATATATATATATATATATATATATATATATATATATATATATATATATATATATATATATATATATATATATATATATATATATATATATATATATATATATATATATATTATAGATAGATAGATAGATAGATAGATATTCTTTCAGGATACATTTGTTTGTACATTCCCGGTGCATGAACTGTTGTGTTTGTGTGTTTGTGCAGGTGTATTTTCTCTTCCCTTATGCATAACTCATCTCGCTGACCACCACCACCACCACCACCACCGCCACCACCGGCCCTGCAGCAGGCTGTCGCCAGGCACAGCAGCAGTTGCAGCAGCAGTGGGCGGCGCTACCCTCGGTTGCCCGGCTCTCTCGATCACTTAATATATTTTACTGCCGAGTTCGATCTGGCGCTCCCTTCCTTGGCAATGGCGTCCTCAATATGCCCAGGAATTTATAGCCACACGAGAGACGGCGGGAGGCTGGGGCCGGGCCGGGCCGCGTGTGTCTGTAGCTGCCGGGATACAGCGCCGGGGTCGGGGTTACTGTCCCTCCTTGAGCAAGGGGGATGGGGTGTGTGGTGTGTGAGGTCCTGGCAGTACCCAGAGATCGACGATAATGAGCATGCACTTGCTTGTGTCGGGAAGGTACCTACTGGCGAAAGCGAGTCCAACTCGTGATCAGGCCGCGGTGAATTACACACACACACGCACACACACACACACACACACACACACACACACACACACACACACACACACACACACACACACACACACACACACACACACACACACACACACACACACTTTCACACTTTCCTAATAGGATTATTTGTGTCCTTCCTTCCTTCCTCCTTTACTTCCTGCTTGCTTGCTTGCCTTCCTTCCTTCCATTCTTCCTTCTTTCCTTCCTTCAACCCTTCCTTTCTTCCTTCCTTCCTTCCCTCCACTAATTGATTCCTCCCCGGACGCGTCACGGCACAAGGAAGGGAGATTGTTCTATGTTTTTCCTTTTATTATAATTTGCTGGGGAAGCCGCCGGACCTTGCTGCTCCTCCCCTTGCCAGCTGTGTTATTGTAGGTAATAGATTCCATTAATTTACATGAGGCTCGGAAGGGGACACTGTGGGGAAGCCCTCTCTGAATCCCTCTGCTTCTCCTCCTTCCCTTCCTCCTCCTCTTCCTCCGCAACACTCACACTAAATGGACTCGTCTAAATGCACTCTCTCTAGAGCTTTTATTTTCTATTCATTTAATGGGGTTTTGTTTACTGTGTTTTTTCTTTCTCTGGTTTGTTGTGTAATTGTTTTAAGTGATTGGATCTGTTTTGTGTGGTACTTCATTTGTTTTGTTTTTATTCTATTTTTGTTTTGTTTTAGTGCGTCGTTACTAACATTTATGTGAGGAGAATTATCTGTATGCGCTCTGCCTTCACTAGGTACTACTGACTACCATCATCCGTTACCATGACTCCTTCAGTAATACCACCTTCATCACCACCACTATCTTCCTCACCACCGCCCAGCCAAACTATCATCACCACACACTCACCACCACCATCTGTTTCACTCTTATCCTCAATACCACACCGACACACCACCACCTTCTTCACCACTGTATTTCTCACTTGCATCACCTTTCTCAACACCGCCACCCACACGCTCATCACACCATCACAAACAATCTTCACCACCACACCACCACTGTCATCCTCACCACACCACCACTGTCATCCTCACCACACCATCACCATCTCATCCCTCACCCACCCACACACACCACCACCACCACCAACATGTTCACCGATGCTGCAAACTCTCCTTTACTGCATGTCTTGTCCGCCGCAGCCTGTAAGCTTCGTCACAGCCTCCCACGCGCCGCACTCTGCCTCCCTCGCGCCCTCGTTCACCCTCGTCACGTTGCCCAGGAGCCTCGCGCAGGGAAACGGCGTGAACGTGGTAGCCTTGGTCGTTGTGTTAGTTAGTGGGTGTCAGTAACTCCGGCCAAGGCCTCGAACCCGGCTGACACACGCGGGTCGAGGTGAGGCTGCGAGTGACAGGCTGGAAAGTAAGAGCAGTGGCGGAGGTTGTGTATGATAAGAGATTCTTGAAGTAAACTTAATTTTCTAGAGAGGGGGCCAGACTTTTATGTGTCTAAAGACGTGTGTTGTTCTTTTTACTTCTGAGTGACGGTAATAATTATCTTCTTATTTGTTATGTTATTTTAGAGACTAGCGGGAAGATAAGTATGATAAAAGGTTTCTGCCTAATGTTTTTATTTTTATTTATTTAAAACTTGATTTTTTTTAATTAGATTTTTACGTGCCTGTCTAAAGAAAGGGTATTGGTCTCGTTTTTCTTATTCCCTGCGATGGTAGTAATATTTTTTTTCTAATCTTAGTTTGAAAGGACAATTCCCCGCCCCGTTAATCCAAAATACAGCGTTCCTCGTAGCCAGAAAAATAAAAAAGGAATGAATAAAAAATCATCCTTTACCTTTACGATTTCACACTAATTGCGTTTCGATTTGACTCACTTCGAACCGCACGCACACCGCAAAAAAAAGTTTGCATTAATGGAAAGCATATTTGTGGCGGCGACCATTCATTCATTGCCCACTGTTACATCGCCCCTCTTCCCTTCCTCCTCTCCTCCTCCTCCTCCTCTCCCCCTCCTCCCTTCCCGTTCCCCTCCTGTTTGGGCATTTCATTAACCATTTTTACTCATCCTCCCTGTTTTCCCTTCCCTTTCCCCTCCCCGCACACTTTTTTTTTAATCTGGTTCGCTTGCATTTTCTCTCATTCGTTCACCGATGATTAGTATCTGTTTTTGTTTCCATTTTTTTGTTGTTTTGTTTTTCCATTTGGGATTCTCTTGTTTCATTGTGGGTGGGAAAGGGGGGGGGGGGTGCTTGAGGGGGGCGGAGTAGGGGATAGGAAACTGTGTGTGCCTTCATCTGTTTTGGTTTCAATATTTTAGTTTCGATGTCAACGTTTATCTATTTTTCGATGTTTTTTTTTTCTTTTTCTCCTTCACATACACATAGACTCATAGGACACATAATTATTCGTTTGTTTTGTTACGGAATTCTTATTAAATCGCTTCAGTCATCCTCCGTTCTGTGTGTGTATGAGTATGTGTGTGAGTGTGTGTGTAAGGGGTGGGAGGGGTAAGGAAAGGGAAAGTATGTGTGTGTATGTGTGTGTGTGTGTGTAGCCAGCCAGTCAGTCTACACACACGCTCCCCAACACACACACACACACACACACACACACACACACACACACGCACACACGAGACCAAATAGTGAAGGTATAGAGCAAATGTCTTGGGGGAAGGAGGAGTTTCAAAAGTTCTTTCATCTCAGGAGAGTTTAGCTTTTACTGAGTTAGATTATTTTTTTCCTCTCTCTCTCCCCACCTGGCCTTTATTACCTCCAGCTTTCCTTCCCTCCTCCCTCTCCCTCCTCTCCTTTTACCTTTCCTCCCATTTACTCTTCTCCGTTTCCTCACTTCTGCTTCACTATCTTGCGGCCGTTTCCTTCCTATCTCTCTCTCTGTCTCTTATTCTTCGACTATTGCTTCTTCACTTCTTATCTTTCCTTCCTCCTTCCATTTTCCTTCCATTCTTTCTTTCCTTTATCGTCTTCTCTACTTCCTTCTCTTTCTTTTTATTGTCTTTATCCATCGCTTATTCTTTGCATACTTTTATTATATTTAGTCCTTATTTGTTTATTCTTTTTATTTTTGTATTTGGTGAATATTTAATCTGTATCCTGCTTTTGGTTGTTTTCTTTAATTAATTAGATCTTTCTGTCTGTCTGGGTGTCCTGTCAGTCTATCTATCTGTCTGAATGTATGTGTATCTGTCTCTGCCTCTGTCTCTCACTCTCACTCTCACTCTTACTTTCCCTTTCAACCCTCACCTTTACCTTCCATCCAACCTGCCATCGCAAAACCCGGTCTCATCGTAACCTACATCGCCACGCCTTGCAACGCCCTTCACCTGAACTTCATTTCGCCTCAATCGCCATCCATACCCAGCCTCACCTACCTCACCTTGGCCTACTCTGCCCTTACCTGCCTCCCTTTCCCTTCTCACCGCCCTCCCTGACCTACCTACCTCCCTCCCTACCGGGTTCTTGTTTCGTACCTGGCTCATTAGTGGATAAGTGACTTGTTTTTTTTTTCTTTGCTACCTGTACAAGTTCAAGTTCAACCATCGGTAAACTTAGGAGGATTGTGTTGAAGTGTGTGTGTGTGTGTGTGTGTGTGTGTGTGTGTGTGTCTAGGTGAGATATATATACTGAATTTTCCGAGATTTTGCGAACGTAACTATTTTCTCGCACGCAAGCACACACACACACACACACACACACACACACACACACACACACACACACACACACACACACACACACACACACACGTCAAGGCTTCTTTTCTTTCCTGTGATTTATGGTTTATTTCACACTTTCTCCTCACCTTGCAGATTCTTCCTTCCCTCCAACACCAGCATCCTTCTCTCCTCCTCCTCCTCCTCCTCCTCCTCTTCCTCCTCCTGGGGTCGTGTTTTGCCCCTGAAACGTATTACTCTTACAAACTGTTTGACATCGCCGTTAAGAACTTCGGTTGTGTTACTCTTGATTGTTGCGTTTTTGTATTGCGTCTCGTCCGCGTGAAAAGTTGTGTGATTTTTTTATCCTGAGAGAGAGAGAGAGAGAGAGAGAGAGAGAGAGAGAGAGAGAGAGAGAGAGAGAGAGAGAGAGAGAGAGAGAGAGAGAGAGAGAGAGAGAGAGAGAGAGAGAGAGAGAGAGAGAGAGAGAGAGAGAGAGAGAGAGAGTGTGTTTGAGTGTGTGCGTGCGTGTGTAATTGTCGAAAAGTTTTGTTATTTCTCTCACGTTGCTATCTTTTGCGTTTGTCGTATGATATTTTCTTTTTCCTGGTGCCTGCTGTGTGTATGTGTGTGTGTGTGTGTGTGTGTGTGTGTGTGTGTGTGTGTGTGTGTGTGTGTGTGTGTGTGTGTGTGTGTGTGTGTGTGTGTGTGTGTGTATTTCCGCGTTTGTTTTCGTCAAAAGTTTGGTGTACGTGAGCGATACTGTGTGTGTGTGTGTGTGTTTGTGTGTGTGTGTGTGCTGGCTTCAAATGTATGTTTTGTATTATTTTCTCTGTTTTTCGTACATTTCGCTACTCATGAGTTTATAACGTAATACAAACAAAAGCAATTATTGAAAAGCGAAAACATGACAAGTTGCTTTATTTTAGTTTTGTGACATAACATAAACTAATTTTTCTTCCCTTCGTGCAAAACCATTTAGAGCAAGACGTTTCAGAAAAGGCAAAAGCACAAATAAACATTTAAGTAGATCAAACAACTATTTCGTTCAACCATAAATCAAGCAAACACAGAAATACAAACTGAATATCATAGAACCAATCTCTCATTTCTCTCTCTCTGTGCTTTTTCATAGAATAGTCCTGAGCCGTGTGTAGTTTGTGTTCCTCTCTCCAACTCCTCCTCTGACCTTCCCTTCCTCCCCATCCACCAACCCAACAAAGTCTTAAATAGCACCCTCCTCATTTTCTCCTCCTCTCTTTCTCTCCCTGCCCCAGCAATCCCCAGGCAGCAAGTTCCTCCCTTCGTCCAATTCCCAGTCGAGTCTGCTGCGGACGCCACCAAGTGCAAAATTTTACGCTTTATACACATGAGTTCGGCTGTGAGAGAGAGAGAGAGAGAGAGAGAGAGAGAGAGAGAGAGAGAGAGAGAGAGAGAGAGAGAGAGAGAGAGAGAGAGAGAGAGAGAGAGAGAGAGAGAGAGAGAGAGAGAGAGAGATGGAGGGTGGAGAAGAAGGGAGGCTGAAGAAAAGGGAAGGGGAAAGATGGGAAAGAAGTGAAGTAGGGAGGAACAATAGGGGTTGACATGGAGGGGAGAGAAGTAGAAATAGGAAAATGTTTTGCTAGGAAAGGTTGAGGGAAAGGGGAATGAGAGAGAGAGAGAGAGAGAGAGAGAGAGAGAGAGAGAGAGAGAGAGAGAGAGAGAGAGAGAGAGAGAGAGAGAGAGAGAGAGAGAGAGAGAGAGAGAGAGAGAGAGAGAGAGAGAGAGAGAGATTTGGATGTCCATTTTTTATAAGGATAGAAGGCAAGAGAGAGAGAGAGAGAGAGAGAGAGAGAGAGAGAGAGAGAGAGAGAGAGAGAGAGAGAGAGAGAGAGAGAGAGAGAGAGAGAGAGTGTGTGTGTACAGAGACGTAGAATGAGATTTGGATGTCCATTTTTTATAAGGATAGAAGGCAAGAGAGAGAGAGAGAGAGAGAGAGAGAGAGAGAGAGAGAGAGAGAGAGAGAGAGAGAGAGAGAGAGAGAGAGAGAGAGAGAGAGAGAGAGATATTAAAACAAAATGATGCAAGGTAGGGAAGGAATGACATATTTAAACCCATTTTCTTTATTTCTCACGTTTTCTCTCTTTTCATCGGCTCCGTTTTCCATAATGTCATGCGGCCATTTCCATCCACACACCAGGCGCTTGTCCACCCCGGCGTCCTGCATACATACATAAAATCCTTCATGCATACACGCAGATCCCTTTTATCCAGCGTACATACATGCAAATACACCGGTGCGCCCACACAGGCATACATGCATACAAAACAAAGCCATTTGCAAGGGGATAAAAGGGTGACACACGTGGACACTTACTCAATCTACACCTGCCTTTTGTTACCTGTTACCACGCACACCTGTCTTGTTTAGTAGCTTTACCTGGGGTTTATGAAGGCTAAGTCCCGTATTTTCAAGCTCTTTCGGCTGTTATAACAACCACTTTACAAAGACTACCACCATTACTGACTGTACACCTGTCTATTACCTGTTAGGATACACACCCGTCTTGTTTAGTAACTTTACCTGTGATTTATGAAGGCCTCGCTCTAAGACCCGTATTTTCAGGGTCTTTCGGCTCCTATAACAACTACATCACAACGACTACCACCATTACTCACTTTACACCTGTCCTCTGTTACCTGTTACCACGCACACCTGTCTTGTTTAGTAACTTTACCTGGGATTTATGAAGGGCTCGCTCTAAGACCCATATTTTTAGGCTTTTTCGGCTCCTATAACAACTACATCACAACGACTACCACCATTACTGAGTGTACACCTGTCCTCTATTACCTGTTACCACGCACACCTGTCTTGTTTAGTAACTTTACCTGTGATTTATGAAGGCCTCGCTCTAAGACCCGTATTTGCAGGCTTTTTCGGCTCCTATAACAACTACATCACAACGACTACAACCATTACTCACTCTTTACCTGTTCTTTGTTACATGTCACCGTACACACCTGTCTTGTTTAGTAACTTTACCTAGGATTCACAAAAGCTTGCTCTGGGTATTTTTCGCATCAAGGACAAGAAGAGAAACGTAATTACATGGGCGCCTTTCCCCTTACATCTGTCCCCTCTCACATACCTCTATACACCTGCCTTTATTAGAATCATTACCTGAAACATAGAGTACACGTTCTAGATTAAGGAAAAGGAGCGCATTACCCACATTATAATACACCTTGTACGTCATCTGTGGACCATATGCTGACTTACACCCTCTCCGGCACATGACTAGGTTGGCACAGCATTCACGAAGGCATTTTCCGAGGCAGTAGTCAAGTCTTGCAATCATGGAACGCCAACATCACATCATAACAAGGACACAGGTTTACAGAGGGACGCTTGTCAAGGAGAGGGAAGGAGGGAAAACCGATTACCAGGCCATTAGTAGAAGGCAAATAGAAGGGACGGAAGCTTATGAGAATGATGGCCGGTTGGACGCGTTGGCTGAAGAGAGAGAGACGCTGCCGAGGAGATGAGAGTGAGGGAGGTGAGAGGAGAGGGAAGGGATGGAACGAGAAGAGGGCAGAGGAGGAAAGAGGAGATTAAACACTCGAGGGGAAGCAAAACAAGGGCATGAAGCTTAGGCAAACAGGGTGAAGGAGGAAGGGAAGGGAAAGAGGGAAGGGAAGGGAATACATGGGAAGGGAACGAGCTCTGAAGGGAGAGAAATAGGCAAGGGAGGAAGACGGAAATTATGGGCAGGTGAGAAAGTCCATCATTAAGGCAGGTGAAGGGGAGATACACACACACACACACACACACACACACACACACACACACACACACACACACACACACACACACACACACACACACACACACACACACACACACACACACACACTAGAGTAACATCATTTCTTAATCCCAGATAAGATGTAGAGCCAAGAGGAGGAGAAGAGGACTGAATAAGAGGAGGAGGAGGACTGAATAAGAGGAGGAGGAGGACTGAATAAGAGGAAGAGGAGGAGGAGGAGGGTATTATGTATCATTGCTACTCAAGATCGACGCTTTAGACAAAAATAATGAAGTTGACGCTGTTTTGTGACCTGAGAAGAGGAGGAGGAGGAGGAGGAGCAGGAGGAGGAAGAAACTTTATGCCCGCCATCATCGAGGTAACAGCAAGGTCTTAAAACACCGTGATTGAAGAGGTGTCAAGGAGGAGAACTTGGAGGGGACAGGTGAGGGCGGGGGGGAGGGAGGAGAGAAAGAGAAGGAAGGAAGAATAAAGAAGGAGAGAGGACGAAGAGGAGCAGAGAGAAAAGATTAATGCCAAGTAGGAACACACACACACTCACGCACACACACACACACACACACACACACACACACACACACACACACACACACACACACACACGTTAATTAGAATTTTAATGTTGACATTTTAATTATGTCGTCAAGCGCCGTACTCTTTACTTATTTAAATTATAATGTTTATGACGATGAAAATAATAATAATAGCAATAATAACAACAATGGTAATAGTATAGTAGTGGTAATAATAATAATAATAATAATAATAATAATAATAATAATAATAATAATAATAATAATAATAATAATAATAATAATAATAATAATAATAATAATAGACAAAGGCTTAAATTAGTTGTTTACTGGACAGAAAATATCAACAAAGATTTAATTTCAAGTCATTTCCGTTGAGAGAGAGAGAGAGAGAGAGAGAGAGAGAGAGAGAGAGAGAGAGAGAGAGAGAGAGAGAGAGAGAGAGAGAGAGAGAGAGAGAGATGAGAGATAAGGTAAGAAGGATGTAAAAGGAGAAGAAAAGGAATGAAATTGAGGAAGAATGAGAGAGAGAGAGAGAGAGAGAGAGAGAGAGAGAGAGAGAAGAGAGAGAGAGAGAGAGACAGAGAGAGAGAGAGAGAGAGAGAGAGAGAGAGAGAGAGAGAGAGAGAGAGCTAGGAACGGCGGGGGATAAAAACGGAAATCAAGAAAGGGAAATTGAAAAGAAATTGGCAGGATAGTGAGGGGGGGGGGGGGGGGGGCGGCGAGAGCCATACACGTGGAGACCAAAAAAAAAAAAGGGAAAAACGAAAATGGAAAAAAAATACTCGCCTATATTTTTTGCGTCGGGAAATAATTGACAAAATGTATAAGCGATTGGAAGGCTTTGGCCGCTCTGGAAGTTTGATCGGATATTATTCCATTTATTTTTTCCTCCGTATATACAAGGGCTTGAGAGAGGGAGGGGAGTGAGGGACTGAGTGAAATGCTTTTGTAATCGAATTAGAAGCGTTTTATGAGGGTTATTTTGCGTGTTTTTGCAAAGGAATACAAAGGAAGGAACGCAGTAAATCATTTGATGGAGATAAAAAAAGAGTTGTGGAATTAGAAAGATGCAGAGCGATTTAGAGGTTTGGCTCTTGGTCAGAATAAATAGAAAGGAAAAGATAGAAGATTAAGGAGTAACCTACAAATATAAATACTTTAAAAAAAACTTATTGATAGTGATATAATTATAGATAGATAGATAGATAGATTGATAGATAAGTGATGAATAGAGGGATAGTTAAGTACATAGGTAGATAGGTAGAGAGATGTTAGAGGAATATAAGTGAACACGTACCAAACTTGTTTATTCTTTGTTAATCAAGGCATTCTACAATTTTTTCGAGTGCAATTCAGAGCCACCCCAGAAAACTACCTCCCTACTTTTGTTTTCCTTTTTCTCTTCCTTTTTTCTTCGCCAGTGAAACGATCCACACACACACACACACACACACACACACACACACACACACACACACACACACACACACACACACACACACACACACTACCACAAGTTCGCACATTACAAACACTCTCCAACACACATTCACGGTAAATTTACAAACCTACCGATACCTTTTTTACATTGGACAACCCAGGTACTAATTACACGACCATCCCGGAGACACTGACACAGGTATGAGGAGGAGGAGGTGGGAGGGGGAAGAGGGGAAAAGGAGAAGAAAGTGCCGCGTAAAGCCTCCCACCCTCAGATAGTTTCCATGATTTTCCCCGCGTAGTGTAAATTAAGTTTTGGCTGAGGCGGCGCGGCTCCTCTCGTCTGGCGGCGGCGGCGGCGAGAACACGGCCAACTTTGATAATATTTGGGCGGAATTTTCCCGGGAGTAATTTTTGATTCAAGGGAAGATGATGAAACATAAATATTGTCCGGTGGGCGAAGGCAAGTGTAAAAGTTGATGAAATATGCTGATGGCTCCCTCGCAGAAGGACAGAGGAAAGAAGGTGAGGGAGGGAAGGGAAGGGAGGGATGGGTAGGGAGGGACGTGGTTAAAAGGGAAGAGAAGCAGAGGAGGGTTGGAAAGAAAGATTGGAGGTTTAAGAGAGAGGATAAATAAAGGTGTGGAAGGAGAAAAAGAAGGAAAGAAGGAAGGATATTGAAGTTGTTTAAGGAAGGAAGGGAACCAGAGGAGGGTCGAAAAGGGAGAATGGAGGTTTAAGAAAGAGGATAAATAAAGGTGTGGAAGGAGAAAAAAAGGAAGGAAGGAAGGATAGTCAAGTTTCGTTTTCTCCTTCCTTCCCTTATTTTCACCATTCTTTCCTTCCATCATCCTTTCTTTCCTCTCATCCATACTTGCTCCTACATCCTTCCTCTTTTTCCCTCCTTTCTTCCCCCCTTCCCACCTTCCTTCTCCTTCTCCTTCCTTCCCTCATTTTTACCATTCTTTCCTTGTATCATTCTTTCTCCTACATCCTTTCTCGTTTTCCCTCCTTTCTTCCCTCCTTCCCACCTTCGTTCTCTCCTATCCTTCCTTCCCATCTTCCACTCATCCTTCATTCCCACCTACCCTTCCTCCCGTATGCTGTCCTTCTCTCCTTCCTTTCTTCTCCCTCTCTCTCTCTCCCTCCCGGTCCTGCAAAACAATACAAAGCCTAAGATTCCGGCGTGATCCTCAAGCGCCCTCCGCAGGATCACTTTACGCACTCACCGATCGCTGCGTCGCCTTCCTCCAGAGACAAGAGCGAATCCACCCATAGATTAGTTACCCTCCCTCCTCCTCCTCCTCCTCCTCCTCCTCCTCCTCCTCCTGTATCTCCTTTTGTTGTTCTGTCTCTTCTTACTCCTACTTCTCGTCTTCCTCCTCTTCCTCCTCCTTCATCTCCTCTTGTTCCTTCTCGTTTCTTCTCGCCTTACTCTTCCACCTCCTCCTCCTCCTCTACCTTCCCTTTCTTCATCTCCTTTTGCTGCTCCTTCTCTCCTTCCATACCGTCCCCTTCCTCGTCTTTTTCCTCCATCTCCTCTTTGTTATTCCTTCTCTATTTGCTCCTCTTCCTCTTCCTTCTCTTCTGACGCTAAATACTTATTCTTCTCTCTCTTCTCTTGCTCCTCTGTTTCTCCTTTCATCTCCTCCTCCTCCTCCTCCTCCTCTCTGTATACTTTCTTTTCCTCCTCTTCTTTCTCCTCCTCATGCTCCTCTGTCTCTCCTTCCATCTCTCCCTCTTCCTTCTCTTCTTCCTCCATCTCCTTTTGCTACTCTGTTTCTCCTTCTGTCTCCTCCTCCTCCTTCTCCTCCATCATCTCCTCCTCCTCCTTCTCCTCCTCTGCAAACTACATCAAGGGGTTCAGACTCCCCTGCTATAGTGTTGGATCCTCTCAGGTGTCTTTAGTAACTGGAGGCCCGGACTTCAGGTGGGTTCCAGGTGCATATGATTTGTCTTACCTGCCGCTTTGATGCTCTGCTCGCTGCGGCTACTTTGTTATTGTTTATATTTTTTTTCTCTTGGTGTAGTCAGTTTGGCTTCCGAGGGTTCTCATAAAGTGGTTTAAGTCATGTTAGGTGGAGTTGGTAGTAGTGGTATTAGTTGTTGTGAAAGAGGAGGAGGAGGAGGAGAGAAGATGAGGAGGAAGGCGAGGAGGAGGAGGAGGAGGAAAAGGAAGAAGACGAAGACGAGGAAGAGAAGGAGGAGGAGGTAGAAGGAAGAAGAGGATGCAGAAAGATGAGGAGGTAGAAGGAAGAAGAGGATGTAGAAAGATGAGGAGAAGGGGAAAGAAAATGAGGAAGAAGGAAAAGGAGGAGGAGGAAAAGGTCAAAAGAAGAGGAGGAGGAGGAGGAGGCATAAAGAGGAATAAGAGGAGAAAGAAGAGAAGAAGTAGGAGGAAAATAAAAGGGAAGAATAAGTTGAATCAGTTTTATCAGCACGACCATGAGAGAGAGAGAGAGAGAGAGAGAGAGAGAGAGAGAGAGAGAGAGAGAGAGAGAGAGAGAGAGAGAGAGAGAGAGAGAGAGAGAGAGAGAGAGAGAGAGAGAGAGAGAGAGAGAGAGAGAGAGAGAGAGAGAGAGAGAGAGAGAGAGAGAGAGAATGGTAGTGGCAATGGCGGTGATGGTGACGGCAGTGAACAGACTTTCGCCAAAAAATCCATCGGCTGCTCAGTACAAGTTCGGCATTTTACACGGCGTGATTTGGCGACGCAAGCTTAAAGGTGAGCGTCGCAGGGAGGAGGTGGAGCGGCAGGTGGTGGTGGTGGTGGTAGTAGTGGGACAAGATAAGAGTGGTTGTAGTAGTGGTGGTGGTGTTGGTGATGGTTGTGGTGGTGATGATGGGAGAAAGTATTGGTGGTGGTGGTAGTAGATGGACAAGAGAGAAGTGGTTGTGATAGTGGTGGTGGTGGTGGTGATGGTGGTGATGGTAGTGGTGGGACAAGATAAGAGTGGTTGTAGTAGTGGTGGTGATGTTGGTGATGGTCGTGGTGGGAGAAAGTATTGGTTGTGGTGGTGGTAGTTGGACAAGATAGCAATGGTTGTGGTAGTGGTGGCTGTGGCTGTGGTGTTGACGGTAGTTGTGGGAGGTAGAGAAGGAGGTGGTGTTTTTCTCTCTTCCAACCTGTCTACTTACCTACCAACCTACTTATCAATCTTACCTTACCTTACCTTACCTACCTTCATTCATTCATTCCCTTCTTACCTTCCTGCCACCTACCTACCTGTCCTTACCTATCTACCTTCCCAATTAACTACTCTTCTATCCAGCCTGCCTACCTTACTCTGCCTCCGGTCACTTGTTATTCACGTATTGGAAAGGGTAATAAGGGGTCCAGAGGCTCACAGGTGGAAGGGTCGTAATCACAGGTAGGTTGGTACATAAATAGAAAGTGGTACAAAGAGATATAAAGAAGTAGATCAATAGAGAAATACATGTGTTCTCTGTGAAATATATTGATGATACCTGGATATATTTAGAGAGAAAGAGAGATAGATAGAGACTGAGATATTTGCAAAGAGAGGGAGAAAATTATTGTATATTATAAGGTGCTTGAAATAATTGCTCTGTTGATGAATTTAGTTGATAGTTGATGTAATTTTGGTTCATTTATAGAGTCTCATAGTTATTGATAGATAAGATGGAGATGTTAAGGATAGGTAAAGAAAGATAGGTAATGCTGAAAGATAAACTGAGAGTGATAGGTAATTCTGAAAGATAGATAAAGATAGGTCAAGATAGATTGTTGGTGCTGAGATGTTAAAGATAGATAAAAAAAGATAGATAAAGAAAGGTGAAGTTTAAAGATACGTGAAGAAAGGTTTATGATGCTGAAAGTTGCATAGAGGAAGATAGTACGAAAAAAATGTGATGCTGGAAGATAGGAAAAGATAGTTAGTGATGTAAGATAAAGATAGGCGATGCTGATAGATAGATAGATAGAGAAAGATAGGTAGATATGTGCCCCCCTTCTCTCTCTCTCTCTCTCTCTCTCTCTGTCTATCTTTACCTCAACTTTTCATTCTCTTTCACTCGGATTTTCCACTTAAACACTTTTATCTCCCTCGTGGTCAGCTGTTCATGTTTTCCGCGTCCATTTCCAGCGTTTTCAGCACCCAGTTAAGCATTACACATTTTGCTCTTGTCTGTCTCTCTCTCCCTCTCTCTACCCACCACATTTATTTTCGGTGGAGGGGGGCGGTGGAGGGATGGGGGGAAGGGAGGGAGGGAGGGAGGGAGCCACAAGCAGATCATATGTTTTCAAGTTTTTTTCATTAATCTTTTTTACCCCTTCCCTTCCCTTCCTCTCTCCCGCTCTTGTTTATATTCTTTTGTGTTCTGCCTTCTAAAATATTGATGGTAGTAGTTTTTTTGTTTTTGTTTTATTCAGGGTGTGTGTGTGTGTGTGTGTGTGTGTGTGTGTGTGTGTGTGTGTGTGTGTGTGTGTGTGTGTGTGTGTGTGTGTGTACATTTGTTGTTGCTGCTGCCTTATTTTTTTTTTTTTGTTATTATTTTCAGGTTTTTATTCGACTTATCAATCCCACCTTCTTGCTATTTTCCGTTAGAACGTCTATTTTTTTCCCTCCCTCTCTTTCTCTCCAACCTGTTCCCCTCACCCACTCTCTCTCCTCCTCACTCAACATGCTCATCCCAACAAGTGCTCAGCGGAGAGGGGAGGAAAGAGGGGACGGGGAGAGAGAGAGGGAGAGAGGAGAGAAGGGGAGGAGGCAAAGAGAGAGGAGAGAAGAATAAGGGAAAGTGGCGAGGATTGGTAGGGAGAAATAGGGTTTTGGTGGAGGATATGAGGGCCGAAAATAGGGGAAAACAGAAAGAATGAGAGAGAGAGAGAGAGAGAGAGAGAGAGAGAGAGAGAGAGAGAGAGAGAGAGAGAGAGAGAGGGAAGGGGTATAAAGCCACCAAAGGGGAAACTTAGCCCTGGGGAATAGTGGAATAACAAGGGAGGGGGAGGAGATAACTAAAACACAGGGCTGAGGGGAATTGAGGGGAAGAGGGATGCGAGAGGCGAGGGACGAGGGGATGAGGGGACAAAACCGAGGGGAAAAATGGGAAGTAAAACAAAATTGAAAAGTGGGAAAAAAGACACACACACACACACACACACACAGAGAGAGAGAGAGAGAGAGAGAGAGAGAGAGAGAGAGAGAGAGAGAGAGAGAGAGAGAGAGAGAGAGAGAGAGAGAGAGAGAGAGAGAGAGAGAGAGAGAGAGAGAGAGAGAACGGCTAAATCGAGGGGAAGGGGCGACACAAGCTGAGGGGAGGAAAGGGGAGAGGGGAGAAGCAACTTATTGACCCGAAACACAACCCACCGGAACACTGCAACACTCGCAACACCCATTAACACCCTGTAACACATTCTAACTACATAACGAGAGCCCGCAACACTGGGACACGATTTAACCTTTTTCAACACTCTTAAACACAGTAAAACACATTTTAACACTCTTTAACCATCTAGAACACGTTGTAACACTCGCAACACCCATTAACATCCTCTAACACATTCTAATACCACACAACGAAAACCTGCAACACTTCAACTCGCTAGCACACTCTGTAATACGATTTAATTCAATTCATCACTTTAGAACATATCAAAGCACAGAAGAACATATTTTTAACTCTGAAATACACACTGCAACAAAATCCAACACTCTTTAATCCCATAGAACACAATCAAACACCTTATTATATCTTCTAATCCTGCTAAACTTACACACACAGACATTTCATCACTCTCCAACGCAAAGAAACACATTACAACACTCTTAGAACACTGTAACAACAACACTCCTTAATCCCATAGAACACATTTGAACACCTTCTTATGGCCACTTAATCCGATTCAACTTCCACACCAAGACGCAGAAAGTTATCCGAACTCACCTCCCTTCTCCAATCCTCCCTCTACCTTCCAGCCTCCTCGTACACCTGGAGACTCCTTGATCACAGGTAGACCTGGCTGCCGCTCACCTGGCCAACCCCGCTACTTAAGGTGCTCCAGAGGGGAGAAGGTCGCCCCGACAGTCAGGTCTCCGGGTTCGGCCTTTCTTTTTCGCTTTCCTTCAGTTCCTATTTATGCGATGGAAGTGACTAAGCGTGTTTTGGGGAGGCTTTTGAGAGGAGGATGAGTGGGATGCTTGTGTGGGGGATGGGGAGGTGGGGGTGTGTGTGTGTGTGTGTGTGTGTGTGTGTGTGTGTGTGTGTGTGTGTGTGTGTGTGTGTGTGTGTGTGTGTGTGTGTGTGTGTGTTTGTCATCCTTCATTCCACCAGTTTTAACTTTTCCTTCTCATCCATTTCGTTCCCCTCCTCCTTCACCTCCTTTTGCTTTTACTCTCCCTCTTCCTCTTCCTCTCTCCCTCCTCCTCGTCCTTCTTCCGCCATAAAGGAGAGTGAAGGGTTCGGGAAAAGGATGAAGGCAAGGGACTGACGCAAGGATGATGAGAAGAACTGAGCAGAAGAAAAAAGCTGCAAAAGGGGCTGAAGGGAAGGAAGAGGCATCTGCTTGAAGGGGCTGAGATTAAGCTGCGAAGGGGAAGAAAGACGTAAGGTACTAAGAAGAAAAGATAAGAACCATGGAAGGAGCTAAGGGAGGGAAAGGACTGAGTGTGAGGAGGAAAGGAGTTACTGTGAATGAGTAAGGAAGGATAAAAGGACCAAGAGAAGAGCTAAGGGAAGAATAGAACCTCGTAAGGGAAGGAAAAGAGGAAGGAACTGAGAAGGATCATGGAAAATGCTAAACGAGGAAAAGGACTTCATAGGGGTGAGGAAAGGAGTTCTTGTGAATGAGTAAGGAAGGAAAAAAGGACCGAGAGAAGAGCTAAGGGAAGAATAGAACATCGTAAGGGAAGGAAAAGAGGAAGGAACTGAGAAGGATCTTGGAAAATGCTAAACGAGGAAAAGGACTTCATAGGGGTGAGGAAAAGAGTTATTGTGAATGAGTAAGGAAGGAAAAAAGGACCGAGAAAAGAGCTAAGGGAAGAATAGAACATCGTAAGGGAAAGAAAGGAGGAAGGAACTTAGACGAGAAGGATCATGGAAATTGATAAAGGAGGGAAATAACTTCATAGGGGTGAGGAAATGAGTTACTGTGAATGACTAAGGAAGCACTTTGAAACACTCGAAACACTTTGAAATACTTTATTATTATACTTACTCATGTGACATTGCAAAGGAGAAGAAGGATGACGGAAAGGGGCTAAAGAAGAAAAGGGACTGCGGTGAATGGGTCTAAAGGGGCTGGTCGGGGGCTTGTAGGTGTTTATGCCATTGGGTTGAGTTTAAGTTAGAGGCTGTTGAAGAGGACTTAGGAAAGGGCTGGGGGGCTGTGAGGGGCTGCCGGGATGCGAGGGGAGAGGGGGATGAGGATGGGTCTCATTCCTTAAAATATGCACATTCTCCCAGGGGTGAAATTATCATACCTCGCCACCACACACACACACACACACACACACACACACACACACTAGGGAGCAGTTATAAGTCTTCACGACCTCCTTGCCTCCTCCTCCTCCTCCTCCTCCTCCTCCTCCTCCTCGTCCCACATGCTCATTATATCTTACCTGGAAGTTGCATTTTTTCTCCCACGCATCTTTTTTTTTTCTTCTTATATATACACGTCTTCCTTTTTCTTCTTTTTCTTCTTTTCTTCTTCTTCTTCTGTCGTACGTTCATATTTTTCTTTTGTTTTCCTTTTTATTATTGTTTTCCTGTCGTCCTCCTCTTACGCTGCCATGATTCCTTTGTTTTTTTTCTTATATGTATTGATTCTCTCTCTCTCTTTAAAAGTACATCACGTCACACACTCTCTGCCTATTTAAAATTCTCGAGGTTTTGAACAACTGTGATGCATACTAAGAGAGAGAGAGAGAGAGAGAGAGAGAGAGAGAGAGAGAGAGAGAGAGAGAGAGAGAGAGAGAGAGAGAGAGAGAGAGAGAGAGAGAGAGAGAGAGAGAGAGAGAGAGAGAGAGAGAGAGATTAATGTTTACATATTGATTGATAGATTAGCATTAATAAAGACAAATTGATGTACATGGAAGACTACATTGACGCTGAATAGATAGATAGATAGATAGAAATGGACATAGATAGACGCACAGAGAGAGAGAGAGAGAGAGAGAGAGAGAGAGAGAGAGAGAGAGAGAGAGAGAGAGAGAGAGAGAGAGAGAGAGAGAGAGAGAGAGAGAGAGAGAGAGAGAGAGAGAGCGGAGGGGAAGCTAAACCAAGTGAATTGACAACAGTGGCAAAGAGGGAGGGAGAGAGAAAAAAAAGAGAGAGAGGGGAAGAGAGAGAGAGCGCCCGGGAGAGAAAAGAGAAACAGTGTGGGTACTGGAGGGAGGGAGAGAGAGCGGAAGAGAGGGAGGGAAAGAGAGAAAGAGGGAGAGAAAAAGAGGGATCGGCTCGGGGTTGGGTCTCTCCTTCACACCCCCTCCAATAAGGTTCATGGAAGGGTGACATTAGTATAGGTTTTCCGCCTCTACTCTCGCGCCTTGACGGTCCGCGCTCCCTCATCGCAGTTAATTCCGAAGCCAATTCCTGGGAGATTATTGCATTATCTACACCCCACGCCCGCCACGCCGCGCTCCTGGCTATAATGAAAGAATGAATTCCACTTCCACGGGGGAGAAAAAAATGTAACAATAAATATATATGATTCGCCGAGAGAGAGAGAGAGAGAGAGAGAGAGAGAGAGAGAGAGAGAGAGAGAGAGAGAGAGAGAGAGAGAGAGAGAGAGAGAGAGAGAGAGAGAGAGAGAGAGAGAGAGAGAGAGAGAGAGAGAGAGAGAGAGAGAGAGAGAGAGAGAGAGAGAGAGAGAGAGAGAAAGGGGGATGGGGGGTTGGAAGTAGAAAGTTTTAAGTATTTAAGCCTCCCCATGTCTCTCTCTCTCTCTCTCTCTCATGATTATCCTCCTCCTCCTCCTTCTCCTTCGCCTCCTCCTCTTAATCCATGTCCCGTATCTTGCTTTCAATCTCTTTATAAATTATCTCTTTTTTCCTCTCTTCCCCTCTTCGTGTATTACTGTCACTTATTAATTCTTTTCCCCTCTCTCCTTCACCCCTTCCTCTGTAATCCCTTCGTCTCCTTCCCTTCCCCTTCCCTTCCATTATCTTCCTGTACATTCCCCCTTCATGCCTCAAGTTAAATCCCCTATTTCCCTTCTACTCCTAAAACCCTTCCCTCCTTTCCTCCCTCCTCCCTTTCTTCCATATCATCTCTCTCCTCCATATCTTCCTTTCTCTCCATATTGTCCCTTCTTCATGTCCTCCTTCCTCTCTCCTCCATCTCTTCCCTTCTTACTTTCCTACCTGCCTCCTTTTCTCTCTTCCATATCCCTCCCTCCTCTTATCTTCTCTCTCCCTTCTCTCTTTCATTTCCTCTTCTCCTCCATGTCCTCCCTTCTTCCTTTCCTACCTTACTCCTCCTCTCTCTCTCTCTCATATCCCTCCCTCCTCTTCTCTATTCTCTCCCTCCTCTATTCCATTTCCTCCTCATCTTCTTTTCCATATCCTCCCTCTCCCCTCCTCCCTCCCTCCTTTCCTCCATTTTCTTCTCTCCGTCCCTCCATCAGTCTCTCGAGATTTGTGTTAGGAGAAGCATCGAGTAATATCACTTTCACTTTCCTCCACCTTTGTTCAGAGGGAGGGAAGGAGGGAGAGAAGTGGAGAGATGGGAGGAAAGTAGAAACGAAGATGAGGGAGGTACGGATGAATGAAGTTGAGGAAAGAGAAAGATAGATATATGAAGGGAGTATATAAATGAGGAGAGAGAAAAAAGAAAAGGGAGGAGGGAAATAAGGATGAAGGAGAAAAAGAGAAGGAAGAAAGGGAGGTAAGAATGTAACGGGGAAAGGGAAGTAGAGAAAGGGTGAAAGGGAAAGGGAGGGATAAAAAGTAGAGGAGGGTGAGTGAGCGAGGGAGAAAGAAGGAAAAGAAGGAAGGAAGAAAGAAAGGGAAAGGAAGGGGTGAAGAGAAAAGATGAAGGTAAGAAAGAGGGAGGGTGCGAGTTAGGTTCATCTGGTTCATCTCCTCCTCCTCCTCCTCCTCCTCCTCCTCCCCCCCTCTTTGTTGTTGTTTATGTTGCTATTATTTCGTGGATTTAAATATCTTTTCCCCGGAATTTACTTGCAATGGAATTTCTGTTTTGAAGTAAGCCATGGGGGGAGGGCGGTGTGTGTGTGCGTGTGTGTGTGTGTGTGTATGTGTGTGTGTGTGTGTGTGTGTGTGTGTGTGTGTGTTATTCATGCACCCCAAGTTCGAACCCAATAAATAAATAAATAAATATGAATAGTGTAAATAATAACAGATCACCCGAATGCCATTAATAAACAGGTACATAACGGGTAAATAAAGACAACAATAAATAAATAGATAAATAAATGAATAAATAAGTAAAGAGTAATGCTAAATGTAGAGTCAGTGGGGGACATAACGAACGGCCGATATTATTAAAATGTTGCTGCGTGTATGAAACGTGTTTTTGTTACGTTTTTTTTTTTTAATTTCTTTTATTCTCTGGGCCTAGTTAGTGTTCATTTATTTATTTTGTTATTTTATTTATTTTATTTTGTTCTGTACTCTTTCACGAGGTCTAATTGTTTGTGTGTGTGTGTGTGCCGTGTTGTTTATTTTTTGTGATTATTTGTCTTGTTATTTTTTTGTATTCGTATTTTTCTTTATTTTTGTATTCCTACTCTTGCCTTCTTTACATTATTTTTTCATCCTTATTTGATTTCTTAACCAATCTCTCTTTCTCTCTCATCTATCTCTTTGCTTCTCTTCCCTTCTTTACTAGCTTCTGATCCCTTCCTCCCTTCTTTATCTGTGTAACTCTCTCTCTCCTCTCTTTTTAGTTACATTCACTCCTCTCTTCTTCTTTACAATATTTTTTTTTATCCCTATTTGATTCCTTAACCCCTGTCTCTTTCTCTCTCATTTATCCCTTTCCTCCTCTTCCCTTCTTTACGACCTTCTGTTCCCTTCCTCCTTTCTTTATGTAATTCTCTCTTTCCTCTCTTTTTATTTACATTCTGTCCTTTTCTCTTATTTACTCCACTCTATTCCCTTCCTTCTTTCCTTACCTCTGAATCTCTCCCTTTCCTCTTTCGTTAGTATCTTTCTCTTCACTCCCGTTTCCTTCCTTACCTGCCTCTTCCTTTCCTTCTTTCTTTATTAATGTAACTATCTTTCCTCTTTCTTCAGTATTATCTTTCTCTTCATTCCTTATTTTTGTTCCCTTCTTTTCCCTTCTTTTCCCTTCTTTTCCCTTTTCCCTTCTTTTTCCCTTCTTTTTCCGCTCCTTTTCCTTTTTTCTGTGTTTCCTTTTTCTCGTCTTTTCTTCTCCACTCTTTCCCCTTTTTCCATCTTTCCCCGTCTCTTTTCCCCTCTTTCCCCGTCACATTCCCTTCTTTTTCCATCTTTCCCCGTCTCTTTTCCTCTCTTTCCCCGTCATATTCCCCTCTTTTACAATATTTTCCCTTCTTTTTCCCTCTTTCCCCGTCACTTTCCCTTTTTTTCCATCTTCTCCCGTTTCTTATTCCTTCATCTCCCGTTTCTCTTTCATTCCCTCTTTCCTTCCCTTTGTTTTAATCCATTTCTCTTCCTCCAATAGCCTTCTCTTTGCTCTTCCACCCTCTCCATGTCGCTCTCACCCCCTGTATCGTCTTTCCTCTTCCCTCCCTCCCTCCTGCACCTCCTATCCCTTCCCTCCCTCCCGCCATCTCTTACCTCCACAACGAGCCATGTCAATTTCATCATCTGGGACATAGACTTTAGGAGATTCTTTTCTTTCGATCCAGCTTTGTTTCTTTTATTTTGGCTGTGTAGATGGTGGGGGTAGGGGGGTTGTAGAAGGGTGTGGGGGGGGAAGGGGCTTTTTTTGCGTGTGTGTGTGTGTGTGTGTGTGTGTGTGTGTGTGTGTGTGTGTGTGTCGACCTTTGCAACACATAGACTTCAGTGCTGTTTTTATTTTATTTTTTCGTTTTTTTTTTTTTCGTATTTTTCAACGTGAATTTGCCAGAGAAAGAAAAGAAGAGAGGAAAGAAGAGAAGAGCGAAGAGAAAAGAGGAAAAGCTAACAGGGAATAAGAAAAGCAAAAAAGGGAGGAAGGAGAATAGCTAAAAAGGAGGAGGGGGGGAGGTGCAAGACCTGAGGAAAAAGGAAATGGGAAGAGAAGAATAGTTAAGAGGGAGGAGGAAGAAAAGCAAAAAGGAGGAAGAACAGCAGAAGGAAGAACGGGGAAAAGAAAGGAAGGATAACAGCAACAGGAAGAGCGAAAAAGGGACAAAAAGGGAGGAAAAAGAACAGGGAAAGGAAGGATGGGGAAAAGAAAGGAAGGAAAACAGTAACAGCAAGAAAGAAAAAGAACAAAAAGGGAGGAAAAAGAACAGCAAAAGGAAGAACGGGGAAAAGAAAGGAAGGATAACAGCAACAGCACGAGAGAGAAAGGACTAAAAGGGAGGAAGAAGAACAACAAAAAAGGGAGAGGAAAAAGGAGGAGGAAGCATAAGATCAAATAAAAAAAAATCGAAAAAATAAAGTCAAACGCCTCATTTTTTTTTCGCATTTTTATAAGACTAGCAAAGAAAAGGAGGAAAAAGAAACCCGAAAAAACGAGAGAAGAAAAACGAGAAAGAAGAACAAACAAGACGGCAGCAGTAAAAAAAAATACACCCCCCAAAAGTAGTTAAGACCCGGCCCATCGCGTATTTAATTTTTATTCTATTTAAAAGGCCACGCGACGCAGTAAATATCCTGAGATTTATTCTGAAACACGCGACGAAGCACTGTCTTAAATGTGCGAAGAGAGAGAGAGAGAGAGAGAGAGAGAGAGAGAGAGAGAGAGATCTGGTAAGTTGTCAGATAGCCAGTGCAGCTTACAAGGAAGAGGAGGAGGAGGAAGATGAGGAGGAGGAGGAGGAGGAGGAGGATGTTCAACTCGGAAAAGAGGCTGATGAGGAGAGAGAAGAAGACGGAGAGAGGAAGAACAAGAGGAGGAGGAGGAGGAGGATAAATCGTGAGACAAACAGTGCCGGTAGCCGAGCAAATGCAACGCTGGAGGAAAGAAATGAGGAGAAGAAGAGGAGGAGGAGGAGGAGGAGGAGGAGGAGGAGGAGGGAGTCAGGGAAGAGATATACGTCACTGGTCTCCTCCTCCCCCTCCTACCCCTCATCTTCTTTCTCCTCTTCCGCCTTTCGTATTTTCGTTTCTCTTCTTTAACTTTTTCTATTTATTGTTTGTTATGTAGAATATTCGTCCTCCCTTCTTCCTCTGTTTATTCTTTTTTTTTCTCCATCTCTTTATTTTTCCTCCTTTCCCTCCTTTTCTCTATACTGACTTTTTTCCCTTATCTTCTCTTCCGTCATTCCCTTTTGGTTTATTCTCTCTCATTACCTTTATTTTTATCTATCTATCATTTCATTCTCCTCCTCTAGCCTACGTTTCTCATTTCCTCTTTTCCCTCTCTTCCTCTTCTCTTTATTTTTCCTCCTTTCCCTTCTTTTCTCTTTACTGACTTCTTTTCCTTCTGTCTTCTCTTCCGTCATTCCGTTTTGCTTTTTTCCCTCTCATTCCCTTTATTTTTATCTATCTGTCATTTCATTCTCCTCCTCTAGCTTACGTTTCTCATTCCCTCTTTTCCCTCTTTTCCTCTTCTCTTCCATTCTTCAATTCTTCCTTCCATCCTTCCTTTCATCCATCATTCCTTTCCTGACTTCTCTCCTCTCTTTCCTCTCCCCTTCTAGTTCTCTCCTTTACATAGTTAGTGCCTCACCTCCCTCGTTCCTCCTCCTACTCTTTCCCTTTCTTCCTCCCTTCCGACCCGTCATCCATTTTCGTCTTTTTCCTTCATAACTCGTTTCGTATGACGTCATTGTCACGGCAGTTCCGTCCCCTTCGTTTTAATTGAATTTGCTTTATCTTTTACGTGTTCCCCTCCTTCCCTTTATCATTGTTCTGGCCCCCTTTTCCGCTCTCCCCTCCCACAGGAAACCTCTCCGTGTAGTTGCAGCCAGTACGCACGGAGGAGGTGGTGGTGGTGGTGGTGGGGAGGGGAGGATGAAGGAGGAAGGGAGATTAGCTAAAGGAAGGGTGATTATACAAGGAAGGGGAGGGAGTGTAACTGTCCAACATTGATTATTTCTGTGCCGTGGTGAGTCATTTGTTGCTGTGTCTTTTTTATCAATAGTTGCTTCGTAATTGCCAATGAGTTACAAGTTGAATGTTTAGAGTGACGATAGTTTTGACGCACCTGGCCTAAGATTGTACTGTGTTTTCTGGTAGTAACTCGTATGAAACTTGCACGAGTATATATATTTTCCTCTTAATGGCCAATGAGTTACAAGTTGAATATTTAAAGAGACAACAATTTTGACGCACCTGGATTAAGATTGTACTGTGCTCTGTGGCGGTACCTCGTATGAAGCTTGCTTTAGTATATGGTCGATATTATAAGACACCTTCGCTTCTCACATCAGGTATTTATAAAGGTCAAAGAGAGGATCAGTCGGGTTTTAATGAGTGTTTCTTTAGGTTCACGGTACAGAAGGAAGGTCACACTACCACTAGGGTCATAAAACTACCCCTGGAAATGCCCAAAACTCCTACGAAAGCCTTGGCAAATATGTGAACTTGGGCGACGAAATGTTTAGTAATACGGCCCTATATATTTTCCTTGTAATGGCCAATGAGTTACAAGTTGAATATTTAGAGTGGCAACAATTTTGACGCACCTGGGTTAAGATTGTACTGTGTTTTGTAGCGGTAACTCGTATGAAACTTCCACTAGTATTAATATTTAGGAAACCAACAGACTTTTAATCTAAACGGGACAGCAAACTCGATCTCAGTAAACAAAGAACACCTTCATCTCAGTGCCATCTCTTTCATATACAAGACTATTTTTTGTGTGTTTAAATATATTCCGCGAAACTTCTTTGTATTGTATTGTAATTTCCACCACCGAGAAACTAAACCAACAGTGTGGTAAGAAGAAATTTTGTGTCATGTTAAATTTCACTTCCAGCAGCCAGAACCAACACTTAATTATTTACCTGTTATTTTCACGGATTAGTTTCCCCTACATGAAGTTTATTGTGTGTTATATTGGCTTACACAACTACCAAGCACCCCACATGTCTGTCCTCCTGAAACATACACCTTTACCTGTTCCTTTCATACCTGAGCCTTAATTACAAACATTCAACAACTAACATACACCTTACCTGAAATTATTATACCGTGCTGGCTTATACGACCCCAGGAACGTCTTTACTTGTCTGTATCCTAATTCAACACATATATTTACCTGTTCCTTCCATTCCTAATCCATAATTCTAAACATTCTAAATAACTAACACCTTACTTGAAATTATTATGCCATGGCAGCTTACACGACCCCAAAACTGCCTTTACCTGTCTGTATCCTCATTAAACACACATTTACCTGTTTCCCTCGCATCAGTTGGTTGGCTAAAGAAGCTTCGGATTATGAAAAAAAAGACTGACCATGTTCTACTAATATTGTTGTAAGGAAACTCTTGCATGTAATTATGATCGTATATAATAAGTGTTGCAAATGTTTCCTCTCGCACATCAGTCTAAACTTTCTCATGTTAATTAAATTGTTTGTGTTGTTTCAGACGCGGCCGGGACCCCGCCAGACCCCGCCCCCCCTGAGGTGCCCATCCGCGGCCCCTCGCACCACCACCCCCTCCTGGCGGCCAACAGGCGGGTGGGGGGCCTCTCCGCCAACAGCACCAACCCCCCCGTGGCGCCCCCCACCCCCCACTACCCGGACCACCACCCGGACGACACCTACCAGCAGCCCAATTTCCTCTCGCAAGGTACGCAGGAGTCTGTCATGTGAAGTTGTCTCCTACACACACACACACACACACACACACAAACACAGCTTTACTTTATATTAACACAGCACCACTAACACAGCTCCACTAACACAGCTCCACTAACACAGCTCTCTTCCACTACACACCTCTGCTTCACTACCACAGTTCTCCACTAACAAGCTCTAACACAATTCTTCTACATTAATATTGTTCTCCGCCTCTAACACAGCACAACAACCTTCTCTTCTATTAACACGGCTTTCCCTTACTAACACAAACTTTCTTCCACTAACACAGCTTCCCTCTATTAACATAGCTCTCCACCACTAACAGCTCTCGTCACCCTACTAACCTTTCCCTACCACAAGTTACCTCTATTAATTAACACGGCTCTCCGCTACTCCCTTCACGCCGCGCTGCCCACGCACACTCAACAAGCACCAACGCAGCCTTCAAATACACAAACTCACCCTACATTAACACACCCTCAAAAACATCACTCTCCACACACACTCGCCAAGCACTAACAGCAGACACTCACTAAGCCTTCTCAGTCTTCACGCACCGCCCACACACACTCACCGCCCACACACACTCACCAAGCACTAACACCACACTCTCCACTGTTTACTTAACTTTATTTATTTACTTTTGTTATTTACTTTATCATGTCTTACGTTTCTTATTTCCAGGGTTTTCAAATGCGTGTAATGCTTAAGGTGATGTTCTTGTGTGTTCTAAGGAAGTGTCCATTATTTTTTTTTATTTAAACGGCTCAACACTTTATGATGCCAAAACCCTATTCACAACAACTAGGGCTGTCTAGGGCAGAAAACTCACCCGCTTCACCTTTTTTTATGTATTTATTAAAGAAAACAACAAATTCTTGTAAGAGACACGTCATACACTTACTCGGAACTTGTTAAGAGCCGAGTCTCGTTTGACAAAAAAAAAGTAAATAATTAAACTTGAAGATGAAAAGAAAATCATGTTTTACGCCAAGATAAACTTTCCTGCGACTCTAAAGAAATGAACAACAAAGCAACCTCTCAAAAAGATAAAGCGTTATATAATTTCGAGCCTAAAAAGAAGTTAAGAAAAATGTCAAGAAAGAGAAGAAACTGGAGGAGAGGGAGAGGGAGGCAGAGAGAGGCTGAAACTGCGTAGCCCCCTCTCACTCCCTCTCCTTCCCACCTCTCTCTCTCCTCCCTCCCTCCCTCCCTTGCCGCCAAAGTTGTGACAGGTCTAAGCAAAGTTTTGGCGCGGAGGGTTGCGGCTGACGGAACACCTTGCGATTGTGTTAGGCGCTCGCAAAAACCCGAACCTTGCCGTGTCATATTGCAGCAGAGAGAGAGAGAGAGAGAGAGAGAGAGAGAGAGAGAGAGAGAGAGAGAGAGAGAGAGAGAGAGAGAGAGAGAGAGAGAGAGAGAGAGAGAGAGAGAGAGAGAGAGAGAGAGAGAGAGAGAGAGAGAGAGAGAGAGAGAGAGTTTGTATGTTCCGGTCATGAATGTAAGTGTTTCGGGTGTAGTGCAAAGGACGAAGAGAAGATGTAGGAAAATGAAACCGCGAAGGTGACCAATTCTGAGTGTGAGAGTGAGAGAGAAAGTAAGAGTAAGAGTGAGGGTGTGAGTGTCCGTGTCATGAACGTAAGTCTTCCGGGAGCAATGCAGAGGACAAAGAAAAGATGGAGGAGGAAAAGGAAGCCACGGAGACCAAAACTGAAAGAGAGAGGGAGAATGAGAGTATGGGAGAGAGTGTGTGTGTGTGTGTCCGTGTCATGAACGTTAGTCTTCCGGGAGCAATGCAGAGGACAAAGGAAATAGGAAGGAAAAGGAAGCCACGGAGACCAAAACTGAAAGAGAGAGGGAGAAGGAGAGTATGAGAGAGAGTGTGTGTGTGTGTGTGTCTGTGTCATGACCGTAAGTCTTTGGGTGCAATACAGACGACAAAGAGGAGATGAAGAAGGAAAAGGAAGCCAGGGAGACCAAAACTGAAAGAGAGAAGGAGAGTATGGGAGAGAGAGAGTGTGTGTGTGTGTGTGTGTGTGTGTGTGTGTGTGTGTGTGTGTGTGTGTGTGTGTGTGAGTGTCTGTGTCATGAACGTAAGTCTTTGGGTGCAATGCAGAGGACAAAGAGAAGATGGAGGAGGAAAAGGAAACCGCGAAGGAGACCAAAACGAAACCCGGGAAAGGCGGCGACGGAAGGAAGCGAGACGAGAGACACAAGCACAAGAAGAAGGCGGACCGAGGCAGCAAGAAGGTCGAAAACAGGTCCAGCCAGACGTCCGATTTAGACCTCACCAAACTCCCCGAACTGGCGCCGCTCATCTCCTCCGATCCCGCCCAAAACCTCAACTCCCTAGAAGCGGAAACCCAAAAAAACGAAGACGACGGAAAGCCACAATCCAAATCGAGTTCCGAACCCACAAAAGGATCGGAGTCTACCCCAAAAGGATCGGACTCTACCGCAAAAGGATCGGATTCTACTACGGCGGATCAAGGCAAAGGGTTCAAAAGCAGGTCTATATTCGACTACAAACCGAACCCAGTCAGGAACGTTGCAGCCTCGGACCCTGTCCTCTGCAAAGCGTCGACATCCAAGCCCAGTGAAGTCTCTAAGGGATTAAGGAGTTCAGAGGGGGAGAGGCAAAAGACACAGGCTTCAAAGAGGGCAAGTGACGCCTCCCTCCACTCGGTCGTCACCTCGGGGGCTTCAGGCAGGACAAAACAAGACACCTGCCAGCCCAGCACCTCCAGAGACGATACAGGTAACGAAGGGCGTCCAGGTGTGTGTAGGTTGGCAAAAAGGTACATAGATGAACCTCCCCGCTTGAAACAAAAAATCGCATAGAAGTGGTTTAAATTGCGTATATTTGGTGCTTTTTTATTTGTATTTACGAGTGCAGTATTTTTTTTTTTCGTATCTCCTTTGTATATTTTTTCCCGTATATATTTTTCCTTAGTATTTTTTAGAGCTGTATTTAAAGGTTTCTCTTACGTTGAACATATATAAAGAAAGGGGTAAGAGAGAGAGAGAGAGAGAGAGAGAGAGAGAGAGAGAGAGAGAGAGAGAGAGAGAGAGAGAGAGAGAGAGAGAGAGAGAGAGAGAGAGAGAGAGATTGTTTTTAGAGCGTGTCGATACCACATTCATGCACTCCGAATGCCTGACACACACACACACACACACACACACACACACACACACACACACACACACACACACACACACACACACACACACACACGCTCCCCCCCCCTCCCACACACATACAGAAAGGGTAGGAGAAAAAAACTATAAAGAACTGAACTCCCCGCAGAGAGAGAGCTAGAAAAAATGTATACGTATAGCTTGGGTGGAAAGAAAGGGAAAGAGGGAAGGGAAAAAAAGGGAAAAATCTGAAATTCCAATAGCAGGGCGTCGCTTGAGGGAGTATTTGTATTCAGAATGTTCAGGGCACGAAAGGGACGCATGACTAAAGCCTCCACTGACACTCCTCCTCCTCCTCCTCATCCTCCTCCTCCTCCTCCTCCTCCTCCCCCTCCTTCTGGAACCTCAACTCTCCTCCTCTTCCTCCTACTCAAACCTCAGCACTTTACTTTCTTCCATCTACTCTTTCACAAACACTCTCATTTACCTCCACCTCCTCCTCCTCCTCCTCCTCTCTCTTTTTGTTCTTCTTCTTCTTCTTCTTCTTCTTCTTCTTCTTCTTCTTCTTCTTCTTCTTCTTCTTCTTCTTCTTCTTCTTCTTTATCCTCCTCCTCCTCCAACCTCAACACTTCACTTACTTTTACTCACCCACAAATACCATCACCTACCTCCTCCTCCTCCTTCATCTCCTTTTCTTCCTCCCCCTTTTCGTCTTTCCCCCTCCTCACCTTCAATCCCTCCTCCTTTTCTTCTCCATCGCACACACTTTCCCCATCGCACCTAACTTTTATCCCCAATTAAGCAGCGTATGTTGTGTCATGTATATTCCATTACCGTCTAACCCTCGCATTTGCATACCGAGCGTCCTTTATGCTCCTGCTCATTTAATCATCTCCTTCCCCTTCGCCTCGCCCTCGCTCGCTCCTGCTTTGTCTCGCGCTGGCCGTCCGCTCCGCAGTCTGATCAAATATTAATAAGCGCACCAATCCTCTTATGCTCCGGAGACGCGACCACCTGCGTGTATTTTTGGCCTTCGCGCCCCTCTGTAATGAGTGCATGGCGGCTGGACACGAGGAAGCAGCTGCAGGAGGAGGAGGAGGAGAAGCAGTAGGAGAAAGAGGAGAAGGAGGAGGAGGAGTATGCAGGAAAGGAAGAAGCGAGCAAGGTAGAGTTTGAAGAGACGTAAGAGAGTGGAGAAGCAGCAGTAGGAGGAGAAAAGAAGGGAGAGGAGCAGGAAAAGTATGAAGAGAAGGTATAGAAGAAAGGTATAGGAGCAAAAGGAAGAGTAGGAAGTGGTTGATTGTAGGATAGAGAGGAAGAAGAAAGAGACGGAGGAGGAGGAGAAGGAAGAGCTTAAAGGTAAGGACAAGACTAGACAGAAGTTAAAACACAGAAGAAAGAAGAATAGGAAGAGACGCAAGATTAGTGCTTCCTGGAAGGATTGGGAGGAGAAGAAGGAGGAAGAAGAAGAAAAGGAGGAGGAGAAGCAAACCTAGGAGAGTCGGCAGCAGAAAGTCTTAACAAATAACGAGACTACCTGCATATTTTTTTTTTTTTTTACTTTTTCAACTATTTCCACATCCAAAGAAGGAGGACAAAAAGGCAGAAGCGAAGACAACCATCCAGTCTAACACCCCCCAAATTAATAGGGGGAAAAAGGGGAGATAATGAGGAGATATTGGAGATAAAGAGGAAAGAGTAATGCGTTGAGAGGCCGTGTGGAGAGAGTGAGGGAGAGAGGAAAAGTGTGTCCAGCCCGGGGAGAGAAAAAGAGAAAGAGAGCGAGAGAGAGTGAGCGAGGACTATGAGGTAATAAAGCTAAAATGGGTACACGAGGAGGGTTGGAAAGAAAATGGGAAATGGAGAGGATAAATAAGGATAAATAGGGAGCTTTTAAGAGAGGAGGAGGAGGAGGAGAAGAGAGGAAGAGGCCGATGGGAGGAAGGGGAAAAAATAGTGTTTAGAGAGCATTAGGGAGAGAGGGGTCATGTTGAGAGAGAGAGAGAGAGAGAGAGAGAGAGAGAGAGAGAGAGAGAGAGAGAGAGAGAGAGAGAGAGAACTAGAAATAGAATGAAAGAAAGAAGAAGATAAATAACGAGAAAAGAAGAAAGAAAACAACGAGAAAGAATGAAAAAAAGAAAAAAGGATATATGAATATAAAAGTGAGAGAAAGAAAGACAAAAAACAAAGAAAAATAAAAAAAGAAACAAACAAAGGAAAGAAAGAAAAAAAGAAAGAAAAGAGAGAGAGAGAGAGAGAGAGATGGAATTAAGTGACCTCGTATCTTTCTTCCTATAATATATGTCACGTAAATTTAATAAAAGCCTTAAAGTTGAAAGGAATGAAAACCGTCAAATCCTGTCCATATTGCCGTATTCATCTCTGCCATTAGTGTAACAATTCCTTAGCTCCGTTTTCTTCATCATATTTGCGAGAGAAAGCTATTTATTCACTTGTTTATTTATTATTTATTTATCTATTTATTTATTTTATGTATTTTTTGTTGTATCAAGAAGTCGCATTAGTAGAAGGATGAGGAACGGAGGAATACTGACGCAGCAACTCTCTCTCTCTCTCTCTCTCTCTCTCTCTCTCTCTCTCTCTCTCTCTCTCTCTCTCTCTCTCTCTCTCTCTCTCTCTCTCTCTCTCTCTCTCTCTCTCTCTCTCTCTCTCTCTCTCTCTCTCTCTCTCTCTCTCTCCAAAAGAAAAGATTATAACGATGAAAAGCAATGAAAAGTCCACCGAACACTTCTTTTACGACCCCGAAATATACCCTTAATGGCTGTCCCGGAAAAAATGAGAGTCAGGGAGCAGAAGGACGACGAGGAAATCCCTTCAGAAACAACTCGTAGCTAAGGACTCCCGAAGCGCTGCCGAAATACTGAAGGACTTGCTCGTATTTCTCTCTCTCGCCTAATTCCTCCTGACACAACTCGCGCCTCAAGTCATCGATTTCTTAAGCTTGAGGTGGATTGAGGAGGTTCGAGCGGTAATCTGCTTGGTGTTGATCCGGTTTGAGAAAGAGTAAATTAACTGTCATTTGTTACGCGATTAGGAGCAGCGGCGAGGACTAGAGAAGAGAAGATAAAGATTGATAAACCGTTGAGCGGGAGGTAGAGCTTTAAGAGTCAAAGAGCGATGTTTCGGTTATTATCTTCGGGTAAATATATATTGGAAGGGACAACTGGTGTGGCTAGGTATGGTTAGGTGGCCTTTAGAGTGGTGGTGTAGACAGGGTATGATTTGGTGTGGTTGGGTGTGGTTATAAGAGGAATGAACCTTACTTACAGAGGCATGTTCAAACTATTATGGCGGTTTTCCTCCCTCTTCCCTTCCTCTTTCCTCCTCCTTTCCTCCCTGTTATTCTCTTTAGCTTTTCTTATTTTTTGCATCTTTCCCTTTCTTTCTCCTCGTCTTCGTTCGTCGTCGTGGCAGTATGTGACTGTATGACTTTAAGAGAGTGCAGTGACTTGCTATGTTAACAGAATAGACTCGGTGTGACGCTGTAGTTGAGTGTAGCTATGTGGCCGAGAGACGAAAAGCATGTTAGTGTGACGTGGTGTGGCTATGTCTGGTTGTGTTGTTTAGAGACGGAGAATAGACTGGGTGTGACGTGGGTTAGATAGGTTTGGCTGTGTGAGGCAGGTCAGGCAGGGTGTGGCCGCGCAAGGGAGGCTGGGCGTTAGCTTGGCAGCCTCGTGTGTAAGGGACAGATGCAAGATTAAGCCTTTGATCCGCGGCACTTGTGAGGGGGCGGCACCCGATGAGGGGGGAAGAGAGAGGGGGAACTGTTATGGAGGAGGAATGGGAGTCCTGTAAGAGGGGAGGAATAGGGGGATCTACCTGGGGAGAAGAATGAGGTAGGAGAAGTAAATATACGGCGTTAGTTACACAGCCGCGGGGATGAGCGAGTCAGTCCCCCGCTGAAGAGGACTGGCGGAGCTCTGAAGTAAATGGAGTTTGGTAAATACACTCATGGTTTTGCGGCGCTGGGGGGTTGGGGGGCGAGGGGGACGGGGAACGTGTGGAAGAAGATATTCAAACGCTAACACAGATTCATATATACACCTGGCCATCTATCTATCTATGTTTTTTCATGTCAGAGCACCATCCTTCTGTGTGTGTGTGTGTGTGTGTGTGTAATTCACCTCTTGGTCTGCTGCGAGTCTCTCTCGGGTCAGCCAGCCGTTCCCCTACGGAAGAGCACAGAGCTCGTAGTACCGATCTTTGGGTAGGACTAAGACCACTCACACACAACACACCGCGACAACGAGGTCACAACTCCTTGCCTGACGTCGCGTACCTACCCACTGCTAGGTGAACAGGGGCTACACGTGAAAGAAGATAAACCCAACTTATCTTTACCCGGCCGGGGAATTGAACCCCGGTCCTTCTGGTTGTGAGCCAGACATTCTACCCCTGAGCTACCGGGCCGTGTGTGTGTGTGTGCGTGTGTGTGTGTGTGTGTGTGTGTGTCTACGTTGTTTCCTTCCTCTGTCCACTCATATCAGAGCATAACCCTTCCCTACACACACACACACACACACACACACACACACACACACACACACACACACACACACACACACACACACACACACACCTTGCGAGGGTCCTGGAGCGTGGCAACACCTGTTACTATCTCAGATTTACATATTCCGCAAATCTACCTGCGCGGGGCATGAATACGTTTCCGGAGCAGGAATAGATGTGATCCAAATGGCATACAATTACACACAAGGCGGACAGGACTCATGAGGGAGGAGGAGGTGGAGGAGGAGGGGAAAAGTAGGTAAATGTGTGTAGGGAAAGTGTAAAGGGAATGAAAAAAAATAGCTACTTTGTCTCTGTGAGTGAAGTGAAATCAAATATTTGAGGAAAATGAAAATAGAGAAGAGGAGGAGAAGGAGGTAGAAGTGCATAGGTAAAGGATAAAGGAATGAAGTAGAAAAACAAAGAAACTAGGTTTGTTTGTATATGTGAAAGACAATTTATTAAGTGCTGAAAAAAGCTCTAAAATTTACAACATTGACGAGTACAGTAAATAGAAAAAAAAAAAAAGAATATAGATAAAAAAGAAAAGTTAACTGGCTTACACTGGCTAGCAGAGTGAAAGGCGAAACGTAAAACTGAAAATATATGCATTGAAGAGAGGATGAGGACAAAGAGGAATATAAAAAATAAAAGAGGAGGGACAGAGGGTTGGAATGACAATGAAACGGGGAAAGGTGGACTAAGTTTGCGTCTGCGAGAGGAATGAAAAGGAGAATATAAAGCGGAAGGCATATCCATTCAAGAGAAGATTAGGACGAAAAGGAATATGAAAAAAAAGAGTAGACGAACAGAAGGTTGGACTGACAATCAAAGAGGGAAACGTTGACTAAGTTTGTGTCTACGAGAGGATTGAAAAGAAATATATAAAACGGAAGGCATATCCATTCAAGAGAAGATTCGGACGAAAAGGAATATGATAAAAGAGTAGACGAACAGAGGGTTGGAATGACAGTGAAACAGGAAAGGTTGACTAAATTTGCGTTTGCGAGAGGATTGAAAAAGAAAAGTATAAAATGAAAGGTATATCCATTCAGGAAAGGGTTAGGATGAAGAGAAGTGTGGAAACTTGATAGAGGAATATGGAATTTGAATGACAGTAATAAAGGGAAATCTAACTGGAGGATGGAAACGGTGCTGCCTCCTCTACTGTAAAAAAATAACGTTGGTAGTCTAAAATTACTATATGCAATTTGTCCGGTCAATGACGCGGATGAGTTTTTATGTGTATTTATTTATTCCGATCCTTCAGTATTCAGACATGTGTTTTAGCTCAATTCTGATTACATTTCGATTTTTTTTTTTTCTGGTTCACATTTCAGCTTTATATTTTATGTCATGTAGAGTTTCCTATGATCCGTTTTCGACCACATATATATTTTTTTAAGCCACTGAGAAGATATGACTTAGTTTTTTGCGTTCACTAAATCTAAACTCAAATTGGCCGTCCCTTTTTATTACGTGCCAGCCTATTGCGCCGGTAGCTTTCTTGAGGGGCCTGGATTGTAGTCGGCCCCAGCCTGTCAAGGCGCAGGCAAGTGTTTTATAGTGGCGCAATCTTTTCTTGGCTCATGCTGCCTCCCGGAGCTCGTTCTTGATCCACTTGGACGGTTTCCTCTAGAGTCCGGGTTGATGGGTGGTCTTCAGGACAGCATGTGGGTAGTCTTAACCCACTCGGCGGATTCGAACCCACGTCGTCCATCACGCGGTGAATGTGGGGCCTGCACGCTAACCACTCAACCACCGCCTACCCATAAAAATGTAATACTTTCACTTCCCCGTCACGCGATCTCGTTATACAGTTCAGAAAGACTTAGATACTTTGTTCACTAAATCTAAATTCATATAGGCAGTCCATATATACGTAATACTTTCAATTTTCCGTCACGTGATCTCGATGTACAGGTGATAATATCTACCTGACCATTCATTGCCAGAAAAAAGAGCCAATTCCATCCATCATCCTGCAAGGTCCTAACATAATACACACACAAGGTTTTTGCTTCACTGTACACAATATATAACAAATGCCAGGCTCTCTGTGACGTGTAATAATTATGTGACTGGCTGACTGTTTGGCCTGGAGCGCATAAATTCATGTTTATTGGTAGGTAGCGAGACAATAGATGTAATAGCAGCAATTTAACTTTTTATTTTTGTTGAGTTTGCCCTCTGACACACCTCTTGTATATTCACAGTGTTCAAAGCAGGTAAGCCAACCCTCAGGGGAGTTTTAATAATCCATCTCTCGGTGTTTAATTTTCGTGAATTTTGAGTTTTTTTTATATTTTTTTTATTTATCGTTTCTCTCGTGCATCTTTTGGCCATGTTTTGCTTGTTCTGCTTCTGTGCTGTGTGGCATTACTCGGCATCAACGCGTTGATGTTATGTTCTCACGTTTAAAGTCTTTTTCATTCTGTTCTAAAAGTATCTTGGTTCTCTGTCCCGTTTCTCTCTCTCTCTCTCTCTCTCTCTCTCTCTCTCTCTCTCTCTCTCTCTCTCTCTCTCTCTCTCTCTCTCTCTCTCTCTCTCTCTCTCTCTCTCTCGTACTTGCTTGCACTTTCATCTTTCTCTCCTCCTCCCTTCCTTTGTCCCTGTTTCGTTCCCCTTCCCTCCGCTTCTGCTGTACAAGACCTTTGCATTCTTCCTCCCTTCGTCCTTCTCTACTTCCCTCCTTCACTTCCCTCGCTATCTCAAAAGTCTTTCCCTCCTCGAACATTTCATCTTTTCTCTTCTCTTTTATTATATTATTTCCCTCTCCTCTCTTCGCTTACTTCTCTCCTCGCTCTCCTATCTACATACTGTTGAAGGTACCATTGCAAATCTCTCTCTCTCTCTCTCTCTCTCTCTCTCTCTCTCTCTCTCTCTCTCTCTCTCTCTCTCTCTCTCTCTCTCTCTCTCTCTCTCTCTCTCTCTCTCTCTCTCTCTCTCTCTCTCTCTCTCTCTCTCTCTCTCTCTCTCTCTCTCTCTCTCTCAAGCCCCTTATAGATAACTTAAATATAATTCTATGTCATATTATTACCAACTCTAAATTAAACCTCTTTTCTCATCTTGGCAATGATCACTTTACGTACATTCTCCTTCGTTTTTCGTTATGTGCTACTTGTTCGTTCGTTATATATCGGGTTTTATCATATTGTATCTTGCTATGTATTCATCCTTTCTCTTCTTCCTGCGCTTTCTATCCTGTCTTTCTTTCCTCTTTCCTATCTTCTCCATTTTTAACGACTCCGTCCCTCTCTGTCCTCCTCTCTTTCCCTTCCTCTTCTCATTTAATATTACTTTCTGTGTTTAACCAACAAATTCTTCCCTGTACCACATCCTTATTCACCCCTTTCTTCTTATTCAGTATCCCTTTGTATCTATTCCTCCCTTTCTTTCCCTTTGTAATCCTCCCATCGCATCCACCTCACTAAAACTAAACATATCTTCCCTCCATCCCTCAACCCTACTCCACTCCTCCATCCCCCTCCACCTTTTTCTTTCCCCGGCCGGTGTGGCAGTGTGTATAAGGGAAGTGATGCGAGGTGATGTGAGGAGAGAATAAAGTCGATGCTGGAGACTATAAATAAGTGCGTCCTCGCTTCAAGGGCGAGTGGCTAATTAAACTAACGCGACGGGAATTGGATGTGATCTGTAATTGGCTTGTCCGGGAGTTTGTTTACAAGGCCTTACATGCTGTTGATGATGTTTACAGTGCATGTGTGTGTGTGTGTGTGTGTGTGTGTGTGTGTGTGTGTGGGGCCGCTTTTGGGCAGAGGATAATTGTAATGCACTGATTAACAAATAGTTTATGTATTGTTAGGATGCACATTTAGGACATTTGCCATGAAAATGTTACGTGATTAATGATTATGTTCCGGCCATGGCCCCGCGTGGCCCTCCTGCATTATGAATCTGTTGAGGCTGATCACCGACACATGCTGGTGAGTGCTGAAACTCGATTGCCCCTCCACGCCACACTCGCACGATACTGTAGAGGTTGTAGAGGTCAATGGAGTCTCAGTATAGATAAAGGTGCCAGCATAACGTAAGGCTTAAGGTGTGTTTGTGTCCTGTTAGTTTTTCCTTTTACAGTATCCCTCCACACACAATCGAGTTCACCGTAGGATTATGTAGAGGTCACTAGAGGTAGCTAGGGTATAAATAAAGGCGCCGTTGTAACGTAGAGATTAAGGTTAGTCTGTCTCTGTCTCTATATATGTCTGTGCCATATATTTTTTTTAGTGCAGCGTGTGGAGGTGAAGGTTATTTCTAGGTATGAGATAGACGTAAGGAGACATATGCAACAGAATGTGACGTGATAGATAAAGGGAAAAGATAGAAATAAGCTGAAATGAATGACATGTAGAGATCGTGATAATGAATCGTGGATGACATACGCCGCAGACTTTCTTGTAAAGGATGTAAAGGGAAAAGATTAAAAATAAGCTGAAGTGAATATAACATGTAGAGTTCGCGATAATGAAACGTGGTTGACATACGCCGCAGACTTTTATATAAGGAATGTATGTCATGTTCGGGACTAAAGTATGTTATCGGTTTATATTTACGATGTCTGCTGTGAATATAAAGTACTAGCATATTTTTCCCCATGGTTACGCTTACATATGATAGAAATCAGATGTAGGAATGTCGCTCTCTAAGGTTAGGTAATATTTTCATGGTTATTAGGTAAAAAAAGGATACTCTGTGGCCTTTTGCAATATACTGAGGTACACGAGACCAATATAATACAGGTTATAATGCACCAATCTCTCTTTATAGTGAATTAGACAGTCTCCCAATAGTTCCCCAAATGTCATGCGATGCAAAAATCACAAAAAAATAAACAGTAAATAAATACATATACATAAATAAATAAAAGCTGAACTAAACGTGACATAGGAAGGGAATCGAAGTCAAGGGCAGGAAATGTAAAGTTCATAATATCGGGAAAAGTTCTTGATTTATTTACTTCTTCCGTGAACCAACTTTAGTGATGCGATGTTAACTCCGCCCGCCGCCTAACTCGCCTTAACAAGAGGGGATCTGATTCCTCTTGAGTTTCAGGATTAAGGTTAAGTACTCAAAGTCCTCGGTTCCGCCTCCTCATCCATCCTCCTCCTCCTCCTCCTCTTCCTCCTCCTCTTCCGCCATCACCCTCTTCCTTCTCCATCCACTCCTCTTCCTACTCCATCTCCCTTTTCCTCCTCCTCCTCCTCCTCCTCCCGTTTTCCTCCTCCTCTGGTAATTAATACCTAACTTTCGCTGTTCTTCCTTTCCTTTCCTTCCCTCCCTCCTTCCTTCCTTCCATCCTTCCTTTCTCTTTCCGCTCTTTGTTTTTTTGTCTTTATTCCTCCCCTACGTTCCTTCATTCTTTCACCCTTTCCTTCTTTCCTTACTTCCATCTCTCCTTCCTTCCGTCCTTCCTTCCTTCCTTCCTCCCTTCTTATTTTACCTTCTTTACATATCATTTTTTTCCTCCCATTCATCCCTCTTTACTTCGTTCCTTCATCCCTTCTCTCCTCTTCTTCCTTTCTTCCTCTTCTTCTTCTTGGCCTTTCCATTCCCTCCCTTCCATTCTTTCCATCATTTTCCATTGATTACTATTTTTCATTTTTCTTTTAGTCATTCAGACTCTATTTTTCTATTTTAATTTCCTCCACATTCATAAATCAACACAAAACTCCTACAACTTTTTTTTTATCCTGTTCTACGTTTTCTCCTTCCTCGTTCCTCTCCCGTATCCTTATCTCTTATCTCTAACTCTCCTTTCATTAGCCCTTTCTCTATTTCTCTCATCTCATTATCTCCCACATTCTTATCTCTTGTCGTCTTCTTTCACTTTCCACTTCCACTCATGCTTCTCTTCCTCTTCCTTTACTCCTCCTCCTCCTCATCCTCATCCTCCATTCTGTTAGATGGGTCGCAAGCAAGTTCTCTCGACGTTCGCCACTTACCGCTCAAGCTCAAGTTCGGATTCACAAAGTTCACCTACTATATTTTGCCTCGCGGAAGTTTAACGACCAATGAACAGTCTCGCTGGAATACATATATCGGGGAGAGGAGGAGGAGGAGGAGGAGGAGGACGTGAAGTAGGACGCAAAAGAGAATGAAAGTTTGTGTTAGTGGAGTAGAGAGTTTCAAGATTTCGTTTATTTTTCTCTTTTTTACAGATTTTGCAGAACACACACACACACACACACACAAGTAAAAATATCGCGTTTTTATTATTTTTTTCCTTCCGGCAACGTTATGGCCGCGGCGGAGATCGGCCAAGCTTACGTACGACGCCCTTCGTTGTAAGAAGTTCGTCCGCCGCGTAATTTGCCGGATTAACCGAGGAACTCTTGTGTCCTGGCCGCTCTTCCCTCACGAAAATGTTAATGGATAAGGTAGGAGTGTGGCACCCTTGGTTCCTTTGCAATTCATTTATCCTATTCATGTTATTATTCATATTATTATTCATGTTATTATTATTCATTTATTATTATTCATATTTTGTTCATATACTTTTATTATTCATCTTAGTATTCATCTTATCATTATTATTTTCTTTGTATTCATCTTTCTTTTTTTCTTTTCCTTTTTGTTATGCCATCCATTCTCTCTCTCTCTCTCTCTCTCTCTCTCTCTCTCTCTCTCTCTCTCTCTCTCTCTCTCTCTCTCTCTCTCTCTCATTATCTCGTTTTTCCATCGTAACTCCGCTTCATTTTCCCTCCTTTCTTTCTTTCTTTCTTTTATTTTCCTCCCTATCACGCTCTGCATCTTCTAATTTTCTTCATTTTTCTTCCTTCTTAATTATTTACTACATGGGATACTTCTTTATTTTTTATCCTCCCTTTCTCTCCTTTTTACCTTCCTCCTCATCTCCGTTTCATTTTTATATCCCGTAATTACTTCTTCTTTTGCCTTTCCCTGTAACGTTTTTCCATAGATTCCTTTTTCTTATCGCTATTTTTTTCTTCGTTCCTTCTTCCTTGCGTCACATTTTTCATCTTATCGAAAAAGGCGAGATATCTTTGTCGATAGAAGGAAATATTGGTGTGTGTGTGTGTGTGTGTGTGTGTGTGTGTGTGTGTGTGTGTGTGTGTGTTCCTGGAAAAGTAAGTCACAACGAGAGAGAGAGAGAGAGAGAGAGAGAGAGAGAGAGAGAGAGAATTATTGGTAGTATTTACGATATATAAGAACCTTTTTAATATTTATTACCTCCTTACTACTACTACTACTACTACTACTTCTACTACTACCACCACTACGATTGCATGTTCTCCTCTTCCTCCTCCTCCTCCTCCTCCTCCTCCTCCAACATGATAACTCGCCTTATCACTCCGATTCGTCTTCCTTATCAGTCATTGGTTTCATCCTGACCGCTTCTTCCTTCTCCCAGGCGTGATTGATGGTCCGTATGTGTGTGTGTGTGTGTGTGTGTGTGTGTGTGTGTGTGTGTGTGTGTGTGAGAAAGAGATCGTTCCTACTACATACATCTTTATCATCAGCTCTTTTGTGAGTTTTTCTTTCACATCATTTATTGTAAAGCAGCATCTAAGTATCTTCAGTTTAACATCAACAACAACAATAACGACGCACCTCAAACGCAATCATCACCACCACCACTAACACCACCAGCACCTCTGCAACCACCATCAGCAACAACCCATTTCCCACCATCACCAGTACTACCAATAACACCTAACACCATCGCCACTCTCACTAAGACCACCACCATCATTACGAACATCTGACTTATTGGCTAAATAGTTTGCATTGGTTTCCTATCTCGCTGGTCATGGTTCGATTCCTCCTCCCTGACTTGCATTTCTCATCTCATTCTCTTACCACTTCCCTTTCATTATATTTTCACTAAAACAACTCAGGTTCCATTCTATATATCAAATATCTATCTATTTCTTTTTCTTCTACACATTCTGCACATTTATCTTCCTTCCTTCCCTTTCCTTTCCACCTATTCGTTCTTCCTTCAGTTATTACGAGAATGAGAAGAACATCGTAGGAAACCACCACCATCACCACCACCGCAGACAGGCAACACAAGCCCTGCCAAACCGACCTCGACTTGTACCGGCAGCGCGCGTCAATACCACAAGGTAGACACAGAAAACGTATAGAGACCCCCTGATGGAGCACGGACTAAACCAAACAGGCCGTCCCTCTCCTAACCCTTCCGAGCACCACTAAAATGACCCTTATTCCGGCTGTGTTCCTCTCATTGCATCGTTCAGGGGGAGTTCTTGAGTGCCTGGATTTGGTTGATAAAAAAAATGTGTATTAGGGGGAGGAATAGTTGAAGGATGAAAAAAGTAGCAAGAAGTTGAAATCATTTGTGAACGCTAGAAAAATGTTAAAAAAAGAGGTTTGGAAGAAGAAATTAGAGCAGAAACACAGGAGACAGAGAAAAAACGAAACACGAACATGATGGACGAAAGAAAACAAAACTAAAAAAAACGAAGGTAAGGAAAAAATAGTAGAATGAAGTTAGTCATTTGTGAAAGCTAAAAAAAAAAAGGTAGAAAGGAGGTTTGGAAAGAAAATAAGAAGAGGAACACCAAAAAAAAACAGAAAACTAAACACAAGGAAGGTGAACATACGAAAAGAAAACAGAAAAACAAAAAAAAACACGAAACGAAAGAAACACACACACAACACACAAGCGAACACAAAACCTCGAACAAAACCGCCGTAAATACCCGGGAAATGGGGAAGAATGGGATGAAGAATGGGGCAAAACTCTGCGGAAGGGACTGCGCTGTGTTTTAATGGCACGTAAACTTGGCTCGAGTGGAGAATAATGGCGAGGAAGGAGTCTGGCAAACTTCAGCTCGGCACAAAAGTCGTGTGGCTCTTCCCTCATGTACTCCAAGTCACAAGTTTTGGAGAGACGACCTGGAGGCTAAATACTTGCTGGAGGGGCCCGGGGAAGAGGAGGAGGAGGGGGAAGTAGAGGAGCAGTAACAGGAGGAGGAAGAGGTAGCTGGGGGCGGGGATGACATGGAAAAATAGGGAGATAAACGAAGAGACGGTTGTAAGTGGATGGAAGAGAACGGATGGAGAGAGGTTTATTTGAAGGGATGAGAAGAAGGAGGAGGAGGAGGTAGCAGGGGCGGGGATGACAAGAAGAGAAGAATGACAAGGAAAAGGAGGGAGATCAGCTGTGAGTGGATGGAAGAGGATTGAAGAATAGGAGTTGAAATGAAGGGACGAGGAGTAGGAGGAGGAGAAAGAGGAGGAGGTGTCAGGGGTAGGGATGACAATAAGAGAAGAATGATAAGGAAAGGACGGAGATAGGCGGTGAAGAGCCGGCTATAAGTAGATGGGAGAGGATCGTAGAGAAGCAAAACTTAAATGAACGGCTAGGGAGGAAGAGGAGAACGAGATGGAAGATAAAACGAGGAAGCAGCAAATAGAAGTGAATGAAAGAGGACGGGCATTAATCGTGAACAGAGAAGAGGAGCATAAAGGAAAGGAAAGAGAAGGCAGTCTTGATGGGAGAAAGGAGAAGAGACAACGGAATAGGACACTGAGAAAAGAGATAAACACAGAAGAGGATAAGGGAATAGATGGAGGTAAGGTAAAGGAGAAGAAAGAAAAGAACAAAGTAGTATATGAAGGAAGGCCGAATAGGAGGAAAGGAGAGCGATGAAGAGATGATAAATGTGAAGAATGTGGAAAACGGAAACATAGATAGATGGATATTTGATGGATAAAAGATAACCTGAGTTGCTTTAGTCCAATGAAAAGGAAATTACCAGAGAATGAAATGGTGCTGAAAGAGGAGAGAACGAGAGGGATGAAGGAGATAGGAGAAAAAACACAGAACAGCCGTGGAGCGAATAAGTGAATCAGATGGAAATACATATTGAAACGAATGTATGAAAATATTTAAAAGGGGGGAAAGAGGGGAAATATTTTGGTGTATATGAAAGATAAATTCGAATAGCAAAACACAAAGAAAACAAAGAGAAGCGATAGAGAAAATAGGATGAAAGGCTTGTTGTAGATGAATAGGTATAGCCGTGTGTGTGTGTGTGTGTGTGTGTGTGTGTGTGTGTGTGTGTGTGTGTGTGTGTGTGTGTGTGTGTGTGTCCCTCTATTTCATTGTTTACACTTCATCTGTATGTATATATGTATGTTTGTTTGTTTTTATTGTATGTGTGTGTGTGTGTGTGTGTGTGTGTGTGTGTGTGTGTGTTTGAATGGGGAGATAGAGGTACCTAAGCGGACCGTGTGTGTGTGTGTGTGTGTGTGTGTGTGGGTGGGGGGGAATGATGGTGGCAGGTGGTGGTTGTCAGTCGCATATTAACACACACACACACACACACACACACACACACACACACCTTTCCTTGTGTGTGTGTGTGTGTGTGTGTGTGTGTGTGTGTGTGTGTGTGTGTGTGTGTGTCGCCGCATTAGTAATAACAAGATGTGATAAAGGAAAGCGAGGAAACATTGAAAAGCCGAATATCACTTTCAGATGAGCGGCGCCACCGGCACGTCTGATGGATTTGCGATACGCGATAAACTAAAACTAATTAATTGATGCACCCCAGTAATGGCAAAATAATTATTCCTGATGACACATTCAGCTCTACATGGCGGGGGGGAGGGGGAAGTGGGGGGCAAGGGGGGGCGGCATGGATTGTGTTCCGAAAAAAAAGGGGGAAAAAATGGTTGGGTGTGTCTGTCTGTGAAATTTTTGGGGTTGTGTGGGAATTTTTTTGCCATGTGGCGGAATGCATGATATTGCGTGCGCCATTCCGCGGGGTAGAGAGAGAGAGAGAGAGAGAGAGAGAGAGAGAGAGAGAGAGAGAGATTAATAGGCCAGTAAACGGACAAAAAATAATATATAAAAATAAACATTGAAAAGAACGTAAAAATTAACAACAGAAGAAGGAAGACAAAAATGCTCATCAAGATAACAACTAATTAATAAAAAAGTGATGAAATTGAAAAGTAAACTAATTGAAACAAACAAAAGAAACTGCATTTAATAATATCCCCAAAACAAAAGCAGTTATAGGAATGACAATAGTAATAATAATGATAATAATAATAATAGTAATAATAATAATAATAATAATAATAATAATAATAATAATAATAATAATAATAATAATAATAATAATAATAACAACAACAACAATGAAAGCTGATGATGATAATGACCCAGGCGCCTCACGTAAGCCCACTCCACACTACATTACCCCAAGCCCGCTAAGCCCCACCGGCGGCCTCGGGGACAAGCCTCCATTAGGGCATGCACGTCTGCTATAGTCCCCCCTCGCACCCCCCCCCCTCCTCCCCTCGTCCCCCGTCCTCCCTCTCCCCGCAGCGACGGCACGATTATGACCCAAGCATTCCTTATATCATGAAGAGCTCTCTACCGGGCCGGCGCTCTCTCCCTCTCCCTCTCTCCTCCCTGCTCTCTGCTTTTGGTTTCCTCTCCCGCCTCTGGTCTGGTCCCCTGGTCTTTTGCTCGGGGCTTCTGGTGTGTTTTCTTGTTACTGGTCTCTAGTTAGCTCTCTCGTGTTCTCTGGTTTCTATTCCCTTGTGCTCTGGTGTCTGGTTTCATGTTCGTGGTTTCTTTGCCCTTTTTTCCCTTTTTTTCTCTGTTCTCTGGTATTTTGTTTTCTTCCTGCTCCCTGATCCCGGGTTTCTGGTTTCTAGTTTTGGTTCTCTTACGTCTGGGTTTCTTGTCTCTTCCTGGTTTCTTTGCTCATTTTAACCTTTTCTCCATTCTCTGGTTACTTGCTCCTGGTATCTGGTTTCTTGCTCGTGGTTTCTGGTTTCTTGACCCAAGGTTTCTGGTTTATATTCTCTTGTTCGCAGTCTGTTCTCCCTTGCCCTGTCTGGTGTTGGTTGTATTGCTGTTTGGTTTCTGGTTTCTTGCTCCATGGTTTTCTAGTATTTGGTCCCTTGGTCGCGGATTCTGTTGTGTGTTTTCTTCTTCTGGTCTCTTGTTTCTGCTCGCTTGCTCTCTGGTTTCTGAAATTTCCCCTTTTGTGTCTTGTCTACCACCTACTTGATGTTCCTCCTCCTCCTCCTCCTCCTCCTCCTCTTCCCCTTCCTCCTTGGTCCCTTTTCTTTGCCCTCTTGCCCTTAACTACCCACCATCATCCCCTTTAATTCCTCAACCTCGCCTTTACTTCCATTTCCTTACCCCCTTTTCTTCTCCCTTGGAGCCTTGTATTCCCCTCGGTGCCTCTTCCTGCCCCTCAGAGACCTCCCCTTTCCCTCCCTCTCCTTCCTCTTCTTCCTCCTCCTCCTGGGTTTGGGGGGGAGGGGGGGGAGATTCTAACGTCAGTTCTTGATATGAGATTATTTTCGGAATTCTCCCTGGGACTCTGCGACCATGTTTCACTTCCTCTCTTTCCCTCCATCTCCTGCTCTCCTCACGTCTCCTTCCTCCCTTTATGCCTCCTCCTCCTCCTCCTCCTGGTTCGTGTCTCTCTCCTCCCATCCTTTCCATGTTTACCTCCCGCTGCCATGCTCTCTCCTCTCGTTCATACAACATTCTGCTCCTCCTCCTCCTCCTCCTCCTCCCCCTCCTCCGCTACCTCCTCCTCCTCCTCCGGATAGGCTGAGTGGCTTGGGAGAGACGGGAGGGAAGGAGGAAGGGATGGCCATCATGTGTGTGTGGAATAATGCTAGTGGTGTGTGTGTGTGTGTGTGTGTGTGTGTTGCGGTTTTCCTGGTTTGCTGTTAGTGGCATTTGCGTTAATAGTAATAATGACAATAATAAAAGAAAGAAGAAGAAAGAAAGATCAGGAAAAAATAAAGAAATAAAAAAAATAAAAATATAAAGAAGGATGAAATGAGTGAAAAAAAAAAAAAGATAATAGCTGTAGGCAGAACGATTAGGAATGTGAATTAAAAAAAAGGGGAAATGGGAGGAGGCGTGGAATTCAGAGAAGGAAAAAAAATAATGAAAAAAAGTTACAGAAAATGAAGAAAGGAAAGGAAGGAAGGAAAAGGAGAAGATTATCGGCTTTGTGGTCAGGCCTTTCAACACGTTTTAGGCCCGTTAAAAAGTACTCTCTCTCTCTCTCTCTCTCTCTCTCTCTCTCTCTCTCTCTCTCTCTCTCTCTCTCTCTCTCTCTCTCTCTCTCTCTCTCTCTCTCTCTCTCTCTCTCTCTCTCTCTCTCTCTCTCTCTCTCTCTCTCTCTCTCTCTCTCTCTCTCTCTCTCTCTTCCTTCATTTTTTTATTTTCTTCCTCTCCCTCATTTCCTTTCGTCCTTTCCTCCTTCCTTCCTTCTTTCTTTTTTTCCTTCCTTCCTTCCTTTCTTCATTCATTCATTCACTCATTCATTCATTCATTGCTCTCTTTCCGGTTTTTTTCCTCTCTCTCTCTCTCTCTCTCTCTCTCTCTCTCTCTCTCTCTCTCTCTCTCTCTCTCTCTCTCTCTCTCTCTCTCTCTCTCTCTCTCTCTCTCTCTCGCCCTTGTTTGTGTTGCCGAGGTGTTGTTTCGGTACTTTTGTTTAACATTATTTTACTGTTGTTGTTCGTCTCCTACGTGAGGGAAATTCATAAAAGGCGTCGTGTATAAAAGTTTTCATTGTGAGGGTTGAGTTGTGTTGCCTTTTTTTCGCCGTTTCTCTTTTTTTTTACTATTTTTCTCTTTTCTTTTTTGTCAGTTTTCTGTTTTCTCTCTCTCTCTCTCTCTCTCTCTCTCTCTCTCTCTCTCTCTCTCTCTCTCTCTCTCTCTCTCTCTCTCTCTCTCTCTCTCTTTATATCTACCTAACTAAGTCTAATTTTCCTTCTACCTTGTCTCTCTCCTTTCTCATTCGCTTATTCTATCTATCTATCTATCTATCCATTTACCTTGTGTCTCTTTCCTTTCTCTCTCTCTCTCATTCTCTCTTTATATCTATCTATCTACATCTATATTTATCTAGCTACCTATTTCACTTCAGTTATCATTCTCCCGGCAATGAAAAATGTATGTAATTGCTTTGTTTGTATATATATTTTTATGGTAATGCGTATTCTTCATTATATACATTTTTCTTTTTTATCCCTCTCCTGCTTATTTATTCATATTCTTTTTTTTTTTTAGTGGAATGGTTTCGGTGGTGGTCATTTTTCTTCGATTTTTCCAAGAAGCGTTTAACCTCCTTATGGATTCTTCTATTGAAAGGTTGTAAGTCTTGAGAGGTTCTGTGAATGGAGGTGATAATCCATATATTTCTCTCTCTCTCTCTCTCTCTCTCTCTCTCTCTCTCTCTCTCTCTCTCTCTCTCTCTCTCTCTCTCTCTCTCTCTCTCTCTCTCTCTCTCTCTCTCCATACATATGTTTATTTCGTCTCCCTTTCACACACCTAACTTATATTTGCGTCCTCCTTTATATAGCTCTTCTTTCTCCTCAACCTCGCACCTTTTTTCTCTCTTCCACACACCTGTCTTATCTACAAACCTGCTCTCCTGTTTTCTTCACACCTATATCCTCACCTTCATATATTCACACTTATGTCTTGAACCCTCTCTTCCACACACCTGTTTCTCTTTAACTTGTGTACTTTTCCTTCTCTTCCAAACCTGTCTCATCTACAAACCTGCTCTCCTGTCCTTGTCCAGGCCTGTCATAACCTTAACACATGCAAACCTGTCACATATCTCTCCCACACACCTTTTTTTCTCTTTCATCTGCGTTCTTGTTTTTCTCTTCCAAACCTGTCATCAACAACCCTGCTATCCTGCTCTTTTGACAACTATTAGCTAACCTACACACCTACACATACCTGTACTGTACCCTCTTTGCCACACACCATTTTTCTCATTAACCTGTGTCCTGTTCCTCCTCCTCCACAACTGTCTCATCCACAAACCTGCTCTCCTATACTCTTCACAACTATGACCCCACCTCCACACAACACCTGTCCTGTACTCTCTCCCACACACCTGGCTTCCCCCTCTCTGCAGCAGCCATCCACATTAAACTTGTATCCTGTTCTTCCTCTTCCACAACTGTCATCCAGAAACCTGCTCTTCTATACTCTTCACAATTATGACCCCACCTCCACACAACACCTGTCCTGTACTCTCTCCCACACACCTGGCTTCCCCCTCTCTGCAGCAGCCATCCACATTAAACTTGTGTCCTGTTCTTCCTCTTCCACAACTGTCATTCACAAACCTGCTCTCCTATACTCTTCACAAATATGACCCCACCTCCACACAACACCTGTCCTGTGCTCTCTCCCACACACCTGGATTCCCCCTCCCCGCGGCAGCCATCCACTGAACATTACATTTCAGTTCCTGTATTCGCTCTGTGCGTTACGGAGAGGCGCGGTGTTTCGTCCCCGTCTATGCAATATTCACGGTATTTATTCGGTCTGTTTATGAATGCCGCGTGTAAGGAAAAAAAGGATGGCGTGCGTTTTATTACTTCACGGAACGCCGGTGAATAAATGAATAGGGGACATGCGGCGTAGGGCGGACAAAAGCGTATGCGTAGAGCGGACAAAATGCGTATGTGTGTGTGTGTGTGTGTGTGTGTGTGTGTGCGGACAGCGTTTAAGGGACGTATATCATGAAAGTTTGTACCGTGGGGAAATTGCGTGCCTCCCTCTGTTTTTTTTTTTTTTTTTTTTGTGTGTGTGTGTGTGTGTGTGTGTTTGTGTGTGTGTGTTCCTCCGCTAAAGCAACGTTTATTATATATATTTTTTTTTTCGTTGTTGGTGTTCGCTTCTTCATTATCGTGTCCATTCACGTTAATTCGTTATTTCATTTTTTTTCCTCCAGTAAGTCGCGTTTGTTTGTATTATATCTTTACCTCCTTTGTTTGTGATTTTCCGTTTTTTTTTTTTTATTATTAGTTGCGGCGCCATGATTTTAGTCCAGTCAATCAATCAATCCGTTTTTAAAATCGCATTCGTATAAATTCCCATCGGTTCTGTTAGTTTTTTTTTCTTCTTCATTAAATCAACGTCGATAATTCATTTCTTCATTGATGCCATTTACTTTTTCTTAATCGTATCCGTAGAAGTTCAGTTCGTTGCTCTTATATCAGTGTACTACGTAAGTTAGCTCAGATGTATTTCCTTCCACTAAACTGACGTTAATATTTTGCTTTTCGATTCTTCGCTGGTGCTAAAAAAAGACACTGGGCGAGGAGAGAAAAACGAATTAAAACACCACAAAACACAGAAAGAAGGACAAATACGCGAAGAGAGAAAGCGAAGGATAAACACACCCCATATACCAGAAAACACAAGAAAAGAGGAAAACAAGTAGAAAACAAGATATAACAAGGATAAACACACCACATGTACCAGACAACACAAGAAAAGAGGAAAACGAGTATAAAACAAGACAACAAGGATAAACACACCACATGTACCAGACAACACAAGAAAAGAGGAAAACAAGTATAAAACAAGACAACAAGGATGAACACCACATGTACCAGACAACACAAGAAAAAGGAAAACAAATAGAAAACAAGACAACAAGGATAAACACACCACATGTACCAGAAAACACAAGAAAAAGAGGAAAACAAGTAAAAAAGGATATTGAACAAGGATAAACACACTGCATCCCAGAAAACAAGAGAACAAGAGAAAGCAATGTAAACAGCACTAGGAAAAACACAAAGAACACAAAAACAAAAGACGAAAGGGAAGAAGAATAAACACACAACATAACTCATAACTCGAGAACGATGAAGAGAAGGAGAACGAGGAAGAGGAAGAAGAAGACAGAATAAGAGACACCGAAGAAAAAAAACAGCAAGTAAACGCAAAACACAAGAACGATGAAGAGAAAGAGAAACCGAAAGAGGAAGAGGAGGAGACAGAGAAGAATAAACAGCAAAAATACACACACACACACACACACACACACACACACACACACACACACACACACACACACACACACACACACACACACACACACACCAGGAAACATGAGAATGATGCACAGAAACGGAAAGAGAACGAGTATGAAGCGGAAGAGACGGAGAGAACAAGAGAAAGAGAGCGAAGATAAACACACACACACACACACACACACACACACACACACACACACACACACACACACACACACACACACACACACACACACACACACCACAAACACGTCACCGAAAACACAAAAACGATAAATATACAAAGAAAAACAGCAAGGCAAAGAGTAAGAGGCCAACACAATACCCTTCCCGCGAGGCCCAATGAGATACAGCTAATAAAGAGGGCGGCAGAGTCAAGGCAGCGGCTCCTCATAATCACGTGCTTAGTAACCTGCAACAACAGCCTCATCAAGACCGCCCCCACAGGAATGCCAGGTTAAGCATGACGGAGGGGCCGCAGGGGAGGATGAGGAGGAGTTGGAGGTGGAGGATTGTGGAGGAGGAGGTGGAGGAGAGGAGGGGAGAGGAGAAGAGAGGACAGGACAGGACAGGAGAGAAGAGAGAAGAAAAGAGAAGAGAAGACAAGATAAGAAAAGAAAAGGAAAGAAAACCAGAAGAGAAGAGAAAAGAGAAGAGAGGAGAGAAGAGAAGACAAGAGAAGAGGAGAACAGAAAAGGAGAAGACAAGAGAAGAGAGGAGAGAAGAGGAGAGGAGATGTATTTGAAGCTGGCACAGAAGACGTTGATTAGAGACAGACAGACAGACAGACAGACAGACAGACACAGACGCAGCAAAGCCAGAGAGCCACGGTACATAAAAACAACAGAGACACAGAAAAAAGAAATACCATGTCGACGGAAATAGCAAAGACAGCGAGTACAAGGCCTGAATGCTGAATACGTGGAACCACCAGTCCACCACCGCCACCACCACTTCCGCCCCCCACCACCACCAGCATCAATAACCAAAACTACTGCCACCAGCTATACCAGAACAACAGAAATAACAACAAAACAATAGTAATAGCGTCTTCAACAACAGGAAAGACTTAGAACAACGAGAGTAACTACTACCACCACCACCATTACTGCTACTACTACTTCTACTACTACTACTACTACTTTTACTACTACTACTACTACTTTTACTACTACTACTACTTCACTACATTACACTACACTACACTAAACTAAACTATACTACTACTACTACTACTACTACTACTACTACTACTACTACTACTACACTACTACACTACTACTACTACTACTACTACAAAAGTGTAAGTAGTTAAACGTAAGGAAGAGATTAAACATAAAAAAGAAAAGTTTCCGGAATTACTTAGGAAATCCAACGTGAATTAGACATGTTTTTGAGAGAGAGAGATGGTGGCAATTGTGTCGATGGTGGTGTAGGTGATGACGATGATGATGATGATGATGGAGGTCGAGAGAGACTGAGGAAGGAAGTGATGGTGTGGTGGTGGTGTTGGTGGTGATGGTGTTGACCGTCAAGAAAGGGAAGTTTAGAAATGGTGGAGGTCATGGTGGTGGTGGTGGTGGTGAGGGTCTTAATGGTAAAGGATTTGGAGGTGGTGGTGGTGGTGAGGGCGAGTCCATCTGGAAGGTAACAGGGTTAGACTCCGTGGCTAGGCCCGAGGAAGGCATTTGCCGTTCACTAATGGTATCAGATTCTCTCTCTCTCTCTCTCTCTCTCTCTCTCTCTCTCTCTCTCTCTCTCTCTCTCTCTCTCTCTCTCTCTCTCTCTCTCTCTCTCTCTCTCTCTCTCTCTCTCTCTCTCTCTCTCTCTCTCTCTCTCTCTCTCTCTCGTGAGTGTAATTATTATCATAACACGCTCCATCAGGCGACTATTAATCATTTGACTTTCATATTAAACATTACCTTCACCGCTAACACACCACCACCATTACCACCAGCGCCACCACCACCACCATCACTAACACCACCTGGCAATCTCATAAATTCTGTAATAACTGTCTAATGCATTCCCTTGTCATTATCACTTTTACCATTATTATTATCATTATTATTATTATTATTATTGTTATTATTATTATTATTATTATTATTATTATTATTATTATTATTATTATTATTATTATTATTATTATTATTATTATTATTATTATTGTTGTTGTTGTTGTTATCGTTCGGGGTTTGTTGGTCGAGTGTCAAAAGCCTGAGCGCCAAGGTTCGAACCCCGCTCAAGTCCTGAAGGGCATCCGGTCAACCTTTGCTTCTAGGGACACCATAGAAAGGAGAGAGAGATTCTGTTTTTGTTTTATTTATTTTTTTATCACCATCTCCACAAATCCACAACACCACCATCTTCATCACCACAGACACCATCACCACCAACCCAAATACCATCACCACCACACCCACCTAACATTCACCCCCACCACCATTACCATCCCATCCTCAGCACCATCACCACCACCATCATCACCATTCCTCACCACACCATCACCACCGCAATCCCATCACAGGCGTCCGCTGGAAAATCTAACGTGGTCCCCTGCCACCACGCAGCGCATTTTAAATTCATGGGCATTATATTTTTATGTATTTTAAAATTGTATAAGCCCTTTGGTCTCCGGAGGGCGAGGCTGAGGCAGAGGAGGAGGAGGAGGAGGAGGAGGAGAGAAGAGGGGAGAGAAAAGGAGGAGGAGGGACGGTAAAATTTGAGGGCACACCGTTTTCTCTTTCTACTGTCCAAGGGTTTTTTCCTCCTGAAGGTTAGAGAGGGTCAGACGGAAGCCTCACTGTTACCCTTATGTTGCTTCAAGGTGCATAGGGGGCGCTGCAGGTGATCCGGGTGCCCTAAATCACCCTGGAGGAGCACCCAAGGAAATCAGAAGCCTTAGGACCCACGGCACGTAGGCGGGCAGGCGGTGAAGGGTTGAGGTTTGCCGCTTCCGGGTTTCTGTTTCTCTCGCTAATTGGGTTAACGTGAGTATTTTTAATCGGCATCGCGTGTCCGGCCTCCCGCTGCAAAAATGGGCTGGTTTTCTTCATTTTCCTTCCTTGTCCCTCACTCTCCTTCCTTCTTCCTTTCTCTTATTCCTTTCTTCCTTCTTCTTTTCTCTAATTATCTCTTCCTTCTTCCTTTCTTTAATTCCCTTTTTCTTCCTCTTCTTCCTTATGTCTTTCTCTATTACTCTCTTCCTTCCTCTGCTTCCCTCTTCCTTTCCCTAATTTTTTATTCCATCCTCTCCTTCCTTCTTTCTTCCTCTCCTTCCTTCTTCCTTCCTCTCCTTCCTTCTTCCTTTCTCTTCTTCTTTCTTCCTTCCTCTCCTTCCTTCCTTCCTTCTTCTCAACTTTACCTTTTTAACCTTACCTATCATTCCTCTGTTTTTCGTCCCTCTAGTTTCTCCTCTTCCAAGTATTCGTTTTTTTTTTTTTTTTGAGTCTCGTGCTTTTGTATTGCTGTCAATGCTGTTGCTTGTGTTGGTGTATCTTTTCTTTGCGCATTTCGATGTGTTTAACTTTTTAATCCAAGGTAAATATGTACGGTGTGTTGGGTCTCATTAATATATATGTTGACTAATCAGTTTCATGGTACAGCGTGAGGGATATCCTTTGTTTATCACTTATTGAAGGTGTTTAGTCAAGGTCCTCTTTGTCTTGTTCCGCTGATTGATAGGTAATTGCCAGGTGTATTTGCTTATAATTTACCTGAAGGTGTTTCGTGACGTGGAAATCCGTGTGGCTCTTCCTGACTCTTGCTTCACCTCGCTGCGTCTTTGTGGTTGGTGTTCTCCGACGCTTCCACCTCTCACGTCAACTATTTTCAAAGGCCATAAAGGAGAGCAGTCGAGTTCTAATGAATGTTTTTTGGTTATTAGTTCAGAAGAATAGTCAAACCACCACCAGGGTCATATAAACAGCCCGGGAAAGCGCAAAACTCCTAGGAGATCCGTGTCAAACATGTGTGCTTGGACGCCGGAATGTTTAAGAATATGACCCTAGACATATCCCTCAACCCTAGAACACTTAGTTGATTAATTAACTAAACTTTGCACTCCATCCGTATCGCTGATCCGCCTTACACATTGCTCGAGTCGCGTTAGATGCATCGACTGAATGACACGTTATATCAATCAATCAATCAATCAATCAATCAATCAATAGGAGCATACGCCGGGGTCGCGTTGCCTCGTCCACCCTATACGACGGGAGTTCCTCCGAGCAAGTCTCCATGCCGGCAGGCGCCCTTCTCATCCTGAGTACTCCCGGCAGGATCTGTCGACTTGCTCAATACGTGAACTCCGTGGGCGTCCTTACAGAAAGAACCCAGTGAGCAGGGTCGGCTTCTGGGCAGCGTGCCACATGCCCGTATAGCCGGAGTTGGCTCTGATGGACTACGCGGGTAATAATATTTTGCCGAATTAGTCTCACGGAGTAGTCGCCGGTTTGACAAAGGCTCATTCCAGACCCTAGAAGCCTAGATAATGATTTCTTCCACTCTTTTGCTCTCGTCATGTTTGTGAGTTCCGGGGAGATGAGCTACGCGTTTTTTTTTAAATATTTTTCCGCTTATGATTGGCATCTGTGGATGCCTAGGTGCCTCTCCTTGCTTTGTTGTTCATTAGTGTGTTTTAATCCTGTCCGCACCGTGACTTTCGCAACGGTTCTCGCATTTATTAATTCCGACTCGCTTTTAATTTCGAGCGTGTTGCCGCGCGTCGTAAATATTCCTTTTTTTGTATTCATAACCTTCACAAGAATAAATATTTTTTTTACTACCACTACATATTAAAAATTCTTATTCGGGTTTAGTTTAGGGTACATTGTAGTGCGATCTCAGTGGCCTTTTTATTAAATTCCTAAGTTCTGTGTAGTTTGATCTGTGCGCGGCGTGACGCTTTATTAAATTCTAACCTGAGAGTGAGTCGAGGTGCGTGGCGCGGCGCCGAGACAGTTTCTTGATTAAACTCCGCGTCGGGAGCGGCGGGGCGGGCCGGGGCGGGGCGGGGCGCTGGGCCGGTGGTTTTTAGTGTTTGGAGACTAATTTCAACGGAGGGATGAAGAAACGCGATACTTATACTCATTTAATTCTGAATCCGAGATAATTGATATTTTGTTTTAAAGTGTTATTAGATTTTCCTGAATTATATTAAAACCGATGTTATTATAAAAAAAAATCATTAACTGAGCAGCAGCCATGCCAGCCTTGAGATACTTGCTGTTTCCTTCTCAAGATAATTGGTGAGATTAAAAACTGTATTTGTTTAGCGATTGCACCAAAGTTAAATAATGTAACTGTATCCTGTAATATTGCACCCCTATTCACTTACATTCCCGCAGAGTACATCATATGTGTAATTCGAATGTTTGGCCACAATAGACAGATAGGAGGCTTCAGTCATGGATTTTTTGAGCAGCTTTAGATTATAACATTTATGCCCCTACTGAGTATTGTATCGTATTGCACTGTATTGTATTGTATGTCCTTTATGTACAGGCAGAGAGAATTTGGCAATGTGGCAGTAATCTAATTTTTATTGTATCGTATTGTATAACATTGTGTTACCTCTATTATGTACAGGCAAAGGTAAGTATGAATTGTCCTTTTCTTCCTTTACAACCTACTAACCTCCTTCTCCTCCGTCCCTTCAGAGTACTTGATGAGCGGCAGCAGTCCCCGGTACTGCAGCGGCACGGCCCCCAAGTCCCCGGCAGGAGGCGGCGGCCCCATGCTGTACGGCACCACCCCGACGCCCGACTACCTGTCCGTCAATAACTCCCAGCCCAGGTGAGTGTGTGGGTGTGGGTGTGGATGTGGGTGTGGGTGTGTGGGTGTGGGTGTTCTCTCCTCCGTACACTTTTTTTTATTTGTTTAAAGCCTTTCCTATAACTGCTGAAATATGAATCAGTCGCCCAAACATGAAAATCCTTTTTATTAATACTTCCGACTTTGATACATAAACAAAAAATCCTTCAAATCATTCTTTCTAGTCATATTTAACACTTTTTTGTATCCAGGAACTTTCTCTATGTGTCTTATGTGTCTCAGAAATACAGACTTTTAACCTGTAGTATTTGTACTCCTATTGCCCTACCTATTACTCTGATCTGAATAATAATAATAATAATAATAATAGTAATAACAACAGTAACAAGGCGACACAAGTACAAAACATCCCTCTAGCCTCGTGAAAATAGCTCAGAAAGGCATAGCAACGCGCGAGGAGGAAGGCTTTTGGTATGGCAGCGAGGCGAGGAGAGGATGAGGAAGTGGCTTAGGGCGGCGGCGGGCCATAAGCGGGGCCTCGGGGCTTGACTACTGATAAGACCCGAGGAGAGCTTTCACCGGGGCCACGAGAGGGATGGAGGAGGCGGGGCGGCGAGGGGTGAGAGGGGCAGGAACTAAGGCAAAGGAGGGGAAGGGAGGGCAAGGACTAGGGTAGAGAATAGGGGAGGAGGGCAAGGAAGGACTAGGGCAGAGAGGGAGAGAGGAGGGCAAAGAAGGAATAAGGCAGGGGAGAAGGGAGGGCAGGGTTGGGATATCGACAGCACCACCACAATCATCATCATCATTTTCTGTGTCTCTGTTCGTCGTTGCTACTACACGGAGACAAAGGAGGCGAGATCGGAGTATTAGTTTGGCAGTGGAGTATATGGACAGCGGGAGAGGCCAAAGGAGAAGGATCAGTGGAGTCCGTCGAGGGGAGAGGGTTACGGCACACTCACTGTTGCTAAATACTCGGTCACGGATGGTTTAGGCTATAGAGGAATAGTAAGCGAGCAGGTTAGTGGAAAATACATGTTGCATGGAGACGATTTGAGAAGTAAACACACATAAACAAACCATAAGATGAACGGTAAAGGAGAGAGAAAAAGAAAGAGAGAGACCTACTTGGAGATTTAACACACACAAAAAAAACACGTGTTAGAAATTGTCTACCTAACCAACTCTACCAAACAAAGCTAGAAATAAACACAAAGAAAGAAAGAGAGAGAGACTTACAGCCGATTTAGTGGAAAAAAAAGTACGTGTTACCAATTGTCTACCAAGCCAACTCAACCAAAAACAGACAAGGAAACAAAGAACAAGCACACATATAGGACTGGTAAAAGGAGAGAGAGGCAAGGAAACAAACACACACAAACACTGGAAGGTTAATAGAAAAAAGAAAAAACAGAGACCTACACACGACTTATTAAAAAAAAAAACTTATGAGCAATTGTCTACGAAACCAACTCCACCAAAACAAACACAAACAAACAAGCAAACTCAAAACCGGTAAAATGAAGGCGAGAGAATGGGAAAACAAAGAGACCTACACCCAATTTAACAAAAAACACGTGTTAGCCGTTGTCTACTAAACCACCTGCACCCAAACATTACCTCGGCGGACCACGACCAGACGCGCCTTTCTGCCCTGAGTTGGCACTGGCATTACCGGCGTCTGGAGCAGCGGCTGGCACTCGGGATGGCGGCTGGCTCTCTGCTTGGCACCCGGCTAACATTTGTACTTCCGTGATGGCACTCATTAAAACTCAGCATGGGAACGACCGCCGCATTATCCCTCCCTCATCCAGAGCCGCTAAAACCCGCGCCTTCTGCTGCTGCGCCTTGCTTCCTAAAGACAATGTTCGTGCCCAGGCGCTGCTCGACCCTCCTTCCGGCGCCTCAAGACCCAGAATCCCTTGCCTCGATCTCTTGGGGGAGTCAGGCAAGAGTAATCAAAGAGAGCTGTTTGGGGAAATTGGTCTCGCTATCTGATTCCAGCGTGTAGGCATTTGCATTTTCTCAAGGTGATGGTGAGGGCGAAGGAGAGGAAGGGGAGGGGAGGAGCAAGGCTGGGGGTGGATGGAAGGATGATGAGAGGGTCGCAGGAAGGTGGTGACATCCTGCACATCCTACACGGCCTTTGGGACCAGCGGTGTGTTCTAATATCACGGTGACTTGCCGGGAATCCTTCAGGGAACTTAATTATTATCGTGTTTTGGGAATGGAATGTTGCCCAGCGTGGAGAGGAGAGGCGCGTGGAGCCCTCTGGCGGCGGGGGGAGGAAGTGACGCTGATAAATGTCTTAGTCCATGTGTGTGAAGAATTGGACCTGAATATTGGATAGCTTGGGACGACGAATATTTACGACTTCTTACATGACAGAGCATTGGAGAACGTGACTGTGTTAGAAAGTAATAAGCTGCGACATAAATGGTATAGTTTATGTATTGGTGCGTGAAGAATTGAATGCGAGAACTACGTAAGATCTCGTGGATATCTCCCTCCCTCCCTCCCTGGCCGTTCACACAAATCAAAATGCAACCTCATAAATGCGATTCCAACCTTTTACTAAGAGAATCCACCGCCATTATGATGCAAAGCAATTCAAAAATACATGGGACTTCTTTTTTCTAGAAAGAAACACATTAAACTCGCGATCAAAAATATTTCTGAATTCATCCATCTTTGTGCCGCCTCTTACAAACGCACCATAAGCATCATCATCATCATCATCATCATCATCTCCAGCATCACACAGCATCCCTTCGTCAAACCAGAAGTCACACGATATTCACCTCCGAAGAACTCGAACCCCCAATCATAAACTCTACGTAACACAATCATCCTTTCACCACATCACACTAACACGCCACTACCCCCCTCACCCCCACCCCCCTTCATCTCCCGCCCCCCAGCATCCCCAGGTCAATGAATGATGAGACGGGTCATTCACCTCCTCACTGCTCACGTCGTCCTCCATTCAAAGGCTTCCATTCACCAAACAGGGAAGGCCCATTAAGGTTGTTTAGGAGGGTGATTCACTGGTCTCTGCCTCGTGATTCTGTTGAGCCGCGCAGTCAGTGTATCGCCGCCCCGCCTGAGGGTTTCAAGAGGCGAGTAATGAGCGGCGGTTGTCTGTGGCTGGTGCTCCGTGACTGGCTGGATGTGGTCGGGACGTGAATTGGAGTTGACGTTTCGGTGGTTGACTTGAATGTGTTTTGCTGTTGTGGTGGTGCTGGTGGTGTGTTGGTTGTCCATTTCCGGTGTTGATGGTGTGTTACGTGTACGGTGTAGCTGATATATAATCCCACATACTCACGCACGCACGCACGCACAGGTAATCATAGTAATTGAGGTGAAAATATCAGCGACAGGACAAACCGACAACGATGAAAATTATTACGAAAGTGCAAAAGCGAAAACGATGGAAATAATAACGAAAGTAAAAAATATCATCATTGAAGTTCTTTATTTAGGATGTTTTGTTGTACTCGTCTAGTCATGGCATACATATACATATCATTGTAAGTCATATTAACTATTCTCTTTTTTTTTGCTTGTGGTAGTGTGTGCGATAATGGCAGTGGTGATGGTGACCCTGGTGATGACAGTGTTGACAAAAGTGGCGGTGGTGATGATGGTGATACAAGCGATGGTAGAGGATAGGTTGGTGGTGATGATGGTGATACTAGCGATGGTAGAGGATAGGTTGGTGGTGATGATGGTGATACAAGCGATGGTAGAGGATAGGTTGGTGGTGATGGTGGTGATACAAGCGATGGTAGAGGATAGGTTGGTGGTGATGATGGTGATACAAGCGATGGTAGAGGATAGGTTGGTGGTGATGGTGGTGATACAAGCGATGGTAGAGGATAGGTTGGTGGTGATGATGGTGATACAAGCGATGGTAGAGGATAGGTTGGTGGTGATGATGGTGATACTAGCGATGGTAGAGGATAGGTTGGTGGTGATGATGGTGATACTAGCGATGGTAGAGGATAGGTTGGTGGTGATAATGGATAAAAAAAACGGTATTCCTGGTCTTGGTGTTGCAGGTGATGACATTGGTGGTGGTGGTTGTAGTGGTGGTGGTGGTGGTAGTAATGAATGATTGGGTAAAGGTGGTTGTGGTCGTGTCCTTAGTCATGGTGGTGGATATGGTTGTGTTTCAGGTGATGGCAATGTTGGTAGTGATGGTGGTAGTCGTGGTGATGGTGATAGTGTTTGTAGCAATGGTAGTACGTGTCGGGGGAGGGGGGAGCTAAGAGGGGGGGGGCCTCCACACCGCTAACCGCCATGGTCGCTGTGATTAACATTCTATGGCCATCTTCATAATTGAATTACTCGCGGCAGCTTCCCATATTAGGCTATCAGAGGCCATTTGGGGTGATCAGGTCACTTTATCACCCCTTTCCTCCCTCCCCGCCGCTTCCCTTTCCCTCCCTCCCTATCCCTCCCATTTCCCTCTGCCCATATCGCTATTTGCCTTTTCCTTCCCTTTCCTCTGACTCTTCTATACTTTGCATTTCTCTCCCTCTACCTTTCTCTCTTTCTTCCTCTTTCTTTACTCCGTATCGCTACTTCCCTTTCCTTCCTTTCCCTTCCCTTCCCTTCCCTTCTCTTCCCTTCTCTTCCCTTCCATGTCCTTCCCATCCCGTCCCTTCCTTTCCCTTCCCTTTCTTTCCATCCCCTTCCTTTCCATTCCCTTCCCTTCCCTTCCCTTCCCTTCCCTCCCCTTCCTTTCCCTTCCCTTCCCTTCCCTTCCTTTTCCTTCCCTTCCCTTCCCTTCCCTTCCTTTCCCTTCCCTTCTCTTCCCTTCTATTCCATGTCCTTCCCTTTCCTTTCCTTTCCTTCCCTTCCCTTTCCTTTCCTTCCCTTCCCTTCCCTTCCCTTTCCTTCCCTTTCCTTTCCTTTCCTTTCCTTTCCTTCCTCTCCTTTCCATGGCTTTCCCTTTCTTTCTCCATATTCTCCATTTCCCTCATTCCTTACCTCTATTTTTTTCTCATTTCATTACGCCATTTTCCTTCTCATCCATATCATCACTATTTCTATGTCACTGTAACTCTATTTATCCTTTATCTCCTTCCTCATCTTACCTTTTCTTCCTTCCTTCCATTCCTGTCTCCTCTTCTGTCATTTCTTTTTCTTTTAATTTTTCTATCATTATCTTCTATCATTCCTCTCTCCTCTTCCTTCCTTTCCCTGCCTCAGTCTCTTCCATTCCTCCCCCCTCTTCTATCATTTCTCTTTCTTTCTCATTCTTTAGATTCATTTTATTTTATCATTCCTCTCTTCTCTATTTTCCTTTCCTTTCCCTGCCTCAGTCTCTTCCTTTCCTCTCTCCTTCTTTCATTTTCTTCTGTCATTCCTCTCTTTTCTGCTTTCATTTCCTTTCCCTGCCTCATCCTCTTCCATTCCTCTCTCCTCTTCTATCATTTTTCTTTCCTTCCCATTCTTCTTTCATTTTCTTCTGTCATTCCTCGTTCCTCTTTTCGTTTCTTTTCCACGTCTCAGCCTCGTCCCTTCCCCTCTCTCCCTTCACCCTCCCTCCGTCCCTCCTTCCCTATCATATTTTTTTTTCCCTCCATCCCTCCGTAACTTTTTCCCCATCCATAATTTCCTCCTTTTATTATCTCGCTCCCCTCCTTCCTCTCCGTCCATCTCCCTCTATAAATCCCTTTTCCTCCATATTCTTCTCCCCTTCCGCGCCCAACATGCCTTCCTCCTTCCCTCCATGCCTCTCCCCCGACTCTCTTTTTTTTATTTCACTTTTAACTTCATTTTTTTTAGTTTCCCCTCTTCTTTCTCCTCCTTTTTTCCCCTTGTTTTGCCCATCCCATCTAACTTTTTTTCCAGTTTTTGTATTTTTTCCCCTTTTTTCCTTCATTTTTTCCTTACCCTTCCCTATTATTTTAACCAGTGCTCTCTTGCTCTCCCTCTCTCTCTATCTATCTGTCTATCTCTGTCTATCTATCCACCACAACACACAGCAAATTAATCATCACCACCTCCAACACATTATTTTCGCACCCTCCAAATTGATCCACTTTTTGTACCTCCTCCTCCTTTGTCCTTCTCCCCCCTCCCTTCTTTTATGTTTTCCCGTCGGGGGGCGCTGAAGGACTCACTTGAACCTCCTTCGGTGTCGCCTTCCTTGGCTTCGAGTGTTTACCGACCTCGTGGAATGCGCTCTTCTTCCCTTTCTCTTGTCCCCGGAAGGTTCGATGTCAGGGAGTTCCTTTTTCATCGAAGTCCGTTGTCGAAGAGAGGACGAGGGCTTCCGAGAGTGTGGGAAGCTGCGATTAAGGGCAGACTTTTGCAACTTTTTCTCCTCTTAAGCCTTAGCGGTGTTCTTGTGTCTGAGAGAGAGAGAGAGAGAGAGAGAGAGAGAGAGAGAGAACAGGTAGTGGGGGTGTTTTAAGACTATGAAGGCGGCTGTGAGTGGATTCATTTTAGAAAAGGGGAGAAAGAATACGGAAAGAAGGTCTATAAAGGAAATTAAAGTGAAATAAAAGGAAGGATAGGAAAAAATATATAATAGACCACGACACAAGAAACTACAAGAGGCAAACCAGACCAAAATAAGACCAGACCTTAACCAGACCAGCGTTTTTTTCTTTATTCTTTTTTTTTCTCGAACTGCATTCCTTACTGTAAAAATAATCACTAAACTAGACCAAATTAAACCAAATCAAGGAGACCAGACCAGACCAAGCCAGGGGGAAGGCAGACCAGGGAGGGGGTCGGCCTAGGTATATCACTATCCGATAGGCCCCTAAACTCGCCCAAAGGAAGGCTCTCCCCATTGTGGTTGTCGCTCCCAACAATATATTCATTACCCAACTTCGTCCTAACTTCTCCCTCAACTCCCTCACACTCGCGACTTTCACCAAAATTATCACGAATAGTAGTAGTGGTTGTTATATTAGTAGTAGTAGTGTTAGTAGTAGTAGTAGTAGTAGTAGAGAGGTCACCCTTATCCTTCCCTTCTTTTCATTTTCCTTTCTCTTTCTTCTGCTCCACTTATCCTCTTTTCTGTATCTCCTCTTTTCCTTTCGTCCCTTGTCCTTCCTTTCATCTCATTTGGTTCCCTTCCTTTCCTTTTTTCTCCATTTTCCTTCATTTTCTTATCCACGGCTTTTCATCTCTTATCTTTCTTCTCAGCATTGTCTCCTATCCCTTTCCTTCCTTTGTACATTCATTCCTCTCCTTTCCTTACTCCCTTCTCGTTCCTTCTCGTTCCTCCCTTCTTTCTTTCATTTCTTCCCTCATATCTCTTTTCCTGGTATTCTTTCTCTTTCCTCCTTTCCCTCATTCATTCCTTCTTTCAGTTAATCCCTCACATCTCCCTCCAAATGTACCTTTTCTCCCTCCTTCCTTCCTTCTTTCCTTCCGTCCTTCCTTCCTTCCTTTGTTATTTTCTTCCCTCGTATCTTCCTCCCTATGTTGCCTTCACCCCTTTCCGTCCTCCTCCAGGCAACCATTATTATTCAAAAGGAAGACGCATCAGTACATGTATAATATTAAAGAGAAGTAGCGAACACCTTATACCCTAATATTGCACATTCATAGCTTAACCCTAACCGTCTCTTTCCTTCCCTCCCCTTCGCAACCCTTCCCTTTCCTTTCCTTCCCTTCTCTCCCCGCCCTTCCTTTCCGTTCCCTTTCCTTCACTTTCCGTTCATAGCATTCTCTAACCTTCCCTTTCCTTCCCTCCCTTCCCTCTCCGTACCATCCCGTGCCATCCCATCCCTTTCATTCCCTTCTCTTTGAAACCTTCCCAGGCCTTCCCTTCCTTTCCTTTGCCTTTCCTTCCCTTCCCTTCCCTTCCCTTCCCTTCCCTTCCTTTCCATTGCCTACCCATGCCATTCCATTCCTTTCCTTCCCTTCCCTAACCTTCCCTTCCCTTCCCTTCCCTTCCCTTCCCTTCCCTTCCCTAACCTTCCCTTCCCTTCCTCCCCAACCCTTCTCTAACCTTCCCTTCTCTTCCCTTCCCTTCCATTCCATTCCCTTCCCTTTCCTTCTCTTCCCATGCCATCCCATCCCTTTCCTTCCCTTCCTTTCCCTTCCCTAACTTTTCCAACCCTTTCCTTCCATTCCATTCCATTCCCATGCCATCCCATCCCATCCCATCCATTTCCTTCCCATCTCTTCCCTTCCCAACGCTTTCCTTCCCTTCTCTTCCTTTCCCAACCCTTTCCTTTCCTTCCCTTCTCTAACCGTTCCTTCCCTTCTTACCTTCAGGCTGCTGGGAACGCTCGGCTCTCAGAAGGGTTCCATCGCACCCGGCGGCGGCCCCCTGACGCTGCCCGCTGTTCGGAATGACTTGGCGCTGGGTTCCGCCGCCTCCTTCTCCGGGCGCGGCCTCCACCTGGGCAAGACGTGGCGGGAGAGGTGCTCGTGGAAGTGCACCTCAATCGGCCTCATCGTCCTGTGCGCCATCCTCACCGCCCTCGTCGCCTACTTCGCTGGTGAGTGTTCGGGGGTCTTGAGTTGATTTTGAGTTGGGTATGTGTGTTGCTGATGTGCTGCGTGTGTGTTTAATGTTTTGAGTTGCGTTGCGTGTGTGTGTTGCTTGTTTTAGAAGCTGTTGAGGTGAGTTGAGTGTGTTTTCGATGCTTTTGATTTGTGTTGTTTGCGTTCAGTGATATTAAGTTGAGTTGGGAGCGTTTTTGATGGTGTTGTGTTGAGTTGCGTGTCATAATATCGTCTTTGAAGCGGCACTTTTGACTAAATTTAACGAGGCCCATTGTCTGTATTTCCTCCTGCTTATGACAACGCTTTCAGGAGGGGAGCATAACGTCACTTCTCCATTCAATTTCGACCCTCTTTCGGCTACTCTCTCATCTATTCGCAGGAGCAGCGCCAGCGGTCTATTTTGTGTCCACTTTCATATCGCCCTTGAGCTGCCTCCTTTCTGTAAAATAAAACACAATTGCAGTCTTGGCTCTGTGCTGACGTAGGCAACACCCGAAGTTCTGAGAAGCGACACAGGATATTACTAAGCTCCCAGCACTGGCGCGAAACATAAAGGAGAGTAGACACGACACGCTCACAGTATTATTCGAAAATAAGGAAGGGCAGTATGAGAGACAGCAAGACACAAAGATACTGAGCACCGGAAGGACACAATTCTCCTACCACTGGAAATTCTCGTGGTGTAGGACTTAACGTTGTGTCTCCTTAGCACTGATGCAGAATATTAGACTTACCTCAATATCCCGCCACTTGACGAGGCACGCAACACTTCCAGCACCAAGGGACTGTTCATGGCGGGGACTGTATCCTCGGCTCGCTGTCCCGCCGTGTCCCCGTGAAGGTGCTGGCGGGGCGCGCACTCCCTATCTCTCTTGAACACGGCAGGTTAGGTAAGGTTAGGTTAGGATAGTTTTGTTCTAGGAGGCGTCATATGAGGTAGTTTTAAGTGGGAATCACAACGAGAGTATTTTCCAGAACACCCCGTGGTTAATTCCGAAGCTACACCCGAGTGTCTTCATTCAGGGACCCGTAGAGAGATTAGGAAAATGCTGGGTGGGCGGGGCGGGGCGGGGCTCGGGAGGGTGATTAGCGCGGGGCAGCGAGCAAACAGTCATTTAGCGGGCCACTCATAAACGTGATTTATCGGCGCACCTTTGCCGCCGTCACGGTAATTTGTTATTCGTCATGTCCGACGGTGACGTTATTGCGTTTTAATTTGAATTAATTAACATCACATTGAATACTTCCATTAAACGCGAGTGTGCAGCAAGACATTTGCCGGCGCCGTGCACCGAGGCATTAGTCTGATTAATTAAACGCATTACAGGCCAGATGTAATGGGGTGGAGGCTGGCTTAAGTTACTCCTCCCCCCTCATCCCTCCCCCTCCCTCCTTTCCTTGTTCACGGAATGCATCTGTATTATTGCGAACATGTCTTACACTAATATCTTGATTCATTTTACTCTGGGATCCAGTTCCGAGCATATATGTTCTAGACATTTGATGATTATGAAGGAAGATAATGTATATACATACTACATATACATACCGAACATGCAGACGAATGCTACCACAGGAAGTCATTGTCCGCTGTGAAGGCGGTAAAGAGATTCAGGTCTTGAAAACGCGAGTGGAGGGACGTCGTTTCTAAAGAAGGAAAGAGGGTCAGGGGAAGGGCGTCGAGGAAGGAACAAGGAAGAGAAGGAAGGAAAAAGGCGAATGACTGAGTCAGCGAGGCGGGCGAGAGAAGCAAAGAGAGAGGAGGCGGCGGAGGAGGAGGAGGGAGACGGAAAGGCGAGCCCACCTAATCATGTTTCAAAGACGAGTCATTGCCTTTGTTAGACGATAACGTAATAAAGACGCAGAGTCCCGCGCGTCGCCTCGTCTCCGGCCCGCCTCGTCTTCTTCATTATCCACTCCTCTTTTCTCGCCTCCTCCTTCCCCCAGGCTTCCACCGGCCCGGCCTCAACTTATAATTGTTTTCGCAGCAGTAAGAGGAGAATGCCGAGCCAGGCCGACGCTCTCCCCTTCCTCTTCTTTCCTCTCTTCGTTTAACGTCCTTATTTTCCCTTATAACCGCCCCTCTCCCCTTCTTCATTCATTCTTATCATTCAACATCCCTATTTTCCTGCTTTTCCTTCTTTCTTTGGCGTCATTTTTCCTTATGTCAACCCCTTTCCCCTTTTTCTTCTTCCTCCTTTTCGTTTAACCTCCTTATTTTCCCTTATATCCGCCCCTCTCCCCTTCTTCATTCATTCTTATCATTCAACATCCCTATTTTCCTGCTTCTCCTTCTTTCTTTGACGTCATTTTTCCTTATGTCACCCCCTCTCCCCTTTTTCTTCTTCCTTCTTTTCGTTTAACCTTCTTATTTTCCCTTCTGGCCGCCCCTCTTCCCTTCCTTAACACACGTACCCTCCAAACACCTTCAGGCCCAGGTAATGAACACACGTGGATATTTTCTCCTTCCCAAGCTCGAAGGTGGCACAGGACAACACTAGGAAGGCGCCTTGTACCCCGCGCGGCCTCCAGCAGCGATAATCAATGCGGGAATTGAGTTTGAATGTGATTGCCTCCCGCAGCTCTTGTGATCAACGTCAGTGTAGGACCGGCGGGGAAGGACGAGGACGTGCTGCTGCTGGTCCTTCTTGTGGGTCCTTAATAAGCTTGAGTCACGCTGCTTCTTGCCGTAGAGCGAAGTGATGGTGTGATGGAGATTGATAATGAAGAGAGAACTGACTATTTGACTATTCCTGTTATCCTTGGCTTGATTAGATGATGTTTTGGGTGCTTTCTGTCTATCCATCAATCAATGTCTGTCTATCTAACAATCTATCTATCTATTATCTCCCTCTCCCCCTCCCCGCCACACACATACTGCAGTACATTTTAAAATCATTTCTTTTTTATTTAAAATTACGTTATTTTTTATAAACTTCGTATGGGAAAGATTGTTCATTTTCTCTCCTTTATTATCATGTGTTTCCTCTCCCTCTTTTTTTCCTGTTCTTCTCCTTCCAAGTTTCCTCCCTTTCTTGCTTTTCCTCCTCCTTCTCCTCTTCCTCCTCCTCTTCCTCCTCCTCTTCCTCCTCCTCCTCCTCATTCTCGCCATATTTTTTTCCTCCTTCATTAAATTCATTCTAACCTCCTCCTTGCCTCGTTCCTTCTACGCCCACACAAACACACACACCTAAACACACACACACAGACACACACACACTTGCATTAAGGTCTTCTGATTTTATCTCGCACTAATGACTTCAGGTGTGTGTGTGTGTGTGCGTGCGTGCAGGTGTGTGTGGGGGGGGGGGGAGGGGGGAGGTGACCTGGATTGAAGTCGTTTCGTTTCCGTGACCTTGTTTTTAAATGTCAGCAGCCGTGAAAGAGCCCGTGTTAATTGCTCTGCGTCCATTATATACTTTTCCGGAATTTATGCCCCGGGAATTATATATACACACATCGCCCTTTTATGCATCGCTGGAATCAATGTTGTAGCGTCCTGGCTCTAGTTAAATTTATTTGTTCGTTAATATCGTGTCGGTTTGGGTTATGTGCTCGGAATTATTACTATTATTATATCCAGGTTTTGTCCATTACGGAAATCCATGTTGTATCCTGACTTGGTTATTTTGTTAGTTAGTTAGTTTGTTGGTTAGTTTGGTGTTGGGTTTAGTGTGACGGATTTGAGCACCGCCGCCACCAGCTGTAGTTTATGCCCCCAGTATTACCTTCACTTAGTTTGTATTTAGTTTTGTTAGTTTTTTTGGATTCCTTGTGCATCTCTTTCCGTCCTTCTTCACTTTTTTTTCCTGCACGTTTTTTCCCCTCCCTTTCTCTACTTCTCTCCTTCTCACATCGTTTCCACTCATTCCTCTGCCCTCTCTTTCTCCACTTTCTCTCCCTTTCTCCCTTTTCTCTCCTCACATCGTTATCCTCTCATTCCTCTTACCTTTATTTCTCCACTTTCTTTCCCTTTTCTTTCTCCCTTTTCTCTCCTCACATCATCATCCTCTCATTCCTCTTTCTCTTTCTCCACTCTCTCTCCTCCTTCACTTTCTCCCTTTTCTCATTGCCATCCTCTCATTCCTCTATCCACTCACCTCCTCCCTTCCTTAACTCTCACACCTAAGCCTCACCACTCATGAAACTACTGACCCTCTCCACTTCCTCCATTCTTCCCTCACTCCACTCCCTTACCTGCCCCTCACCTCTTGTACTTAATGACCCTCCCACCTGATGTCTGCCCTCCTCACCTTTCCCTCGCATCACCTTAGCTTCTCAGACCTCTCACTCCACTCACTCGATTCCTGACTCTCAACTCTAAAAGCCGCCTCAGCAATCCATGCATTCACTCACCCTCTCTGCTTTCTGATTCGTGGTTGGGTGATTCTTCTGTCTCTTGAACTCTCAGTCTTACCTGCCCCTAGTCTCTCATAACGTTACCTGTATATACTTCATGGTGACTCCTATCGCTCCTTCTATCTCTCTCTCCTTGTTTGATATTACTCTTCCCTCTACGGTTCTTAGTCTCTTGTTTGTAATAGTCTTTGCCTCGCCTTCTCTTCTATTGTCTCTCATAACCTTACCTGTATATACTCCAATGTGACTTATCCCTTCTCTCTCCCTGTTTGTTATTGCTCTCACTGCCTCGTCCCTACATTGTCTCAGCCTTTCCCTTCCTTCTACAGGCTCTCTCTTATGCTTACTTGTATATACTCAAGTGTGATTCCTCCTTCCCTTAGTCTTTGTTTCTTATTGGTATTGCTCTCATCGCCTTCTCCCTACACAGTTGTATTTGTTCATCTCTTTCCCGTTGTCTTATGAAATCGTACCATATTTCCCTCTGTTTTAGCCCATTTGACTTAACCAGAAACATCTCAAGTATAGGTTATTGCTATTATTATTATTATTATTATTATTATTATTATTATTATTATTATTGAATACATTAAATTTTAGCCTGTCTTCCTTATTGTCTAGTCATTATGTTGTTGTTTTTTGTCTTATTGTGTATGTGTTGTTTTATTATTATTTTCCTTATTATGTTATTTATCCTTATTTTTTTACAGTATTTTCATGGTCTGAATCTTAGCCTCTCTTTCACCCTCTCTCATTATACGTATTTCTATTCATATTTCTATTCATTCCATCAAATATTCACACACTTCCTCTTTGTCTACCTTTGCGTTATTTTCACGTTCTAAATCGTAGCCTGTCTGCCTCTCCCCCTCTCTCATTTTACCTTATTTCTATTCATTCCACCAAATCCTCACGTTCACTTCCTCTCCACGTATCACTTTCTTCACACATTCAATCATCGCCGCTCCCTCCTCTCCCTCCCACATACACTCACTCCCCCCCCCACAAATATTCAATCTCAGACCCTCCCTTTTTACACTCACTCCTACACTACCTTTCATCCACGCTGCTTCCCCCACCCCCCTTTCCCCCCCTTCAACATATCCAACAGTCAGCGAAACTCTTCAGGAACTCGAGATATTCCTCCTTGAGTTTGCGTCCCTCTCTGTGTGCTCTCCCTCTCCCTCCCTCTCTCTCTCAAGTTCTCCTTAGACACCCTCTCTCTCCCTCTCTCTTTCGTGACGATTCAGCGCTTCTGTGATATATATATAAAAAATGCTCCTTCCGTCTGGGCCTCTGAATACTGTGATGAAGGGTCTTGAAGGGTCTGCTGGTCTCATTTCTTCGTGTTATGTGGCCGCGGGTCTTCGGTTGTCTAGATGAGAAAACTTTGTAAACTCCATAGTCCCCCCTGCCATCCCGCCACCCAGCCGTCCTCTCTCTCGTTTTCTTCGCCCCCATCGCTTCCCGTCCTCCTTCTCGTCCTTCGGTGGGCCAGGGAACCGCCAGCACCACGGTTTTTGTTGGATTTAGGAGCCGAAACAAAAGTGGAATATGGTCGTCACTCGGGAACTTTTCAGCTTCTTCCTCCTGCTTCCTCCTTCTTCCTCCTTTCCCTCTCCACACACAGCCACGGCCACGACTTTCCACTTCTCTTTCCCTCTCTTTCTCTCTGCTTAATTTTCTCTCAACCTGCCCTCTCTCGTCCTCCTCCCTTCCCTTTTCTTGTTTCCCTCCTTTTCTCTCTTTCCATATTTGTTTTCTATATTGGTTTTGTGTTTTCCTGGCTTTCCATCTTTCAATCTTTGTTCTTCTATATTGGTTTTGTGTTTTTTCCTGGTTTTCTGTTTGTCAATCTTTCTTTTCTACCTTGTTTTTCTTGGTTGTCTGGTTCTAGTTATCTTTGTGTTTCTGTATCTCTCCGTCTGTGTCTCTGTATCTATCTGTCTTACCTCTCGATTCACTTACATTCACCTTTACATAACTACACTCAAGTACAAACAATTGAAAACCATAAGACCACTCTCAGGTCAAGGTATTTTAGAGAGAACATCCGCTTCAGCCTTACCTGTCCAACACCTGGCGGCAAACACTCGTTACCTGTGATTGTACGTAAGTCCATATTATTCAACTCCAAGTAAGGCCTTTGTCCATCTATTTCCAAAGGCTCCCGCGGATGTTGTCAGGGTTTCCATTGCTGGTTTCCTGAGCCTGGCGATCGTTGTGGAAGGCTTCTGCGCAGTGAACGGGGAAAAAACACTGATGACAACCTTACGTAGCTCCTCTCTGGCCTTGAAAAAACGTTCGTAACAGGAGCCACAAACGTTTGATAATACTCGCGTTAGTCTCGAATTCCCGTTCAGGTGGAAATACACGGAAGAAAATTTGACCAGGTGTTTTAGGTAGCGCTGAGTGAGTGGCTGAAGTGGTTTAGTGCTCTGGTATGTGTGAGTCTGTGTGTGAGTGTGTGTGTGTGTGTGTGTGTGTGTGTGTGTGTGTGTGTGTGTGTGTGTGTGTGTGTGTGTGTGAGAGAGAGAGAGGGAGCGAGAGAGAGGGAGAGGGAGAGGAGAGGTGTGGCGTGGTCGAGAGGGTTTAGGTCTGTCATGCAACATCCTCGTCGCAGCTGCTCCTTCCCACGCAATCCTCGACATAACAGGAGCTCAGGACGAAGAGAGGGATGAGGAGGAGGAAGGGAAGGAGGACGAGAAGAGGAGAAGAGAGCGGGAGATGAAAAGAGAGGAGGAAGACGAGAAGGACATAGGAAGGGAGGTCTAGAAGAGGAGGAAGAGAGGAAGAGAGGAAGGGAAGAGTACGAGGAGAGATAGGGAAGAAGTGGAAGGAAGGACACGAAGCGAGGGAAGGAGGATTGACAGGCTGGCAGTTCGAGAGTCCGACTTGGAGGAGGAGGAGGAGGAGGAGGAGGAGGAGGAGGATATAGGGATTACCTGAAGGACAGCAGGTGCGTTCGTCTACAGGATTTGAGGCTTTACCTGACAGTCGAAATTATTATCATTATTATTATTGGTAGTAGTAGTAGTAGTAATAGTAGTAGTAACCTCTGTATCATAAACGTAGAATTATGTAAACTTCACGACAAAAACTGGTTCTCTGACTTTTTTGTATTATTATTATTTGCTTAAGACGTTAAAATTTCCTCTCCATCATAATTCGGTCATCACATCAATTTCCTCTTGCGTTAAAATCCTGAATTACAAGAGAGAGAGAGAGAGAGAGAGAGAGAGAGAGAGAGACGAAGAGATTTGTTTGGACTTCGCTCAGCAGTGTTGACAGATGGTTGTCCTCTCATCATAATTAGAAGGTGCAGGTGATAGTGGTTCGGGGGGGCGGGTAGTGGAGGTGGGTGGCAGGGTGGTAGGGTGGTGGCGGTGGTGCTGGTGCGAGAGGTGGTGGTGATGATTATGATGAAAGACAGAGAAAACACATCCTTTAATATTTTCTTCGCGCATCAAAAATAAAAATAAAATAGAAAAAAAAGAGAAGATTGTCAGGTAAAGATTGAGCATTTTGAAAGCTCTGGATTGGAAAGAAAAATAAGATAAAGAACTGTACTAAAATCATGAAGACCAACAGAAGAATGAAAATCAAACGGATACTTCTCCTCACGTGCTTAGCTTAGAAGTAACACTGAGAGGAGGAGATGACCCAAAATTAATGCAAAGGAAAATTTACCCTAACGATTCTAAACAAAGAGGAGAAACAGACAAACAAAAGAAGAATGGGAAAAAAATGAACATGAATATGCCTCAGTAACCTTAGACAGAAACCTCTATCATCCATTCCAAAACCTTATTACGTGGAAAGAATTGAATTTAGAAGAAACCTTAAATTTTACATCCCAAAACCTTATCACGTTACAAAAATCACCGAAAGAAAATAAATAAAAAAAAGAAAGAATCCACCCAATTACAAAAATCTTATCACGTTAGAAAAATAAGCTTAATAATATAAATCAAAGCAAGAAAAATAATCCACCCGACTACAAATATCTTATCACGTTACAAAAATCAGCGAAAGGAAATAAATCAAAATAAGAAAGAATCCACCCAATTACAAAAATCTTATCACGTTAAAAAATATAAGCTTAATAATATAAATCAAAGCAAGAAAAATAACCCACCCAATTACAAAAATCTTATCACGTTAAAAAAAATAAGCTTAATAATATAAATCAATGCAAGAAAAATAACCCACCCGACTGCAAATATCTCATCACGTCAGAAAATGGAGCTCAGGAAAATATATAAAAGTAAGAAACACAATCCACATGACTACAGCCCGAAAAAAGACTAAGACTCGACAGCTGAGCAAATAATATGAAAGCACGAGACACACGAGAACATAAACCCAATTAGGATGACAAATTACCTGCCACGGGAACAAGCCACCCACCTGCAGGACCCGACCCCCGAAAACCTTATAAGACACACCTGGGGGGACTGGTGGGCAGGTAGAGAGAGGATAGGGCAGGTGGAGTAGGAGGAGGGGAGAGGTAGACAGGTGAAGTGAGAGAGAGAGGAATAGATAGACAGGCAAGGTAGGAGAAAGGTGTAAATGGACAGGACGATCAGAGGGGAGGGAGGAACAAATTGACAGGTAAGAGAGTAGAGAGGGATAGATTAATATATTTGGGAGAAAGAGGGACAGAAGCATAGGTAATGGAGGGGAAGGGACAGTGGGGATATAGGAAGGAAAGGAGGAAAAGACAGATGGAGGGAGAGCTGGACAGATGGACAGTAAGGGAGGAGAAAGGTACAAGGGAAAAGAGAGGGAAAATATGGACAGGTGTGGGAGAGAAATGTTAGTAAACAGGTAGGTAGGGGACGAAGGAAAGACAGGGAGACAGATTTTGGAAGGGAGGAGAAAGGGTAAGAGGAACAGGTGAAGGGAGAGAGGGAAGGAAAGCGGAACAGAAGACAGATTTTGGGAGGGAGAAGAAAGGGTAAGAGGAACAGATGAAGGGAGAGAGAGGAGGAAAAAAAAAACAGAAGACAGATTTTAGAAGGGAGGAGACTAAGAGGGGAACAAGTAAACAGGTAAAGAACAGGTGAAGGACAAGCTCTTTTCGTGGTTCCTTCACTAGGTGGCGTGCATAACAAGCTGAACTACTCGCCATGAAAACTTAATTGGCATCTGTCCTCCTAAGTCTCCCCTTGAATACGTAACGGGGCAACAAAGGGCGATATACAGGCCTTCCGGAGCGACAAGGACGGGAATCTGCTTGAGCCGCCTAAACTAAGTGGTCCTTACGTGTAGGGGATGGCTGGGGTGAGGCTGAGAGAGAGAGAGAGAGAGAGAGAGAGGGAGAGGGAGAGGGAGAGAGGGAAAGAGAGGCTTCACGCTGGTCAGGGCGGGAGGTGGAAGGCTTCACGGACTTTCGATTTGGGACTTTAGATTAGTCTGTTGGTGGTGCTTCCCTCTGCCCCCCACCCCCCAGTAGCCCCCCAACCACCACCACTACCACTACCACCACCACCACTACCACTACCACCACCACCACGACCACCACTATGACCAACACCACCACCATGACCACCACCAACACCACCATGACCACCAACACCACCATGACCACCACCACCACCACCATGACCACCACCTACACCACCATGCCCACCACCAACACCACCATGACCACCACCAACAACAACAACTATAACAACAACACTAACAACACCTTCCCTACAATTACACAGTCGCTATCCCTTCCACAACCATCCTTACCACCACCACCACCATCACTACCACGAACAACCATCATCACCACCACCAGCTACAACACCAGTGCCCTTCTAAACACCGTCACTACCACAACCATTATTATCACCACCAACACCACCACTAACACTAACACCACCGTCAACACCAAAAACAGCGTAAACAATAACAGTAATAACGGCAATAATAGGGTTTCCTCCATTGTGACTCCATCCGTCTATACAAAATATATATTGATAACCACAAATGTATGAAATGTGTTGGATATGAATTACTGTAACGTTTCAAAAGCAATATTCGCCCACAGTGAGGTAGAATATATATGTAGGTTTTTTTTTTGTGTGTGTGTTTGTGTGTTTGTGTTTGTTTCATTGCGCTTCATCACATCGCTCGCGTTATAATGAAATTCGCAAAACAATGTGAATATATTTTTTAATGCATCAGGGAAAAAAAAAGTAATGAAGGCAATCAATATGAAGGCGAAAAAAAACAAATGACATAATGACCACATGCAGCAAAATAAAAACTAGTCCCTCTCGCATTAATAAAAGTAATAATAATAGTAAAAATGATAAAACAATAATAGTAATAATGTTAATAAAAATAATAATATAGTAATAATGATGATAAGAAGAAGAAGTAGAAGAAGAAGAAAAAGATGAACAAGAAGAAGAAGAAGAAGAAGAAAAGAAAAAGAAGACAAAGAAAAAAAGAAAAAGAAGAAGAAGAAGTAGAAACATGATAAGAATAACAAGGATAAGAAAAAAAAAGAACAGTAATAACAATAATAATAGCAAAAGTAGAAATAATAATAAAAAATAATAATAAAAGAGGAAACTAGAAAACAAAAGCGATCCGTCGGGGATATTTGTGCGGTCTCTACTTATTTCATTATTTGTGGTGTTTTCTGGCTGCGGTCTTTCCCCTCTGATTGGCCGACCTGCGGGACACCTGAGAGGCTTCGCAAGGGGAGCGGAGATGGAGGACACGTGTGCGGATTGGGTGGAAAAGGATTGGAAAGTGGATTAGGATGAAAGTGATTGGGATGAACGGGTTTGGAGGTGGAATGGGAGGAAGAGGATTGGTAGGTGGATTGGGAGCAAGGTTATAAAAAGGTAGATAGGGGTGGGAGATGGATTAGGGTGAAGGAGAGTGTGAAGTGGATTGGGAGGAAAGTGGTTGGAAAGTGACTGAAGGAAACTGGTTGGGAGAAAGGTGATTGGAAGGAAGGAGACTGGTGGAAAAGTGATTGGGAGATGGATTGGAAGGAAGGTGACTAGAAGATGGATTTGGAGAAAAGTGATTGAAGGTGAAGTGGAAGGAAGATGATTGGAGGTGAATAGGAGAGATGATTGAAGGTGAAATGGGAGAAAAGTGATTGGGAAATGGATTGGGAGGAAAGTGATTGGAGGTGAAGTGGAAGGAAGATGATCGAAGGTTTATTGGGAGGAAGATGATTATAAAAGAAGAGCGATGCAATGTTCACTTAATTATCACATCAAACCTGAGCTATGAATGCGATACAATACGACTGATGACAAGATTTAAGTATAGCGCTGAAGATAAGAAATAAATAAAAATAAACAAGAAAGGAAATTTTGAAGTAGAAGTTTCAGTGCCTCAAAAGAAAAGAAAATACTGAAGCCGAAAAGGAAAGATAGTTTTTGAATTAATGCATAAGTTAATTAGAATAAGATATACGGGACGAATATTCAACTCTATAAACAAATAAAATAATAAGTGAGAGAATATTAAAAAAAGAACTTACCCCTTAGCAAAAAAAAATAATAAAAATAAAATATGAAATTCGCCACCTTTCCTGGCCATATTTTCCAGAGTATATAAACACTTTTAATATATACATTTTCAACGTTATTTTATACCGCATTTACCTCCATATTTCGTATTTATCACACCTTGTTACTGACGATTCTTTGACATCTATATTCGATTTTTTTTATTCATCGTTTTACATTATTTACTATCCCATAAATATGGTCTTGAACCTCTCTATTTTTATTTCTATTCACCATGTCTACCATCATACTGCTGCTTTCATTCCTTATCCTTATTCTTATCTACCATACTGTGTACTAATCTCTATATGCCAATTCTTATTCTTCATTATATCTACTGTGATTAATCCTCGCTTTACTTCTACATTTTTTTTTTCTATTTCACGTTATTTTTCATTCTGTTGCTTTGATTCCTCTTTACCGTTCCTATTTATCCCACTTTTTATGCCGTATACTGCTTTTTCTGCTTGTATGTTAACCACTTTCCATTCTTCTATTTACAGCCATGGCGAGCCTGGACAGCGGCACGAAAGGCTGCATCGTGGTGGAGGACGCGGCCAAAGTCATCGCCAAAGGAGCGGATTCGAACGACGCAGAGACCACGGCCCGACCCACTCAGAGTAAGTCCTGAAAATATTATCATAAAACCTTGGTGATTGTCCCCGTGCGGCTGTGCTTTATACCTGCTGTTGGCGAGGCTTCCCTAGGGGCGCCGGTGAAGGAGGAGGAGGAGGAGGAGGAAGCGGAAAGGTAGGATCGTTGCAAAGGTCAGGATTTAAAGGGTGAATATTGCGTGTGTTTTCAAGGGGATGCGCGTCTCATACCGTGACCCCTGACTGCTGTTTTCTGGTGTTTTCTTGTGGTGTGGCGTCGTTGGCGTGAGGGTTGCCGGTTAGGGAGGAGGAGGAGGAGCTGGTAGGAGGGAATGAAAGGGGTCGTTATGTTGATTACTGTGGTTTCATGTCTCTTCGTAGGGGGTTTCATTAGACTATATTAGCGTTGTAGTATAAGTAGTAGAAATGTAGTAGTAGTAGTAGTAGTAATAGCATAATAGCAATAGTAGTAGTAGTAGTAGTAGTAGTAGTAGTAGTAGCAGTAGTAGTAGTAGTAGTAGCAGTAGTAGTAGTAGTAGTAGTAGTGGTTGTGGTAGTTATTGTTATGTTGCCTCAGCAGACACTCCCTGAAAATTCTCTCCTTCGACTGTCTTTTGTCTTCTCCTGTAAATAGAAAAAAAGAAACAATATAAACGAATCTCAAGTTATATATTAGAAAGGCTTGATTACTGAAGCCATTTAAGAGATAGATCAGAATCGCAATCAAGGTTATTTCGACTTTCCAACCAAAAACACAACAAAAAAAACATGGATTCTAAAAGTTCATAATCAGTTTAAATAGAAAATTATAGAATGTAGAAGAGAAATAATAATACTAACAGTGACTTCCCCGTTTATATTTTCTTTTTAGCTTCACCGAAATTACGACACGATCCATAATTTTAATCTTCAACCGTAAAGTTCCTCGTATGTTTTTATTTTCTTTGTATAATTAAATCAGTGTTTGCCGTCACTTCCTACCTCCAAACACACACACACACACACACACACACACACACACACACACACACACACACACACACACACACACACACACACACACACACACACACAATTTAATTTTCTCAAGTGTAAAAAAATAT